>NC_134687.1:44109602-44419352 GCF_050947455.1 Rhinoderma darwinii | reverse complement strand
CACCCATATGGCTGCTTTTGTCAATAAATTGACTCTAGGTACAGTGCCCCCTAAATAATCAGAACGAATGAGTACTTGCGTCAAGGAAGATTCACAAATTTCCTCCTCTACCGGTACATACAGTTTAGGCCGATATTGAGGTTGCCATTCAATAACTCTACCCAGCTGAATCGCTTGATAATACACCTGTAAGTCTGTGAAATTAATCCCTCCCAGATGCTTCGGACGAGTCAAGGTATTTAAGGATAAGCGATGCCCCTTCCCATTCCACATATAATTCAATAAAAGCTTATGGATTTTACGGAAAAAAAACTCTGAGGCAAATATATAGGCATAGATTGCATCAAATATGTCAGTTTAAGGATAATGAGCATCTTTAGTAAATGACTCCGTCCAATCCAAGAAACATATGGGAGATTCCAAGATTTCATAATCAGTGAGATGTTGTCTAACAGTGGGTTATAGTTGAGTGCAAACCAGGAATCCGGAAACGTGGAAATCTGCAGACCTAGATATTTTATACATGAGGAAGACCAGGGAAACTGAGTCTGGGCTGCAAGTATCATCTGAGGGGGACATGTGATATTGAGGGCCTGAGATTTAACTGGGTTAATCTTAAAGTTTGATAGGTCATGAAAATAGTCAAATATCTCTGGCCCGTGTTCGAGTTAATGGTTTGTTATCTGACTCTTTGTCTATTACTAATGGCACGGGGCAGGGGTGCCCACTCTCACCTCTACTCTATGTTTTGGTCATGGAACACCTGGCCGTGGCACTGCGGAACAACCCTAATATCAATGGTGTATGTGTAGGCGCACACCATCACAAACTGGCGCTATATGCTGATGATCTCCTTGTGTACATTACGAATCCCATGATTTCCTTGCCATCTTTGACGGGGGAATTTGAGCGATTTGGTCATCTGAGTAATTTTAAAGTAAATTATTCTAAATCGGAGGCATTGAATATATCTCTTGATACTGTTCTAGCCACTCATCTCGCTCGGGTCTTCCCGTTTAAGTGGCAATCTAAATCTCTAAAATATTTGGGGGTGCATATCCCCACACAACAGTTGGATATGTTCGCTTTGAATTACACACCCATTCTGCAGCGTACCTTGAAGGATCTAATGTCGTATGGCGGGAACCGCATATCGTGGTTTGGGCGCATTAACGCGGTTAAAATAGACATTCTGCCCAAATTCCTATACATATTCCAGACCGTCCCTATCATAGTACCAACGAGTTTCTTCCAAACCTTGCATAGGGCCATAACCAAATTTGTATGGGGCTCCTCTAAGCCTCGTATTCGTTTTGCTGTCCTTAGTCTGCCAAAAGTGGAGGGGGGCGCGGGTTTGCCGGACTTTAAACGCTACCACCAAGCTGCGGTCCTCATGCGATTGGTAGACTGGTTCCGCTCAGGTGCGGGTAAGCAATGGGTGCCCATTGAGAAGGCTATGTCTCCCCTAGCACTGTCGTCTCTGCCTTGGTTGTCTGTTCTCCAGCGACCTTCGTCTTCTCTGCCTTCCCTCACACGTCAGTTTCTTGTAGTCTGGGAGCGGATCATTGCTACGATGGACCTTGTTCACCGTCCAGGTCCTCTGACTCCTCTTTTTGATGACCCTTCCTTCCCTCCGGCGGTGGGTGTGGACACATTCCTCTGTTGGGAGAGGCAGGACGGTGGTTATTTGGCTAAGACTCTTACACCTGAGGGTGCAATTTTGTCACAGACTGTTGTCTCTGAGGCCTGCCCAGGGAGACATTCAATATGGTGGTCCTATTTTCAGTTACGCTCCTATCTTTCTTCCATGGGCGATTGTCTTGTATTGCTGCAGGATAAGACTCCTCTGGAGCACTATTTGTTGTTGACTGCTGCCCCATCTCATGTGTTGTCCTATTTACACGGGATCCTTCTACCTAAATATGATTACTCTCAGTTGACATTCACTACAGCATGGGACGAGGAATTGGGGACTCGACATTCTGCTGAGGAGTGGGGTACATCTTTCTTCCTGGCGCACAAGTTACCGACCTCGTGTTTCGCTCAGGAAAAAAATTACAAGATACTCACCAGATGGTACCGCTGTCCTGCTTTGCTGCATAGGATATTTCCTAATGTATCTGATGAGTGTTGGAGGTGTGGGGAGGCTCCTGGAACCATGCTGCACATTTGGTGGGACTGCCCCAAGCTCCGTCCCTTTTGGGGAAAAAATTTTGATCTTGGTAACAAACTTTTTCATACTGAGGTTCAGACTTCAGCCTCCATTGGCTTACTTTCCATGGTTCCTGGATCACTCCCACACCTCAAAAAGGGTGTCTTTCGGCATTTTTTGACTGCAGCGAGAACAGTTATCCCTCGTCACTGGAAGTCCAGTACTGTGCCTTCTTTGAAGGAATGGGTAACGGAGGTGAACGGGATTATGAGGATGGAGGAGTTGATGTCCGCTGATCGGGGTAAATCTGAGCTCTTTGTCCGCACTTGGGCAGTGTGGTCCGGATTCCGGGATGGTACTGATCTACCTCTCTGGCTGGATGGCCTCTTTTGAAACACCTATATAGCCAACTGTTGGGTGCTATGTCCGTTTGTGTTTCCCTTTGTTGTCTTGTGTCTGTGTTAGTATTAAAGTATAATGTGCACCTATATGTGACAACTCTTATCAAATGTGGGGACTGGTTTCCCTAAATATTGCACTAATCCCACTGCACTTATGGTACGGTTATTCTCATTGCATTTCTTATTTAGCTTATACTTGCTGATTGGGAGGCTACCTCCTACTGCTGTTTCTATGTTTCTGTAAATTTTATGCGATATTGAAGTTATTATATTGCACTGCGTGCAAAGTTTTCAAATTTATGAAACACTGTGTATGCTGTTATATTTTTTGTATTTTCAAAATAAAAATCTTTGATAAAGAAAAAAAAAATATCTCTGATAAGGTAGGGAAAGATCTATCAGGATTTGATGTTATAATGAGGAGATCATCCGCGAAGGCAGCTGTACAATGAGTGTGATCCTTTATCCGTAAGCCCTTTATAAGTTTGTTCTGCCTAATATGTTGGATTAGTGTCTCGATAGTGAGTACAAACAATAGGGGGGACAGAGGGCACCCCTGTTTGGTGCCATTGGAGATAGTAATATAGGGTGAGAGAGTGCCATTAACCCGTATTTGCGCCCACGGACAGGTGTATAAAGCCATAATTTGCATGATAGCTGTTAATGGTAACACAAATTTTTGTAGAGCCAACTTCATAATTAACCAGTCCACTCTGTCAAATGCCTTTTCTGCATCTGTAGATAGCAAGGCCATTGGTACATGTGTTTTCTCAGCATGGTGTATAAAATTTAGAATTCTCAGGGTATAAAGGCTTGAGTCTATTGGCTAATAATTTCGCATAAAGCTTAATGTCTACATTTAACAAAGAGATTGGCCTATAGCTACTACATTCAGCGGTATCCTTACCACTTTGGGTAGTATAGAAATGTGCACCTCCAGAGATTGTTTGGGAAATCTCATAGTGTGAAGAAGGGAATTAAATGTATTTAACATCTGAGGTAAAAGTATGTCTGGAAAGGATTTGTAATATACAGAAGGTAGACCATCAGGTCCAGGACTTTTCCCCAAGGGAGTATTCTTCAGGGCAGTCTCTAATTCTAAGAGAGTAAAGGGTTTAGAGAGAAGTTCTTGTTGGGAAGGAGTAAGAGAAGGCAATGGTAAATCTCTCAAAAAGATGTCAATTTTTAATGTCCTCTCATGCAATTCTGTTTCGGACTCATTATTTCTAAGGTTATAAAGTAGATCATAATAAGATTGAAACTTTTTAGCAATGTCAGCCGTTTCTGTAAGTAAATGACCTCCCTCAGTACATATACCTTTCATGTATGTTTGTTCCTGTCTCTTCTTAGTCATAGTAGCCATCAATTTGGACCCTCTGTTTCCGTGAACATACATTTTGTTGTGATTATACAAGTATGTTTTGGCTGCCTTGAGGTTCAGCAATTGTTTCAAATATTCCCTCTGTACAGTAAGCTCTTGTTGAACCTCAGTCGCCAGTGATATTTTATGTCTTCCCTCCAGATGTAATATCTTTTTCAAAACATCATCAATTTCTTTTCAATGTAATTTTTTTACATGTGAACCCAGAGATATGAACTCACAGCCTTATGAGATTCCCAAACTATGGGCATCGGGGTTTGGTCCTGCCCATTTTCCAGAAAGAAGTTTGAGAGAACCGTTGCTACACTTTGCTTATGTTTATCGTTATTAAGAAGGAGTTCATTGAGTCTCCATGTATATGGCTTTCGGGGTAGTGATAAAATGTTCATGTTCATCAATATTGGTGCATGGTCAGAGACTGTGATATGAGCAATAGTAGAAGAAGTTACTAGTGGAACGTGTTGAGACCTAACAAAGAAATAATCAATTCTTCGGTAGGAATGATGAGCAGAATAATATGTGTAATCTTTGGTGAATGGAAAAAAGGTTCTCCAAACATCTCTGAATTGTAAGTCAGACAATTTTCTATGGAGCGCCTTCAAACTCCTAAATGACTGTTGGGAATGTCCATTAGAGGAATCTACTATAGGCTCTAGGGTAAGATTAAAATCCCCTCCCACAATACATATACAGTGAAGGAAATAAGTATTTGATCCCTTGCTGATTTTGTACGTTTGCCCACTGTCAAAGACATGAACAGTCTAGAATTTTTAGGCTAGGTTAATTTTACCAGTGAGGGATAGATTATATAAAAAAAAAGAAAAGAAAATCACATTGTCACAATTATATATATTTATTTGCATTGTGCACAGAGAAATAAGTATTTGATCCCTTTGGCAAACAAGACTTAATACTTGGTGGCAAAACCCTTGTTGACAAGCACAGCAGTCAGACGTTTTTTGTAGTTGATGAGGTTTGCACACATGTTAGATGGAATTTTGGCCCACTCCTCTTTGCAGATCATCTGTAAATCATTAAGATTTCGAGGCTGTTGCTTGGCAACTCAGATCTTCAGCTCCCTCCATAAGTTTTCAATGGGATTAAGGTCTGGAGACTGGCTAGGCCACGCCATGACCTTAATGTGCTTCTTTTTGAGCCACTCCTTTGTTGCCTTGGCTGTATGTTTCGGGTCATTGTCGTGCTGGAAGACCCAGCCACGAGCCATTTTTAATGTCCTGGTGGAGGGAAGGAGGTTGTCACTCAGGATTTGATGGTACATGGCTCCATCCATTCTCCCATTGATGCGGTGAAGTAGTCCTGTGCCCTTAGCAGAGAAACACCCCCAAAACATAATGTTTCCATCTCCATGCTTGACAGTGGGGACGGTGTTCTTTGGGTCATAGGCAGCATTTCTCTTCCTCCAAACACGGCGATTTGAGTTAATGCCAAAGAGCTAAATTTTAGTCTCATCTGACCACAGCACCTTCTCCCAATCACTCTCAGAATCATCCAGATGTTCATTTGCAAACTTCAGACGGGCCTGTACATGTGCCTTCTTGAGCAGGGGGACCTTGCGGGCACTGCAGGATTTTAATCCATTACGGCGTAATGTGTTACCAATGGTTTTCTTGGTGACTGTGGTCCCAGCTGCCTTGAGATCATTAACAAGTTCCCCCAGTGTAGTTTTCGGCTGAGCTCTCACCTTCCTCAGGATCAAGGATACCCCACGAGGTGAGATTTTGCATGGAGCCCCAGATCGATGTCGATTGACAGTCATTTTGTATGTCTTCCATTTTCTTACTATTGCACCAACAGTTGTCTCCTTCTCATCCAGCGTCTTACTTATGGTTTTGTAGCCCATTCCAGCCTTGTGCAGGTCTATGATCTTGTCCCTGACATCCTTAGAAAGCTCTTTGGTCTTGCCCATGTTGTAGAGGTTAGAGTCAGACTGATTAATTGAGTCTGTGGACAGGAGTCTTTTATACAGGTGACCATTTAAGACAGCTGTCTTTAATGCAGGCACCAAGTTGATTTGGAGCGTGTAACTGGTCTGGAGGAGGCTGAACTCTTAATGGTTGGTAGGGGATCAAATACGTATTTCTCTGTGCACAATGCAAATAAATATATATAATTTTGACTATGTGATTTTCTTTTTTTTATATATATAATCCATCTCTCACTGGTAAAATTAACCTAGCCTAAAAATTTTAGACTGTTCATGACTTTGACAGTGGGCAAACTTACAAAATCAGCAAGGGATAAAATACTTATTTCCTTCACTGTACCTGATTGAAAAATTTGCAATTGTGTCAGAGTGTCAATTATCCATGGAATCTGCTGGGTATTAGAGGCATATAGGCCAGCTATGGTAACCAGTGTATTTGCAATCGTCCCTTTCAAGAACAGAAACCGGCCTTCCGGGTCGCTTAAACAGAAACCGGCCTTCCGGGTCGTTTAATTGTGAGATTAAAGAAAAAGGGATAGATTTTTTTAAATGAAATCGTAACCCCCCTTTTCTTGGAGGAGTGATGCTGTGAATGGTACCATTTGGAGAAATATGTACATGGTAAAGTCGGGAGTTTACCCTGAGCAAAATGTGTTTCTTGCTAGATCGCTATGTCCGTGTGGTTTGATCTGAGAGTTTAGAAAATTCTAGACCGCTTTGTGGGCGAGTTCAACCCCTTTACATTCCAAGAATAAAATGTACTGTGGACATTATACAATAATAGATTACTTATAATGTTAACAGAAATCAAGTTGAAATTTTTTTATCAACTATTAAACAGGATAAACACGAGTCAAGAATTACAATGAATTGACTCCAAGTAGGATGTTGGCAAAATAACAATTGCCCAGATATCGGGAGATATCAGGGGAAAGAATTAACTACATGCACAGTATACACAAGTTAATACATAAACAGCAAAAATATTAGAGTTTGTATGAGTCTATGTAAGCATGGATAGGAGGCACATCATTAGATATACATATCATATCATTTTTCTCCCATGGTTCAGCTCTACAGAACTATTTATATATCATAACTTTGTTTGAAAGAATTAACATAAAAAACATTCAAGTGATGTTCAAGGACTACTTGCCAAGCATTTTTCCGAAGACGTAGGAGAGCTCCGCATGCGATCAATCCATCGGGTTGGTAAGTCTCTTGTGTGAGGAGCAATCTTTAGCAGGAAACCGCGGCATGACTTCCGGAAGATCCGGGAGTCCTGCAAAGTCTGTGATCAGTAGCCAGGACAAGGGTTTAGTCGGATCAAGTCCCAGGTCGTCATATATTGGGAGAAGATCTTCTGGACGTTTAATGATCCTTAGAGTGACCTTGAGCACAAACGATAGGTTGAAAGGGAAGAGCCAACAGTAGGAGATGGCTCTATCCCTAAGAATGTCCGTTAAAGGTTTCAGTTGTCTCCGCTTGTTGAGAGTTACCCGTGAGATATCTTGGAAGATAGAAATCTTATGACCATCATGAGTCACATACTGGATTTCTCTCGACTTCAGAAGAACAGCATCTCGATGTGTAGAGTTGAGAATTCTGCAAATTATATCACGAGGCGGTTCTCCATCCTTAGGATTAGGTCTCAATGCCCTATGGGATCTTTCAATCTCCAAAGATGCAGCTAGGTCAGCATTTAATAGCGATTTCAGGATGGCATTGGTAGTGACCATTATCTCAGTAACGGGGACAGATTCCAGCACTCCTCTCAAGCGGAGATTATTCCTCCTACCTCTATTGTCCTGATCTTCGACATAAGTAAGAAGGCTATTCAGGTGAGTTTGGCAGGTTTGTAAAGCGTCAGTTGTGGCTTTGCTATTATGGGGGAGCGAACTCTGAGTTTCCCCCAGGTGTTCGACCCTGCCATTGAGTTCTCTCATTTCGTATTTAATGTCTTTCAATTCTTTCACAACTGGTTTAATAGCATTTTCAATTATTTTCTGCATAGTTTGCTGCGACAGGTGAATAGACAAGGAGGCTGTAATGACAGGGATAGGGAAACAGACAAGTGAGCCCTAATCTACCCGCCACTCAGTCCCTGCCTACTTGCAACGACCCGCCCTAGGTGACGGGGTACAACTGGGCGACGGTCCCTACACTCAGTAAGGGCACGACAGACAACCAGACAAGGAAACACAGAACAAAGGGAAATGGGGCAGTTGCCCACGGTAACACCGTGAGCAACAAGAGTAGTAAACGAGCCGAGTCAAACCAGGAGAGTACGAGGTGCTAAACGCAGAGCAGGAGAGTAGTGAACAAGCCGAGTCAAACCAGGAGTGTACGAGGTACCAAATGCAGAGCAGAAGAGTAGACAGTAAGCCAGGGTCAATACGAAGCAGGGACAAGTAGTTCAAGAAGCTGCAGCAGGGCCAGGAAACCAATAGAGAAGAATCACAAGCAAGGAGGAACAGGAAAGGCAGGTATAAATAGACAGAGGGCGGGAGCTAGCTCAGTCTGGCCAGGCTGTGATAGGCTCTCCCACTCCTAAGCCTGCCATCCTGAGTGGTGGAAGATGGAGTCAGTCTCACAGACATAGAAGCAGGTGCAGACTGATTACCTATGGGCGTGGATACAGAAGCTGTGCCTGTCAGATCCTTAACAGTACCCCCGGACCCTTTCTAGATGGACCTGGTTTATTGGGGAAATGAAGGTGGAACCTCCTGACCAATACCCCAGCGTGAACATCCCGGGCGGGTACCCAAGTCCTCTCCTCAGGCCCGTATCCTCTCCAATGGACCAGGTACTGGAGGGAGCCTTGGACCATCTTGCTGTCCACAATCTTGGCCACCTCGAATTCTACCCCCTCAGGGGTGAGAACGGGGACAGGAGGTTTCCTCGAGGGAGCCAAGGACGGGGAGCAGTGTTTAAGGAGGGAGGCATGAAACTCGAAAAGATGGGGGCAACTCCAGTCGGAAGGAGACAGGATTGAGGACTTCAATGAAGTTGTACGGCCCTATAAACCGGGGAGCAAACTTCTTGGACGGGACTTTAAGGCGCAAGTTCTTTGACGATCGCCACACCAGATCCCCGACCATAAACAAGGGTTTAGCAGAACGTCTTCTATCTGCCTGAGTTTTTTGTATGCTCTGGGACGCCTTTAGGTTCTTCTGAACCTGGGCCCAGACTGTGCACAGTTCCTGATGAACGACCTCTACCTCGGGATTGTTGGAACTACCAGGTGAAACGGAGGAGAACCGTGGATTAAACCCAAAATTACAGAAAAAGGGGGAGACCCCTGACGAGTTACTGACCCGGTTATTAAGGGAAAATTCGGTGAGGGAAATGAAGGAGACCCAATCATATTGACAGTCAGAGATAAAACACCTTAAATATTGTTCTAGAGACTGATTAGTCCTCTCGGTTTGGCCATTAATTTCAGGATGGAAGGCAGAGGAGAAGGACAGATCAATCTCCAACTTTTTACAGAAGGATCTCCAAAACAAAGAAACAAATTGTACCCCTCTGTCAGAAACAATATTGACAGGGACCCCATGGAGACGCAGGATGTGTTTGACAAACAAGGTAGCTAACGTCTTAGCATTGGGTAGTTTTTGGAGGGGCACAAAGTGGCACATCTTACTGAAGCGGTCTACTACAACCCACACCACCGAATTGCCTTGAGATGGAGGCAAATCGGTGATAAAATCCATGGAGATATGGGTCCAAGGTCTCTGGGGAATGGGCAAAGAACGTAGTAAGCCCGCTGGTCGGAACCTGGGAGTCTTGGACCCAGCACAAACCTCACAAGCGGCGACGTAGGCCTTAACGTCTTTAGGCAAACCAGGCCACCAATAGTTTCTGGCAATGAAGTGCTTGGTACCCAGGATGCCTGGATGACCAGATAGTGCGGAGTCATGATTTTCCCTAAGTACCCTTAGCCGGAATTGCAGGGGAACAAACAGCTTGTTCTCAGGAAGGTTCCCGGGAGCTAAACCTTGATCAGCAGCAATTTCAGAGACTAAATCAGAATCAATAGAGGAAATGATTATACCTGGAGGCAAAATACAAACAGGATCTTCCTCCGAAGGAGGGCTGGCCATGAAGCTACGCGACAGTGCATCAGCCTTAATATTTTTAGATCCAGCCCTATAGGTAACCAAAAAATTGAATCTGGTAAAAAATAACGCCCATCGAGCCAATATCATAGTTACTCTCAGTGGGCGAAAACTTTCTGGAGAAGTAGGCACAGGGACGGAGATGGGTGAGGGACCTGGTACCCTGGGACAAGACAGCCCCCACTCCCACCTCGGACGCGTCAACCTCCACGATAAATGGCTCCATTTGGTTGGGCTGAACCAACACCGGGGCCGAGATAAAGCACTTCTTAAGGGCCTCAAAAGCCTGGACAGCCTCAGGAGGCCAATGGAGGAGATCAGCATCCTTGCGAGTGAGGTCCGTAAGAGGCTTAGCAATGACCGAGAAGTTAGCAATAAATCTCCTGTAATAATTAGCGAACCCCAAGAAGCACTATAACGCCTTCAGGGAGGCAGGTTGGACCCATTCCGCCACAGCCTGGACCTTGGCGGGGTCCATGCGGAATTCATGAGGAGTTGACCCAAAAATGGTATCTCCTGCACCCCAAACACACATTTTTCGGTCTTCGCAAACAGTTTGTTTTCCCGAAGGACCTGGAGCACCTTCCTGACATGCTCAATGTGGGAGGACCAGTCCTTGGAAAACACAAGTATGTCATCAAGGTACACTACAAGAAATACCCCCAGGTAATCTCTTAAAATCTCATTTATGAAATTCTGGAAGACCGCGGGAGCATTACACAACCCAAAGGGCATGACGAGGTATTTGAAATGACCTTCGGGCGTGTTAAACGCAGTCTTCCACTCATCCCCCTCTTTGATGCGGATAAGGTTATACGCCCCCCGTAGATCAAACTTAGAGAACCATTGGGCCCCCTGAACCTGATTAAAGAGATCAGGAATCAAAGTAAGGGGATACTGGTTCCTTACAGTGACCTTATTCAAGTTACGGTAGTCAATGCATGGCCTAAGACCACCATCCTTCTTCCCTATGAAGAAGAAGCCAGCACCTACCAGAGAAGTAGAGGGGCGAATGTAACCCTTGGCCAGGCATTCCTGGATATACTCTCTCATGGCTTCACGTTCGGGACAAGAGAGATTAAATATCCTACCCTTAGGGAGCTTAGCTCCTGGTACCAAATCGATAGCGCAATCGTATTCTCTATGAGGAGGTAACACTTCGGAGGCCTCCTTAGAGAAAACATCAGCGAAGTCCTCAACAAACTCAGGTAGCGTGTTCACCTCCTCAGGGGGAGAAATAGAATTAACAGAAAAACATGACGTCAAGCATTCATTACCCAAATTGGTAAGATCCCCAGTATTCCAGTCAAACGTGGGATTATGCAACTGCAACCAGGGAAGGCCTAAAACCAAATCGGACGATAATCCCTGCATCAACAGTACAGAGCACAGCTCCAAATGCATGGAGCCAACAAGGAGTTCAAAAACAGGGGTATGCTGTGTAAAATAACCATTAGCAACAGGAGTGGAGTCGATACCCACTACCGGGACAGGTTTAGGCAAATCAATCAAAGGCATAGCTAGAGACATAGCAAATTCCACAGACATGATATTAGCAGATGACCCTGAATCCACGAAGGCACTGCCGGTAGCAGACCTACCACCAAAAGAGACCTAAAAGGGAAGCAAGATTTTATTACGTTTCATATTTACGGGAAATACCTGTGCGCCCAAGTGACCGCCCCGATGATCACTTAGGCGCGGAAGTTTTCCGGCTGCTTATTCTTACACCTAGGACAGGTGTTTACTTGATGCTTGTCATCCCCACAAAAGCAGAGACCATATTTCCTGCGGAACTCTCTACGTTGTTGGGGGGACACGGAGGCCCCGAGTTGCATAGGTACCTCCGAGTCTTCCGTGGAAGAACGAAGCAACGGAACCTCGGGAGGCATCATGGGGGAGTCAGAGGAGAAAACACATAAACGCTCACGTTGTCGTTCCTTGAGACGTCGGTCAAGTCATACCGCTAAAGCCATAACCTGGTCTAGGGAGTCAGAAGAGGGATAGCTAACTAGCAGGTCTTTCCGGGCGTTCGACAGACCCAACCTAAACTGGCACCTTAAGGCAGGGTCATTCCACCGAGAAGCTACGCACCACTTCCTAAAGTCAGAGCAATACTCCTCAACAGGTCTCTTACCCTGACGTAAGGTCACAGCTGACTCTCGGCAAAGGCAGTCCTGTCAGTCTCGTCATAAATGAGTCCGAGAGCAGAAAAGAAAAGATCAACGGAGGAAAGTTCAGGGCCGTCAGGAGCCATAATTATACCCACCCGCTGGCTCTCAGAACCTGAGGAGTGGGGCTTTAAACGAAAATAGAGCCTACAACTCTCCCGAAAGGAGAGAAAAGTCTTCCGGTCCCCTGAGAACCGGTCAGGCAACTTGAGGTGGGGTTCAAGAGGTGAGGTGAGGGGCACTACCATGGTAGCATCAGGCTGGTTGACCCTCTGAGCCAGGGCCTGGACCTGTAGGGAGAGACCCTGCATTTGCTGAACCAGGGTCTCAAGGGGGTCCATAGTGGTGTGAGGGACCAGGGTAGAGTAGTTATATGGGCTTGTGATTATGTAATGACAGGGATAGGGAAACAGACAAGTGAGCCCTAATCTACCCGCCACTCAGTCCCTGCCTACTTGCAACGACCCGCCCTAGGCGACGGGGTACAACTGGGCGACGGTCCCTACACTCAGTAAGTGCACGACAGACAACCGGACAAGGAAACACAGCACAAAGGGAAACGGGGCAGTTGCCCACGGCAACACCGTGAGCAACAAGAGTAGTAAACGAGCCGAGTCAAACCAGGAGAGTACGAGGTGCCAAACGCAGAGCAGGAGAGTAGTGAACAAGCCGAGTCGAACCAGGAGTGTACGAGGTACCAAACGCAGAGCAGAAGAGTAGTCAGTAAGCCAGGGTCAATACGAAGCAGGGACAAGTAGTTCAAGAAGCTGCAGCAGGGCCAGGAAACCAATAGAGAAGAATCACAAGCAAGGAGGAGCAGGAAAGGCAGGTATAAATAGACAGAGGGCGGGAGCTAGCTCAGTCTGGCCAGGCTGTGATAGGCTCTCCCACTCCTAAGCCTGCCATCCTGAGTGGTGGAAGATGGAGTCAGTCTCACAGACATAGAAGCAGGTGCAGACTGATTACCTATGGGCGTGGATACAGAAGCTGTGCCTGGCAGATCCTTAACAGAGGCTCCCCTTGGATCTTCCTCCCCTGAGCTGTCCCCCGAGGAGTTTATATTCTCCAACTGGGTGCAGGTTTAGGTGGTACTCTTCTTAGTAGATGGCGGTCGTTGTGTAAGAAATTTATCCATATCAGATTGCGACTTCTTGTGTTGTTTTGGAGCACTACACCCCTCTTGTTTGCCAATTTTCACCATGTTTGACAATCTACTTATTTCTCGCTGTCATATGAAAGCTCAATTACTGTGACGTTGTAGATAGTATTTGCTAGTATAACATAATTCCCCTGTATCTTTCCCAAAGGTAGATCAAACATTTCCATGACGTGCCAGGAAAAAGTCGGTCCTCATACCCTAATAGTAGTGTATCCAGCAGCAAATATTGAACTTTATCTTCCCAAGTCAATAGGATGTGCATGTCAAGTTGTAAATTGCACTATGGATGGGTGTTGGAGACCGCAAGATACACTCTATAGGGGAGTTTGAAATGGCGGCCATGCCTCTGGAAGTCTCTTCAGGGGGAGCCTGTTCAGTGCCGGTACAGTCCAGCAAACCAGTGCTCTCAATTAGTGCGTATCCTGCGCTTCTTGACTCCCAAAACAGCACCTCCCAATATTTATTCTTTGTGTACATTTTCCATTATGATACATCAGTTAATTATTTATATTTTCTGGGAAAAAATTCTAATTCTTTTGCATGCCATTTTTTTTTTTAATTATAATTTTGCACTGCTGATACTCTTGCAGGCAATGAATCCCTATAGATTCCTATGACGTAACTGAAGTTAACCCCATTATCCCTCTTCCCCCTCATTCACAGGGTTCCAGGAAACTGAGATATAGTGAGAAGTTTCGTGCAGTCCTCAGACTCAGAACTGCTTCTCACTGCTCATGAGATGTACTTAAGACTTTGGTCAATGGTGACTTTTCTTTCCGTGGTGAAAAACACCCCTGCAAGGGTGGGGGAATATTTCTGACTATGCAGAGCTGTTTTAAATCACTTACAGCTATTATTCCCTCCATGCCTCGACTTCCTAGACCCCTTTGAATGTATCATGCTGGGCCGGTTTGTAAGGAGGACAACCGGGGCAAATGCCATGGTGCCACCACCAACCTACCCAACTACAAGGCTCTCCCTTGGAAACCTGGGAACTGAACAATATTATCTGGACATTGTATAAGCTCTGTTACTTCGACACTATTAATAATATTATGTATGGTATGGCATTATTATTTAGGCACTTTATAGCTATGTTATTTGGGTATTGTGGTGGTATCATGAGAACACCGCAGAGAATATTTTTGCCCCTCCACAAAAATTGATCTGGCCCTGTTGTCATAGAAGGCCAGAAAATCAGTTCAAAAGGCATACTCAAAAGTATTAGCTGAAAACCATAGCATTATTGAACAGGGGGCAAATACGACAACCCCTTTTTAACAGATGCTGGCATGGGTCTGTCTTTTCTAACCCCCGAAGACCAGCTGTTATACCCAGGGGAAGAAGTGAGTGGCTATACATTTCTCCTGAAGCAGCCGCATTACATGATCAAATCAATAGGCGTCCATTTAATGCATCATACAGAGCATCCCTTGGTTCTGGCTCATAAAGGGGGCCCTGAGTAAGGGACCACCTCTAGGACGTACATATTCCTTAATTGGGCAAACGCACAGGGTTGTCTTTATGAGACAACCCCTTTAATTACTGTATACTCGTATAATACACAGTCAGACCAAGAGAGGCCTGGACCCTTACCAACCATAGGGACATGATACGCTTGTGATGGGTTAACAAATTGCAATGGAGGAGCAATTTTTTTGCCTGATGTTCACTCAAATTTTGCTTTAACTGACTAAGAGCCATGGGCCCCGGACACTGCTCTTATGCCCGTACTGTCTATTTTAGTATTTTTTATTTTTTTATTTTTTTTTGGGACTGTAAATAAAGAATTGGTCAGTTGATATGCCAGGAGTAATTCAGGTCCCATTACTCATCTTGTGTGAATAGAATGGGGCAGGTTCACTCATCTCTATTTACCACGTTGCCAGATTTTATTATATTTATCTAGCTCTACGCTCAGTACATAAAATGGTCATGACAAAATTATAACCACTAAAGAAATGTTATAAAGCTCACAAAATATTTGCTGTGTGTAGTAATGTTCTCCTTTTTTGACCCTTATCACGTGTTTAGTGAAGACCATAATAATGTACTGAAATTACTCGAAACCCTCCAAGTGCTCTTTGTAAGAGCTTTCTGTAACTCTCATTCACTCCTATATCACGGCTGCTTCTCTATTAATGGATTGCATCAGCATTAAACCATTCATGAGATCTGTGGGTCATAATCAGATGTTTAGGTCAGGATCACACATATGCAGTTTTGGTGCACTTTTTGGATACACGTATGGCTTTGGATAAAAAAAACTGAGCAAAAACAAAACTGTATGTAGGACCCTGGCCGTATAATAATTATTTAATGTCAAAAATATAGATACACCTTGTTGCATTTACAATGCATATAATAACCTACAAGAACATATCTCTAGTGTAGAAAACCTTTTTGAACCTGGACGATTTTTGCATTCATTTCAGTTATTTCCTTTTAACTTCAAGATGTCTGCTGCAATCCTTATTTTTCTTATTGTAAATCTTATTAATTAAATAGACGGGAAAGTGTTCCTGTTATTACACTTTTTGATTTGTCAATGGAAACATACAATGGTGTTTATGAGAAAATGTTAGGTAAACCCAACTTTTTGAAATTGTGATTCTGATATTACTCTTTATTTATGCTGTAAAGACCAAAAGTCCAGGCAGGCTTGCTTCTTCTCCTGGAGCCTATGACTTTTAGGACATTAATATGTCCACCATTGTCTTGAACAGGGGTCTCAAACTCAGCCGGGTAAGTGGGCCACATATAGAAAAAATGGGAAGTTGACGGGCCGCATTACTTTCAAATTTGATACAATACAAAATTATTGTTAATCAATTAGTTATTTGAACTACTATAACACTATATTACTATAATAATAACACTACATTACTATAATAATACCGCTAGGTTTAAAATGTGAGAGAATTCTTCACATACTTATTTCAACAATCCAGTTTTCTAGTTTAAGTGTCGCTAAATGCAGTCCGGCAGCTCAGTTGGCAGTGTTTGGCAGACACACATGTCAAGATTGGGCAGCCACTTTTTAGATAGTGCCACAGTGCTCTCTGTAGATGCTGCCACAGTGCCCTCTGTAGATGCTGCCACAGTGCCCTCTGTAGATGCTGCCACAGTGCCCTCTATAGATGCTGCCACAGTGCCTGCTGTAGATAATGCCACAGTGTTCTCTGTAGATGCTGCCACAGTGCCCTCTATTGATGCTGCCACACTGTAGATAATGCCTTAGTGCCCTCTGTAGATGCTGCCACACACTGCCCTCTGTAGATAATGCCACACACTGCCCTCTGTAGATAGTCACAGTGCCCTCTGTAGATAATCCCACAGTGCCCTCAGTAGATAATGCCACACACTACCCTGTGTAGATACTGCCACATACTGCCCTCTCTAGATAGTGTCACACACTGCCCTCTGTAGATAATGCCACACACTGCCCTCTGTAGATGCCACACACTGCCCTCTGTAGATGCTACACACTGCCCTCTGTAGATAGTGTCACAGTGCCCTCTGTAGATATTGCCACAGTGCCCTCTGTAGATAATGCCACACATTGCCCTCTTTAGATAATGCCACACACTGCCCTCTGTAGATAGTCACAGTGCCCTCTGTAGATAATGCCACACACTACCCTGTGTAGATACTGCCACACACTGCCCTCTCTAGATAGTGTCACACACTGCCCTCTGTAGATAATGCCACACACTGCCCTCTGTAGATGCCACACACTGCCCTCTGTAGATGCCACACACTGCCCTCTGTAGATAGTGTCACAGTGCCCTCTGTAAAAATTGCCACAGTGCCCTCTGTAGATAATGCCACACATTGCCCTCTGTAGATAATGCCACACACTGCTCTCTGTAGATAATGCCACACACTGCCCTCTGTAGTGTGACAGTGCCCTCTGTAGATAATGCCACACACTGCCCTCTGTAGATAATGCCACACACTGCCTTCTGTAGTGTCACAGTGCTCTCTGTAGATAATGCCACACACACACACACACACACACACACACACACTCACACACACACACACACACACACACACACACACACACACAAACACACACACTCCCTATAGATAGTACCACAACCACCCTATAGGAGTGGAATCCCAAGCCAGAGCATGCCGATGCGCTGGCCTGGGATTCCTTTGCTGTAGAATGGGCCCAACACACCCCACCCTGCTGACAGCGCCACACACACCCTCCATGTAGGTAGCTCCATTGAGACTCCGTCCTTGACCGGGATGTGTAGCGCTGTCAAAAGTAGGGTGTGTGGGGCGCTACTACAGGGGGTTTCCACTACATGGGACTGTCGTACCACTGCTCACCAATGCGTTCGCAGTGCGGGAGGACTGACGTCATGAAGGAGCGCTCCTCATTCCGACCGCTCTATTCTCTCCTCGCGGGCTCACCAATGCGTTCGCAGTGCGGGAGGACTGACGTCATGAAGGAGCGCTCCTCCTTCTGACCGCTCTATCCTCTCCCTACAGGCTCACCAATGCGTTCGCATCGCCGGAGGACTGACGTCATGAAGGAGCGATCCTCCTTCCAAACGCTCTCTCCTCTCCCCGCGGGTCGCGGGCCGCAGATGACAGCCTCAGGGGCCGCATGCGGCCCGCGGGCCGCGTGCTTGAGACCCCTGCGAACACTCGGAGCGTTCTATAATAGTGTGGCCAGATTCTTTCAGAATGCAAAGTCAAATTTCTGTCCAAACATGGTGTAGTGGGCTTATACATACATTTTTTTCATTAGACAAAAAATAAAAATAAATAATCAAAAACAAAACAGAAACAGTATGCTTTAAGAAAAAAATGGAGCTTTTTATGAGACAGGAGAAAAAAAAGACACGGTCCACACACCTAATTTTTACATTGAACTATCGGTACTAAGCAATTAAAAAAATTAACCTAAGGATCTTAGTAAATCTCATCATCCAGTACAGGACTGTTATGTTTCGCATATATTACACCCTCTTATTCCCTTCTTAGGTACACTTTATTTCAACAACGTGAACTCAATAAAAAGGGAATCCAATTTTTTTTTCTATACAGTATAAGCCAACTTGCCACTTCACAATTACCTCTTTCAAGTGGGTCCATACTGAACATTAAGCACAAGAATGTACAGGGCAAATACCACACAGGAATTGTAGGCTGGAAGCTCAAGCCCTCATGGCTCCCGGTCACACCACCTGTTAGGTAGATCAAAGACCGTCACATAGCCCGGCAACCATGTGAACAGATAAAAAAACCTGACCTCTCCATGTAGCCTATGTCTAAAAAATATCCTTAGCTAAAAAAGGTGTAAAAATTGGACGTTTTTTGTTTTCCATTTTATAATTGTAGGCAACTTTTTGTATTCATTATTTTTCATTTACCTATAAGAAATATCTATAGAAAAAACTGGTAATTCATTAATTTATGCAGATTCTTGTGTACCTGTCACATACATACAGGCTGAGAAAGTATGTCAAAAAGTCAAAGTTGAAATTGATAATTTTCCATTTTTAAAAAAATGAATAATAGGCTAAATGATTAAATACTAATGCAAAGTAGAACAAAACTACAGTGTTATAAAGATACGGCGTGGGTAAGGAGATCACTATACAACAATGTACCCCTCAGAGATGTTTAACCCTGTAAGTATAAAAAATGGGAACATAGCACTCCAAGGTATTATGCAATAAGTGATATTTTATTTCACATATAGGGAAAAGTAGTAATCCAAAAATAGGTTTAACGTTTTGGTATATACATTCGACCTTCTTCAGAGACAGATTACGTCCGTAGACAAGGATATGCGGCGCTTTCTACCTCGGTCGCTGTTAGGTAATGGCGCTCTATTAGAAGGTCGAATGTATAGACCGAAACGTTAAACCTATTTTTGGATTACTACTTTTCGCTATATGTGAAATAAAATATCACTTATTGCATAATACCTTGGAGTGCTATGTTCCCATTTTTTATACGTTGGCGAGGAAGCCTACTCACGCACCCTTGAAACACGGATTGCTGCGGGATCAAGAAAGTAACCCTGTAAGTATGACTTCAACTACAAACCATGTGTGACATCACTCCCAGTATCAGAGTATGAATCCTGCATGATTCACCCACTGCACTGCAGTAAAGTAAATCTGGGCCTTACTCCAACTAATAACTTCGTATTAAATTGAGCAATTGTATTTATTGTTTAAACACATGCATTTACTTTTTGCTCTGGTTCCCATATGAATCTAAAATTAGACAAAACTATTTTCTCCTCAAACTGCCATTCTTTACATGCAAATAGGTTCAAATTAAGAAACTGTTCCAATTTATGGCAGGGGAAATTAGACTTTTGAGACAGCTTAATTTAGTCTTATGGATCTTAGAGTTACACTGTGTTCTAGTTTGCAGCTGTTTAGTTTTATAACTGAAAATCCTGCAAACATAAGATATTAGTGAATTAACCTCTTAAAGGGTATGTAAATCTTTGAAATTCTTTAAAAAAAATAAAAATAAAACAGTGTATCATTGTGTTTGGCGCAACTTTCTTAATACTTTTTATTAAAAATTATTTTTACTTTTTGAGATACAGCTGCTTTGTATCCTGTATAAATAGCAGCTGTATCGTTCGCTGAATCCTGTATCTGTCAGGTCAGTGGGACTGACGGGTTCAGTGTCAGTGGGTTCTGTGTCTCTGACTCGCAGGATCTACCTGTTATCCATCACATATAAGTTCATAACGATACAGCTGCTATGTATACAGGATATATGTGGAGCTGGAAAGCGATTGCCAGTGCAGAATTCTTTACCATAGGGCTCGTCCACATGTAGCGGAATTGCTGAGTATTTTCCATCCGGAATTGCAGGCTGAAAATACGCAGCAGAATACAATAGCAGCAACATGGCCGAGATTTAACAAATCTCATTCACACACTGTGTAAAATTTCCGAACAGAAATTGACCTGCGATTCGTATTTTTCGTACTGCAACATATCAATTCCTGCTGCGGAAAGTGGACTGAATTGCTGCGTTTTTCAGAGGAGATGTCACCATCTACCACCACTGAGAAAAAACACTGCAAAATCCGCACCATTTTCTGCAGTAAAAAGCGCAGCAAATGGTGAATTTTTTTTCACAGCAGAAATCCTGCTCGTTTTTGCGGAACTGCTGCAGAAATTTTCTGCAGCAATTCCGTTACGTGTGGGCAAACCCTTAAAGAAGTCGTTCGGGATACAAGTTTTTCCTTGGCTGTAGATGGCCATTTTACTAGAAGTAAAATAAGTTTCCTGGCCGCGTGTAAACATTAGAGCTGTGGCTCAGCCCCAGGTTACCACCCCCACTCCACCGTACATTATAGAAGATCAATAGGATGAACCAGCCACAGTGACAAGGTTATGTGGACGTTGTGAGGAAAGAGAGAGAAGAGCCAGGCACAGTCTAAGCCACTGCCCCAATGTTTACATTCGACGACAGCCAGCCTGGTGAAATTTAAATAGTAATAAATGGGGCATCATTTTAATAAAGCTCAATTAGGAACTTAATACTAATCCAGGACAATCCCTTTTTAAATTGAAGCCAGCTCGGCAATGCAATGCGTCCGGCTTCAGAAATTTTAATCCTGGCCATACATTTGCTCAGCAGCGTCCACATGGTAAAACATGTAAAAAATGGATGGATCGGGTCCACTATAGAGATAATCTAAGTTAGGAGCTCTATGCTATGGTTGATAGATGGGTCCCAAGTCCAGCCCCCCACTCACTATGATATCTAGATGCTCTAATAGGTCAAATGGAAAGGATTTATTCTGGGGAGGATGAATATCATGTGTTCTTTACAATATCTGCTACCACAGCCTGCCGTCCTAATGATTATAAAGGACGCTGAGCAGGAGACAGGCCTATGAGCTTCAAAAATTTCCATTTTAACCCTCAGATTGCACCATAGAAAAAAAAATTATGGCTAAAATGGACTTGATGCGTGTTTATAAGGCTCTGGATGCCTGGTAATTTTACAAGTGAACAGATGCAATTCAATATCCCTTTGTGGTCCATAGTCACGGAATTGTGTCATTCTCGTTGGTTAAATTCTCCTTGTAGCCCCGACCTCAAGTAAACATTTTCACTTCTATCCACAAATTTGATCTAGAACTATATCAAGATATGCTACATTCTGCCTTATGTATGTTATAACTGTAAAAATATGGCTATTTATTTTACAATTCTGCCCAAAGGAATCTATATGGAGGGTTGGATTAAGACTAAGTATGGCCATTTTCTACCCAATAAAATGTGCACTTGTATAGTTTAGAAAAGTCACTTTTAAATACCCTATTAGGGAATTCTAAATTAATGAATGGTTTTCCTCATCCTGGACTCTCATCTCTTAGCCAGAGCAGAAAGCAACTACAAAGACCATCGTATCTCTCCAGAGAAACCATCACGCACCTGCATTACATTGATTACAATTGGCACTGTGTAAAACCCTCATTTTATATATGGTGGCGCTGCAGGGGAATTTAACACTTACTGGCTAGTTGTTGATTGCTGGGCAACACCCTGTCATCAGATTAATTTCAGAAGACCAGAAGCAGACAGCCCCTTCAAATTGTTGTTCTAAGTTGGCCATAGTGTGGCTCAAAAGTCACAAGTGACTCATTTATGATTCCTGACTATCCAATCCTATAGCAAATAAGTGTCCAGGATTCAGTGAGACCATCCATGGTTCCTGGCGGTGTTACAGAGAACCACACGTCAGTCCTGATTGAAATGATAGATATATTCTGGAGTGTCCTATCTGTAGGGTGTGCAGAGTTAGCAGTAGCAGCCGACCCTGGTGCCTAAGGGGTCTCTAAGGTCACTTTACCACATTAGAAGGCACCAGTATTATAAATGGTGCATGATAGGTGGGGGGCCCTGTTACAGATTTTGCATTGGGGCCCAAGTTGCTCCAAGTTTCTCATCTGCATTTCTCTTAGATATAATTCTCTTTCTGTAAAACGTGGCATGGGAAGAGACTGCTCAAATGTAAGCTGCTATAAGTGGAGCAGAGATATATGTGTTGTTTTATAGCACCACTGTGTCTGGTGCATTTGTACTGGCATTGCTGTGATTATTTAACGGATTATTCCATGTTCCCTGCTATGGTTCTTGGATAATGTTATGGCCAATTCCGTGTGATGGGTACAATGGTATGGGCAATTCCATATGGATATTATTACTTTGCTGCAGAGGTGTAACTTGAAATTCCTGGGCTCTCATGCAAAATCTATAACAAGGACTTTACTTTTAATTTATAGTACTGGTATGTTCTTATGTGGCAGAGGAACTGTTGGGCCAACACAGGCAACAGTAACCAGGAGTCACTGCCCAGGAAAAATTCTTACAGTTATGTCACAGAACCTGGATAATGCACACAATGTATATCTCACCACAGGAGTAATAAATACAGTGATGTCATAGTACAAAGATAATAAACTCAGTGATGTCACAGTACAGTGATAATAAACACAGTGATGTCACAGTACATGGATAATAAACACAGTGATGTCACAGTACAGGGATAATAAACACAGTCATGTCACAGTACAGGGCTAATAAACACAGTGATGTCACAGTACATAGATAATAAACACAGTGATGTCACAGTACAGGGATAATAAACACAGTGATGTCACAGTGCAGGGATAATAAATAAGGTGTTTGTCAGAGATGTCAGAGATAATGTCATAGAAAATGGATAATAAATGTAGTGATGTCAAACCTAAAGGCTATGGAACACTGTGATGTCACAGCCCAGAGCTATTAAACACAGCATCATAAAACAGGGACAATACACACAGTGATGTCACAACACACAGATATGACTCATGTATTTAAGATTAGTTAAAGGGATAGTCTTGGCATGGGACAGTCAAAAGTTTGCTAATGAACCCAGTGTGTCCTAGTTGCGCCCCAGCCCTACTGTAGTACTATTCCTATTCACTCAAATTAAATAACAGCACCAAAAAAATAAATTAAAAAAAATTTAATTAAAATATGTTTATATTAAACATAATAGGTATATTTCTAATTATACATTACGTTTAAAGACAATAAACACTAATATTACCTTGTATTGTAGAGTGTCTATTAGTTCCAGGTGCCAATGCTACCTCTGCACTCCTATAGTCACACCATTGCTGTGCCGGCACTACTATTTGATCTATACTACTGTATGGGATGAATTTGACACATTTTCCAACTATCTAGGCTGCATACGTATATGCTGCCTTTAAGGGGGGGGGGGTTTACACTGAGCAATTATCAGGCAAACGATCGTTAATAGAATGCTCGTTGCTGATAATTGCCCTGTGTAAACAGGGCAGCGATCAGCAGATGAACGAGCAAACACTCGATCATCTGCTGGTCGTATAATTTTACAAAAGTTAAATATTATCGTTGTCGGCAGCACATCTCCCTGTGTAAACAGGGAGACGTGCTGCCGACATGATAATAATGTATGAGGACGAACGATCGGAGTTAAGACCGCTCGTCCCCATCCATAGCTCAGTGTGACAGGAGCAAACGAGCGCCGATCAACGATGTCTCGTTGATCGGCGCTCGCTGCACCAGCCGGTGTAAAAGGGTCTTAGGATAGTATCTAATCTTCCAAGTCAGACCAGTTCTAGCAGTGGTTGTTGTGCATCATAAATGACACATTTTATTATGAAATGCAGTAAGCACAATGCCTTCTCTGATTATAGATGTGTGATAACTCAGTAAGGTGAGATAAGGAAGAAGGTTTATCTGCAATCCTGTGTAAGAGCACAGATAACACATCATCATATCACCAGGCATTGTCCAAAGTAAAATCACTGTGAAATAGGAGATCTACCTTCCTGTAATTTAGGCTTTGTTCCCATCTGCATCAGGGCTCCATTCCGACGTTCCATCTGAGCTTTCCGTCAGAATGGAGCCCTGACTGACACAAACGGAAACCATAGGTTTCTGTTTCCATCACCATTGATATCATTGGTGACAGATCCGGTGCCAATGGTTTTCGTTTGTCTCCGTTGTGTAAGGGTTCCGTCGTGGTCGACTGCGCTATTCATTCAGTCAAAACGACAGAAACCTTGCACAACTGAGACAAACAGAAACCAATGGCACCGGATCTGTCACCATTGAAATCAATGGTGATGGAAACAGAAACCTATGGTTTCCGTTTGTGTCAGTAAGGGTCCCATTCCGACGGAAAGCTCTGACGGAACGTCGGAACAGAGCCCTGACGCAGATGAGAACGAAGCCTGAGGGCCTGTTCACATCACCGTTCGCTTTGCGTTCCGGGGGTTCCGTCGGAGGTTTCCGTCGGGTGAACCCCGCAACGGAAAGTGAAAGTGCAACCACAGCTTCCGTTTCAGTCACCAATGATAGCAATGGTGACGGACACATCGCTAATGGTTTCCGTTCGTCACCATTCCGGCAGGTTTCCGCTTTTCCGACGGAATCAATAGCGCAGTCGACTATACGCTATTTATTCCAGGGTTAAAACGGAAACC
The DNA here is from genome assembly GCF_050947455.1 of Rhinoderma darwinii. Taxonomy (NCBI): domain Eukaryota; kingdom Metazoa; phylum Chordata; class Amphibia; order Anura; family Rhinodermatidae; genus Rhinoderma; species Rhinoderma darwinii. The sequence continues at coordinate 44,394,489 of NC_134687.1, read as the reverse complement.
TGCCGGAATGGTCAAGAACTGAAACCATTAGCGATGTTTCCGTCACCATTGATATCAATGGTGACTGAAACGGAAACTGTGGTTTCAGTTTCACATTCCGTTGCGGGGTTCACCCGACGGAAACCTCAGACAGAATCCCGGAACGGAAAGCGAACGCTGATGTGAACAGGCCCTTACTCACTTATTAAAGGGGTATTCCCGGAATTGATATTTATCACTTATCCATGGGATAGGTGATAAATGTCTGATCATTGAGGGTCCACCACCTGAGTCCCCTGTCCCTCCTCACTGCACCCCGCGCAGTGAGGAAGAGCTTAAATGGAATTAATTTGAAGCATGCGTCCTGACGCTCCATTCAATGTCTACGGGACTGACGGAAACAGCTGAGCGCTGTCTTTGGCTGTCTCTGTCAGTCCCATAAATGTATGAGATTAGAAAAAGGGTCAGATTTTTGTATTTTTTTACAGGAACAGCGCCACTTCTTTTCATGGACTATGTGACTAGGGCTGAGCTGCAATACCTTATTAATAATAATTCTATGAGAAAAAAGCAAACCCTTTTTTCTACTCTTTTTCAATCCTCTAACACAGCTGAAAAGGATCTCTCTCTCTCTCTCTCTCTCTCTCTCTCTCTCTCTCTCTCTATATATATATATATATATATATATATATATATATATATATATATATATATATATATATATAGGTCACTCAACCATTGTGCTGTCCAGATGTTTCCAGATCACACACATTCTGTTTTGGTACATTATCTATTATAATACCTCCACATCATGAATATTATACAGCCAATGCTAAATACAAAGCACTGAAACAGGCATTTCCAAAGAATTCCCTTGTGAATTGGAAATCCAGTTGCTGAAGTTATTGAAAAAGACGCTAAGAGATGGAAAAGTACTTAAGTGAGCCCCAGTGGTTGGAACATAATAAGCTGGATTTGTTTTTCTTTTAAATGTAGGACACTTAAGGAGATCAGTAGGAACTCGACAAAGTGCTCTGTTTTATATTTAATTAAAATGTACACGTAGTGTATGGTTCCTTTGTTTCAGCAGACCCAGACTACTCAAGTCACCAGCACAAAATTTCACCACTAGGCTCCGGCACGCTTTCCTGTTACTCAAGAAACAAATATACATTCCTTCAGATAGACTCAAGTCGCTACCCAGTGTTCTTGTAAAAATGCTTTGACAGGGAGTAGAGTGGTGTACAAAAACCGGGACCCTACCAGTCATAAATTCTTAATGTTCACCTCCAGGGGAATGGTATTTTTTTTTTTGTCTATTATTGAGTGAAGTTGTCAGAGTCCCGTATATGTGGAATTAGGATCCCTACAACAGTCTGTGAAAACTTACATGGGTTTAGGGGCGTAACTTGTACGCCCGTAAATCATGGGGCTCGATCAGCTTGCCCTGTGTTGGTTGCACCTACACAACACGTAGATGAAGTAGGGAAACGTGTACTTAGATATATGCAAAATATCCTTTAGATTATAACATCTAGAAATAGGTTGTTCTTAAATGAACTAATTGATGTATGGGATTCATCTGACCTAGTTAAGGCCTCAGGCACACGACCGTAGCCATGTACTGCCGTGATTTTCGGGTCGGACGGCCGCAGAGGGTCACCCGTGGGCCGTCCGCAAACTTAAAGCTTAAACTAAGGTATGTCGGGATGAAATACGCCAAATTAATTTTGTTTCTAAGGTAGTCCTAAAGACCGAAAATGAAATGAATGAGCAGGTGTAGATTTGCGCTAAAATTTACAACATGTTGAAATTTGCTGGTTCCACTCCACCCTGTTAACCCCTCCCATGTCTCAGTTGTGAGGGGAGAGAAAAGTTGCACATTTTTGCGCAAATATAGAGAGCACCAAAGCTGTAAGACATTAAATACATCTTTAGGCCCCTTACAACATGGCGATATTCGTGATCCGTGTCACATGTATTGCAGATCCATAGCGCAGTCTGAGCACACAGAATAATGTAGCGAGGGCCTCATCATTCGGAAGAGATGTGTTTTATTTAGTAAAAATGAGAAAGATTCATCAGTATAAATTGTTCCAATTGTAGCGAAAATCTATGCAGGGCCGAGACAATGATGAAGGGCCGCTGTGCAAGAAATATGTGGACCCCCCTGTCTTTAACACCAACAAAACCACGGGACTAATGTAGTCATCCTATATATAATTAAAAAGAAAATATACTCGTCCCACTGACACGTAGGACACACATATGATCTATGGATCACTTGGATCACATGTACCACTTACACATATGACATGTGGCCCACACGCATTCCACTCACACGGTGGAAACATGCTGCACAAGTTCCACTTACTCATAGGACACATTCTGCCCATACGCCACTCACACACAGGAGACCTGCCGCACACACCCCACTCGTATACTGGACTATCACCGCACATGCAATATACATTCATGTCACATTACACATCAGTCACTCACACTTACCTGATTTTTGCTAAGTGCTGACTGAGAGTTATCTCCTGCTGACTTGTGAGGTCAAGCACAGGATATTGCAAGACCACGTCTAAATATTGTCAGTAAGTCCCGCTCCTATCTGATGTCGAGGTGGTATGTTCAGTGACCACCCCTACATACCCCACTGGCAGTATGTTCACCCCTAGTATGGAGAACAGAATCATTATGTGTATTCCCAGCTGTAATTTTACTTTCCTGATAAATGCGCTGGTAATAAAAAAGATTATTATGGTTATCAGATTGGTAGGGGGTAGAGAACTTTTCTGGATCGAGAACCATCTGCATTTCACATTATTGGGGGAATTTATTAATGGCGTTTCATATGCCATGATAAGGGATATTAGAGTTTGGTTCTGCTTTCCCATTTTCTAACCACTGTACCAATTCCACCCCAGCTCATGTCTCTGCTCCCCTCAATAATGACACAGAGACTTACAGTTGGAATGAATTAGAAACAGCAGCCATTTTATTAACAAACAAGTAAAAAATAAATACCCAAAAAACATTCACGTGAAACCATTCAACCCTACGGAAAATTTGGGAAGGTCCTTGAAGCTAAGAAAAGGATCTGGCGCCACTCTGCCCATATCCCTATTTTAGCACCATCCGTCCTAACACAGGCTCTGGGGCAGCGCGACCAACCACAGTTGGCTAAAATGTACTTCTTTTGCTCCTTGGGACCCCATCCAGCAGGAGTCCAAATAAGCCAGATCCCCCATAATGTATAAATTTGGGAGGGACCATACCCGCTATGAATCCCTCCCCCACAAATTTTAACCAACTCCAAACACCCCCCAAACCCGCCATCCACTGCCATACACCATAACAAACCCATATAGATCGTACAAGAACCCTGAGGCTAGGATCACACATATAGTTTTGATGCAGTTTTTGTGGCGGTTTTTGGCCCAGGTTTTTGAGCCAAACACAGGAGTGGATACAAAAGAAAAGTATATAGTACATCCGTTTTTTCTTTATACTTTTTGTTCCTTAGGGTATGTTCACACGGGCTATTTTCATCCATTTTTCGGGCTGTAAACGCCCTGAAAAACTGCTAAAATTCGGAGCTGAATGCCTCCAAACATCTGCCCATTGATTTCAATGGAAAAAACGGCGTTCCGTTCCCATGGGGCATTTTTTACGTGGCCATTTTTAAAAACGGCGCGTAAAAAAACGCCTTGTAAAAAGAAGTGCATGTCACTTCTTGAGCCGTTTTTGGAGCCGTTTTTCATTGACTCAATAGAAAAACATCTCCAAAAACGGCTGTAAAAAACGCCGCAAAAAACGCTAATTGCTGAAAAAACAGCTGAAAATCAGTGGCTGTTTTCCCTTGAAAACAGCTCCGTATTTTCAGCCGTTTTTAAGTGTGTGAATATAGCCTAATGGATCCACTTCTGGCTTTCGTTAAAAAACAGCCAAAAACTGCAACAAAACTGTGTGTGATCTTGGCCTTAGTTCCCATGTAGCGTAAACACTGCTGAATTTCCACAATGGAATTCTATGAAGAAATTCTGCCTTATTTACAATAGCAGCAAAGTGGATGAGATTTTGCAAATCTCAGGCACACGGTGTGGAAATAAATTGCAGAAAAGTCATTCAGAATGAATTCTGCGGCGTGACGTTCATCTCAGCAGCATGTCCGTATATGCTGCGTATTCTGTGCGGAGATGCTGTGCCCATAGACTTCAATGAGGAGCATAAATTCTGCACTAAATATGAGTTGTGTTGCTTGTTGTACATCTATTCCACAGCAGAATCCAAGTAAGCACCACAGTTCACTCGCTAAACTAAAAACCGCTGTAAAATACGGAGCTGTTTTCAAGGGAACACAGCCTTTGATATTCAGCCGTTTTTAAAGCATCAAGTGTTTTTTTATGGACGTTTTTGGAGCTTTTTTTTTATTGAGACAATGAAAAACGGCTCCAGAAACGGCTGAAGAAGTGACATGCACTTATTTTTACGGGGCGTATTTTTACGCGCCATCTTTTCAAACGGCCGCGTCAAAAAACGCCCTGTCGGAACGAAACGCAGTTTTTCCCATTGAAATCAATGGGAAGATGTTTGGAGGCATTGAGCCTCCGTATTTTCAGCCGTCTTTCGGGGCATTTACGACCCAAAAAACGGCTGAAAATAAGCCATGTGAACATACCCTAAGGGTCAGTTCACACGTAGCATAAACACTGCGGATTTTACGCAATGTATTTAATTGCGGAAAATCTGGAGCGTAACACGGTAGCAGCGGTGCGGATGAGATTTGAACAAATTACACCCACACGCTGCATAAAAATCACGTTGAAAAACCGTTCATAAATTGACCTGCGGTGCGGTATTTTAATCCGTAGCATGTCAATTTGTGTTGTGGAATCACTGATTTTCTGTTGCGGGTTTACCCCATTGAATTCAATGAGAGGTAAAAACCCACAACAAATAGAAGACGTTGCGATTTTTGCAGTGGAAAAGCTGCGATTCCACCCCAAAAAACGCAATAAAAAAAAATTATGCTTACCGTAGCCATGGCGACGTGTCCCTTTGACGTTCTTCAGTCCGGCCTCCTGGGGTGACGTTTCATTCGATGTGACTTCTGCAGCCAATCACAGGCTGCAGCGGTCACATGGGATGAAACGTCATCTTAGGAGGCGGTGCTGTAGGACGTCAACGAGACGTGTCTCTGTGGCTACGGGTGAGTATAGACCCCTTTTTTTTCTTTTTTTACCTGCTGTTTTCTGCAGCGGACATGCCGGCTGAAAAAATGCACCACAAATTGGTGCGGTATTTCGGCTTGACCAGGGCGGATACACTGTGTACTTTTATGCAGCGTATCCACCCTGTGTGAACATAGCCTAAAACGGCAGGTAAAACCACTGCGGGAAGTCCGCAGCAATATGCGCATAAAAAACTCACTATTTGCAGCCGATTTCTGTGACTAATTTGTGGTTTATCGAGATTCCACTGCAGATATTCTGTTGCAGAAAATCTGCAGTGTATCCTGCCTGTGGGAACATACTCTTAGTTAGGAAAGTGTTAAATTTCATAGCATATACATGACAGCTATAAGTGTGATATATAAATAACTTGCCCAGTCCTAAGTAGAACCCAGATCACTGTCTCCTGGAGACACCACTTCCCCTAAAGTAAAGAAATGTCATGGAGAATACTTTATTTTAATGGGTAGAACCATTTTAAATATAAGTTGTGGCGCATCATTGCGTGAGAAACGCTGAGCAGGTCCTCTGTCTTGTGGTTTTACTACTTTTCATAAAAATGCTGTCAACACAGAGCGACTATGAATGTCACTACTATCTGATAATACAGAGTGCATGCTACAAGGGAATGCAGACTTGTCAGAAGCCCATAATGGCCATACAAAAAGCAGAGAAAGAATTTGCGCTAAACGTCCCGGCGTAGAACATTACTCTTCCCATCTGTTTCTCTTATTTTCTATATAAGGAAATGTACAACTAAACACCAGTGCAATAAAAATTCTAGCCGGGATGATCACTTCAACAGTTGCTGCATAATTCTGGGATCATTTAAGTGAGAGTTCCTATCCCTCCGCAGTTATATGTCATTTCTCCGCACAGAGAGACTCGGAAACAAATGGACATTTAAAAGTCATTAACATTTGATCTCCTGTTGCCATTTATCATGTTTAGCATTTTGCCTAAAAAAAAAATCTGTTTACACTGTGAGGACCGGCTTCTACAAAGTCTGCCGCAAGTTTTCTTTTTCCCTTAATTTAATGGGATTATGCTCGGCCACATTTTTCTTAGTTGACAAAACACATTTCCGCCTTATGTTTTAAATTAAGACGGAAGCAAGTTGAAGTATTGGATAAACCAGGTTGCGCTGTCGCGTCAGATAGTACAGTAGTTGTTACTGACTCTTTCAAAAATATTACAGAAAATGCTTCTTTACACCCCAAACTCAAGACCCTTAACTTCTTTTCTTTTTGTTTCTTAACCCCTTCTCTCTTCATTTTTTTCATATTTGCTTTTTCCTCCTTACAAAAGCCATGACTTTTTTATTTTTCCGTCGACATAGAGAGCTTTCTGTTTTCGGGACAAGTTGTCGTTTTTCATGGCACCATTTATTGTACCATAAAATGTCCTGGGAAATTGGAAAAAAATTCTATGTGTAAAAAAAACCTGTGATTCCTCCATAGTTTTTTTTTTAAAAATCATTTGTACGACGTTTATCATGCGGTAAAAATGGCATGTTAACTTTATTCTGTAGGTCAATATGATTACGCCGATACCAAATTTATATCGTTCTTTTCATGTTTTACTAATTTTACAAGGAAGAAACTAATTGTTAAAAGTACAATTTATTTTGTGCCGCCACATTCTGAGAGCCATAACTTTTTTATTTGTTTGCTGGGCGAGCTGTAGTTTTTATTGGTACATAAGACTTTTTGATCACTATTGATTTCATTATTTGTGGGAGATGAGGTGATGAAAAATGCGATTTGGCATTGAAATTTTTTGTTTAACTGCGTCTACCGAGCAGGTTAAACTCCAACTAACATTCTGCAGTAATAGATTGGATTAGAGATAACTCCGATCCCAGCCGTTTAAGGATGCAGTCAATAGCTCCTGCATGCACCTATGGGTGTTGACAAAGGAAGGACATTCCCATAGCCTCTGTGACACGATTACAGGGTGCTGATGGGTTGCTATGGCAGGCAGGTACTTAATTGAAAAATGCCCTATGGCTGCCATCACTAAGACCCTATAGGGAACAATGCCCCTTGACAGGTAATAGATGTCCGTCATGTTTAGACTAGGGACAGTGTAAAGGATCTGCCAGGCACAGCTTCGGGGTTAACTCTCAGAACTAATCAGTCAGCACCTGAGAATACATCCCTGAGACTGACTCCTGCTTCCACCATTCAGGCTGGCAGGCTTAGGAGTGGGAGAGCCTATCGTAACCTGGCCAGACTCAGCTAGCTCCCGCCCTCGGTCTATTTAAGCCTGCACTTCCTGTCCCTCGGTGCTTGTGATTCTTTCCTTGTGGTTTCCTGGCCCAGCTACAGCTCCTGCTATTTTTGATCCTGCTCCATACAGACCCTGGCTTACCGACTACTCTTCTGCTTTTCGTTTTGTACCTCGCACACTCCTGGCTTGACTCGGCTCGTTCACCACTCTGGTTGCTCACGGTGTTGCCGTGGGCAACGGCCCCTTTTCCTTGCTTGTGTTCCTTTGTATGTTTGTCGTGTTTTTCGTGCACTTACTGAGCGCAGGGACCGCCGCCCAGTTGTACCCCGTCGCCTAGGGCGGGTCGTTGCAAGTAGGCAGGGACAGAGTGGCGGGTAGATTAGGGCTCACTTGTCTGTCTCCCTACCCCCTGCCATTACATAATCACAAGCCCATACCTAGTCTACCCCTGGTCCCTGACACCACTATGGACCCCCGTGAGACCCTGGCTCAGCAAATGCAGGGTCTCTCCCTACTGGTCCAGGCCCTGGCTCAGAGGGTCAACCAGTCTGATGCTACCCTGGTAGTTCCCCTCACCGCACCTCTTGAACCCCACCTCAAGTTGCCCGACCGGTTCTCAGGGGACCGGAGGGCTTTTTTCTCCTTTCGGGAGAGTTGTAGGCTTTACTTTCGTTTAAAGCCTCATTCCTCAGGTTCTGAGAGCCAGCGGGTGGGTATAATTATGTCCCGGCTCCAGGAAGGGCCCCAAGAGTGGGCCTTCTCCTTGGCTCCTGACGCCCCTGAACTTTCCTCCGTTGATTGTTTCTTTTCTGCTCTCTGACTTATTTATGACGAGACTGACAGGACTGCCTTTGCCGAGAGTCAGCTGGTGACCTTAAGTCAGGGTAAGAGACCTGTTGAGGAGTATTGCTCTGACTTTCGGAAGTGGTGCGTAGCTTCTCGGTGGAATGACCCTGCCTTAAGGTGCCAGTTTAGGTTGGGTCTGTCGAATGCCCTGAAAGACCTGCTAGTTAGCTATCCCTCTTCTGACTCCCTAGACCAGGTTATGGCTTTAGCGGTACGACTTGACCGACGTCTCAGGGAATGACAACATGAACATTTATGTGTTTTCTCCTCCGACTCCCCCATGATGCCTCCCGAAGCTCCGTTGCTTCGTTCCTCCCCGAAAGATTCAGAGATACCTATGCAACTCGGGGCCTCCGTGTCCCCCCAACAACGTAGAGAATTCCGCAGGAAGAATGGTCTCTGCTTCTACTGTGGGGACGACAAGCATCAAGTGAACAACTGTCCTAAGCGTAAGATTGCAGCCAGAGAACTTCCGCGTCTAAGTGATCATCGGGGAGGTCACTTGGGCGCACAGGTATTTCCCATAAATATGAAACGTACTAAGATCTTGCTTCCCTTTCAGGTCTCTTTTGGTGGTAGGTCTGCTACCGGCAGTGCCTTCGTGGATTCAGGGTCCTCTACTAATGTCATGTCTGTGGAATTTGCTATGTCCCTTGCTATGCCTCTGATTGATTTGCCTAAACCTGTCCCGGGAGTGGGTATCGACTCCACTCCTCTTGCTAATTGTTATTTTACACAGCATACCCCTGTTTTTGAACTCCTTGTTGGCTCCATGCATTTGGAGCAATGCTCTGTACTGTTGATGCAGGGATTATCGTACGATTTGGTTCTAGGTCTTCCCTGGTTGCAGTTGCATAATCCCACGTTTGACTGGAATACTGGGGAGCTAACCAAATGGGGTAATGAATGTTGTACGTCATGTGTTCCTGTTAATTCTATTTCTCCCCCTAAGGAGGCGAATACGCTACCCGAGTTTGTTCAGGACTTCGCTGATGTTTTCTCTAGGGAGGCCTCCGAAGTGTTACCTCCTCATAGAGAATACGATTGCGCTATCGAATTGGTACAAGGAGCTAAGCTTCCTAAGGGTAGGATATTTAATCTTTCTTGTCCCGAACGTGAAGCTATGAGAGTGTATATCCAGGAATCCCTGGCCAAGGGTTACATTCGTCCCTCTTCTTCTCCGGTAGGTGCTGGCTTCTTCTTCGTGGGGAAGAAGGATGGTGGTCTTAGGCCATGCATTGACTACCGTAGCCTGAATAAGGTCACGGTAAGGAACCAGTATCCCCTTCCTTTGATTCCTGATCTCTTTAATCAGGTTCAGGGGGCCCAATGGTTTTCTAAATTGGATCTACGGGGGGCGTATAACCTTATTCGCATCAAAGAGGGGGATGAGTGGAAGACTGCGTTTAACATGCCCGAAGGCCATTTCGAATACCTCGTTATGCCCTTTGGGTTGTGTAATGCCCCTGCGGTCTTCCAGAATTTCATAAATGAGATTTTGAGAAATTACCTGGGGATTTTTCTGGTAGTGTACCTTGATGACATACTGGTGTTTTCCAAGGACTGGTCCTCCCACATTGAGCATGTCAGGAAGGTGCTCCAGGTCCTTCAGGAAAACAAACTGTTTGCCAAAACCGAAAAATGTGTGTTTGGGGTACAGGAGATTCCATTTTTGGGTCAAATCCTCACTCCTCATGAATTCCGCATGGACCCCGCCAAGGTTCAGGCTGTTTCGGAATGGGTCCAACCTGCCTCCCTGAAGGCGTTACAGTGTTTTTTGGGGTTCGCTAATTATTACAGGAGATTTATTGCTAACTTCTCGGTCATCGCTAAGCCCCTTACGGACCTCACTCGCAAAGGTGCTGATCTCCTCCACTGGCCTCCTGAGGCTGTCCAGGCTTTTGAGGTCCTTAAGAAGTGCTTTGTCTCGGCCCCGGTGCTGGTTCAGCCCAACCAAATGGAGCCATTTATCGTGGAAGTTGACGCATCTGAGGTGGGAGTGGGGGCTGTCTTGTCCCAGGGTACCAGGTCCCTCACCCATCTCCGCCCCTGTGCCTACTTCTCCAGGAAGTTTTCGCCAACTGAAAGTAACTATGATATTGGCAACCGCGAACTCTTAGCCATTAAATGGGCATTTGAAGAGTGGCGCCACTTCCTGGAGGGGGCTAGGCACCAGGTAACGGTCCTTACCGACCACAAGAATCTGGTTTTCCTAGAATCTGCCCGGAGGCTAAACCCGAGACAAGCTCGATGGGCGTTACTTTTTACCAGATAAAATTTTTTGGTTACCTATAGGGCTGGGTCTAAAAATATTAAGGCTGATGCACTGTCGCGTGGCTTCATGGCCAGCCCTCTTTCGGAGGAAGATCCTGCTTGTATTTTGCCTCCAGGTATAATCATTTCCTCGATAGATTCTGATTTAGTCTCTGATATTGCTGCTGATCAAGGTGCAGCTCCCGGGAACCTTCCTGAGAACAAGCTGTTTGTTCCCCTGCAATTCCGGCTAAGGGTACTTAGGGAAAATCATGACTCCGCACTATCTGGCCATCCAGGCATCCTGGGTACCAAACACCTCATTTCCAGAAATTATTGGTGGCCTGGGTTGCCTAAAGACGTTAAGGCCTACGTCGCCGCTTGTGGGGTTTGTGCTAGGTCCAAGACTCCCAGGTCCCGACCAGCGGGCTTACTGCGTTCGTTGCCCATTCCCCAGAGACCTTGGACACATATCTCCATGGATTTTATCACCGATTTGCCTCCATCCCAAGGCAAGTCGGTGGTGTGAGTGGTGGTGGACCGCTTCAGTAAGATGTGCCACTTTGTGCCCCTCAAGAAACTACCCAACGCCAAAACGTTGGCTACCTTGTTTGTCAAACACATCCTGCGTCTCCATGGGGTCCCTGTCAATATTGTTTCGGACAGAGGGGTACAATTTGTTTCATTGTTTTGGAGAGCCTTCTGTATGAAGTTGGGGATTGATCTGTCCTTCTCCTCTGCCTTCCATCCTGAAACCAATGGCCAAACGGAGAGGACTAATCAATCTCTAGAACAATACTTAAGGTGTTTTGTCTCTGACTGTCAATTTGGGTCTCTTTCATTCCCCTCGCCGAATTTTCCCTTAATAACCGGGTCAGTAACTCGTCAGGGGTCTCTCCTTTTTTTTGTCATTTTGGGTTTAATCCACGGTTCTCCTCCGTTTCACCTGGTAGTTCCAACAATCCCGAGGTAGAGGTCGTTCATCGGGAACTGTGCACAGTCTGGGCCCAGGTTCAGAAAAACCTAGAGGGGTCCCAGAGCGTACAAAAAACTCAGGCTGATAAAAAACGTTCTGATAACCCCCTGTTTATGGTCGGGGATCTGGTGTGGTTGTCGTCTAGGAACTTGCGTCTCAAGGTTCCGTCCAAGAAGTTTGCTCCCCGCTTTATTGGGCCGTATAAGGTCATTGAGGTCCTCAATCCTGTCTCCTTCCGGCTGGAGTTACCCCCGTCTTTTCGGATACACGACGTGTTTCATGCCTCCCTTCTCAAACGCTGCTCCCCGTCCTTGGCTCCCTGGAGGAGACCTCCTGTTCCCATCCTCACCCCTGAGGGGGTGGAATTCGAGGTGGCCAGGATTGTGGACAGCAAGATGGTCCAAGGCTCCCTCCAGTACCTGGTCCATTGGAGAGGATACGGGCCCGAGGAGAGGACTTGGGTACCCGCCCGGGATGTTCACGCTGGGGTATTGGTCAGGAGGTTCCACCTGCATTTCCCCAGTAAGCCAGGTCCACTTAGAAAGGGTCCGGTGGCCCCTCATAAAAGGGGGGGGTACTGTAAAGGATCTGCCAGGCACAGCTTCGGGGTTAACTCCCAGAACTAATCAGTCAGCACCTGAGAATACATCCCTGAGACTGACTCCTGCTTCCACCATTCAGGCTGGCAGGCTTAGGAGTGGGAGAGCCTATCGTAACCTGGCCAGACTCAGCTAGCTCCCGCCCTCGGTCTATTTAAGCCTGCACTTCCTGTCCCTCGGTGCTTGTGATTCTTTCCTTGTGGTTTCCTGGCCCAGCTACAGCTCCTGCTATTTTTGATCCTGCTCCATACAGACCCTGGCTTACCGACTACTCTTCTGCTTTTCGTTTTGTACCTCGCACACTCCTGGCTTGACTCGGCTCGTTCACCACTCTGGTTGCTCACGGTGTTGCCGTGGGCAACGGCCACTTTTCCTTGCTTGTGTTCCTTTGTATGTTTGTCGTGTTTGTCGTGCACTTACTGAGCGCAGGGACCGCCGCCCAGTTGTACCCCGTCGCCTAGGGCGGGTCGTTGCAAGTAGGCAGGGACAGAGTGGCGGGTAGATTAGGGCTCACTTGTCCGTCTCCCTACCCCCTGCCATTACAGACAGGCAATAATGTTAAGGAATTTTAATGCATAACTGTATTTTTTTAAACTAAAAACATCAGTAAAAGTCTCCTAGTGGGAACCCCCCAATACATACAACATACAGAGGTGTCAACCTGAGAAGATCAGAGTCAGGAGCATGTAACATGATGACGACTTAGCATAACACCGTCACGCCGATGCACGCACGCTGATCCATCCGGGATACAGGATCCGGAAGTATGAGACCGCTCCCATTGACGGTTGTACACCCGCTCCTGCCTACCGCACTACCGTCTGCCCTATAACATGTACCTACCACTCTCGCCTCACAGCCTGACAGGGATGCAGGCACCCCACTCACTGCCATTGAGCACTCCCGATCCTGTCTGCCATACAGCTTGCTACTACTGCCTGCCTCAATGTTTTACAGTTTGCTGCCACCCTGCCATCCTGCCATCTTCATTATTGCTGCTTCAGCTGCGGCTCGCCTCCACTACTCCTGTCTGTGTCCTGCAGCCATATTTGCCCCGCCTGATGCCTACTTTTTCCCATTGGTATATGGGCGATTTTACCACTGCTCCTGCCCGTGACCCGTGGTCCCTGCCTATTTTGCTGCCCCTGCCTATGTCCTGTGGCTCCTGCCTGTATTCTGTGGCCTGCAGCCGTGTCTGCCATCTGCCACCTGATGCCTACAAAGTTTGCTGCTGCACATGGGTGAGATCTTTCCATATTTTTTTTTCTCTTTTTTATTCATCCTCTGATGTGTTCTAAGCAATGTGGATGTTAATGATTTGGACCATGACCTTGATCTAAACCAGAGGTCTCAAACACACAGCCTCTCGGTAGAGAGAGCAGCCCGAAGGAGGAATTCGCAGGCGCTCCTTCATGACGTCATGAAGGAGTGAAGTCTGTTGGTGGCATGTGAGCAATGGCCACACAGCTCCCTGTAGTGCAACCCTCCTGTATATATTGCCTCACACACTCCCCCCTGTAGGTAGTGCCACATTCCCCCTGCCCATATCTCCCAATTGTCCTGGATTGAGCTGGACGGTACTGGATTCTGGGTGGTATCCCACTGTCCCGGGAGGCCGGGGTATATCCCACTGTCAACTGTATCTGTGTCCTCAGGACACAGATACAGTTGAACCCAATGCTGTGGCAAGGAACTGTCAGCTCCCTGCTTCAGCATTAGTTCAGAGCGGAGGAGCAGAGGGAGCTCCTTCACTTAATGAGGATTTCCTGGGCATAGAGCTACTTTAAGTGCTGTGCCCAGGGAAGCCCTTGACATCACTGTCAGGGGGACGAAACCTCTGCAAAACGCGCGTCGGGTCAGCAGCGGACCCTGGGTCTTGATCTCCCAGTCATTGTCGTACCTTACAGGTGTATGTATACAGTTTGATTGATGTTATACTTTAATGTACTGATACTTGTCTATATTTGAAGATATTCTATACCATTCTGCAATATGTCATACATTTCACTTGTTCAAAATTACTTTGTTTGCACTTTTACATTTGGGTGATCCTGTTACTGTTTTACCATCTGGTTGTTCCGCTGCTTCAGCGTTCTGCTTCCATTTCTTACCCTGCGAGGGTTATTTTATTTTGTGTATTTTAGTCTTATTTCATGCGTTCAAGTAACACTAATAAAGTATTTTTTGTATTTTTTCAATTACCTGGTCGTGACTTTTTTCCTTTTTCGGTTTGATCTATTAGTCACTAGGACCACATTAACATTTGCGGCTGTCGCTCATTTGTCTAACTGCTTGACAGGAGGAGCAGGAGGGCGCTTGGGGTAGCACTAAGATCAGTGGCCCCATGTTGGCGGAAATACTTGCTGCAGTTAACAAAAGCAATGAAGCATTGGCTAATATTACACCTCAGATTGGGGAAATTAAAAGTTATAGTTCAATAATATGAGACGAAATGAATAAGATGAGCGAACGTGTTAAAGATGCTGAGCAAAAAATGTAATGTAGAAGATAACTTGAATAAAGTAATGAGCGATTTGTAAGACACCAAAAAGGGGAATTGTAAACTGCAACTAAAAATAGTGGATATGGAAGACAGGAGCAGGAGAGCAAATTTGAGAATTCTCGGTGTCCCAGAGGGGATGGAAGATAAGGACTGTATGGCAAACATCCAAAAATTGATTGTGGAGAAAGTGGACAGAGAGGCGGTCTCTGAATCTTGTGTAGAGCGGGCTCATACAGTTCCGGGCAAACGTAAGATCCCAGGCGAACATCCTCAGCCTTTAATCTCTAAAATACATTTCTATAAAGATAAGGAAGTCATATTGAGGAAATTCAGAGAGATGCCTCTTCAGGAAATTAATGGATCTAAGGTCATGGTCTTCTCAGACTACTCAGTGGCCACGCAGATGCAACGAGAAAAATTATTTGTCGTGAGAAGGAGATTAAGAATGGAGAACATTAAATATGCAATGTTATACCCAGCTTAATTGTGTGTCACTGATCGCCAGCAGACTCTCCCCAGAAGCAGTGGAAGACTTGCTGGAGGCTAGGGAATCCTCACAAAGGACTCTAGAGGGTTGATTGTATATTTTTGAAATGGCTTAAGGTCACAGGAAAGTTTACAATTCTGAAAATATAAAGGGACTGCATAAGGCAGGATGTAGGCTAGTAGATTTGGGTGAAAGTTGGGGAAGAGGGGGGATGGTGGTATATTATATAACACGATATATTATATAATATAAAAGATATGATAGTGTTATTAGGGCTGAAAAAATAATTCCACGGAATCGGTGGGGATGATATTCACTGTGCTTTAAGGAGTTCTATCAAAATATCATATGGTATAGGGAGTTAGGCTGGAGATTATATTTGGAATTTATATGTTGAGGATTTGGAGTGGAGGGTAACAAGAAGGTGTATTTTAAAATCTTGTGAGGCATGTTTTGTGACGCGCTAGGTAAAGTAACATATGACCTCTAGCAACCACATGTGTTAGTGTGTAGGGTTTGGGGAGGCAGGTAACTTAGGTCATCAGGATGTTTTTTTTTTTCTCTTCTCTTTACCTCCTTGCTTAGTGTAGCGTCCACGGCCGCAAACTGTCGGGATTACTGACCCCCTGACGGCCGCAGCCATGGATCTGTGAGTGCTGGCCCGCATCTCCTCCCCAGGAGACGCCAGCGCTCATTTCTGCTCCGTTCTGCTGTGTCCCGTAGGGTGTGCACACATGCTCGTGCCTGCCCCTAAAGGGCACATCAAAATAATTATCAATTTACCCATGATTACCCTGGACTTTAGCTCTGCCCTTTCACTCATTGCCTGAGCGTTGTTTTGTTTACCCGTGTTAGTCTTGCACATGGTCCCTTAGTGTTATCCTGTTTCCAGTGTTCTCGTACCTGCTACCTGTATCCTGTATCCCGTGCTACAGTTATTCCTGTGCCTTAGAAAGTTGGAGTCATGTTGTGCCATTGGTCACGTCTGCTGTGTTACACCTCGTCTGGTGTCTGCTGCCAAAGTCTCATCTGAGCATAGCCATTGTTACTGTCTGAACTACTACAGGTACCCTTATGCTTGGACTATATAGACATTGACTTGGTACACTGTTTGGCCAGCTGCTGTCCCACTACGGCGGTACAACCCAGTGGGTCCACATACCCACAGATCGTGACACTTAGTCTTCTAGTCTTCAATTTTGGAAGATTTGGGGCCATTATATAAGCTATGAAAATTAGATGTTGAAAACTGTGGTATGTAATGTCAGTGGACTGAGTGATAGACTGAAAAGATATGCTGTCATTTGTGTGATGGGAGGATATTTGCGGGCGATCATATGCCTGGTAGAGACACATTTAATAAAGGAAAAGGTATATGTTTTAGCCTGTAAGTGGGCAGTATTTCAGTTTCACTCTATGTACATAGGGTATTGAGGAACGCATTGATCCATTGGGAAGATATGTTTTCTTGTTATGTGTACTAGAAGGTCAGCATAGTCTTCTGGCATTCCTGAATATACCACCTCCTTTCAATATTAAAGTGCCGATACATTTCGATCAATTTTCTTTGGTTCATAAAGGCATTCCAATTTATATATTTCGGAATTATAATTGCATAATGGATGAGGAGAGGGACAGGTGGAGAACGGTGGAGCAGTCCCAAGTACCAAAGAACCCTATTATTTAAATTAATGCAGGAGTTTGGATGGGAGGATGCGTTTTCATCCGGAGGAACGAGAATATACTTGTTTCAGCTGGACTCATATTGTTTTTTCTGGAATGGACATCTTGATGGTAAATTAAATCAGCATTTCAAGGGTATGTTCAGTCACACGTGGTGAGAGAAATGTGTCTGATCTACCCATTGTGGGTAGATCTGGAGTTTGGAGGAGGTATGAGAAAACCAGAATTCAAATGTAATCCCTATTGGTTGAAGTTGTTAGAAACTCATGATAAGATCAGGGAGGAGGTGGTGTTCTTCTTTGTGTGCAACTTGGGGTCAGCGGAATTTAGGATTGTTTGAGATGCTGCTAAGGCTTATATCCATGGAGTATTATTCAGAGAAATTTGTAGGCTAAAGAAGACGTTTTTGAGCAACAGAGGAAAGACTGAAGAAGGAAAATAAGGAGGTAGAATATAAAGTTGTGTGGGTTAAATCAGTGGAAAGCTTGAAGTCTTATTTGTATGAGAAAGTACAGAATCCAATTTTTTGGGGAGGTTGAACAGATATGACCAAGGGGGCAGACCAGGAAAGTTGTTAGCCAATATTGTCAGTAATAATAAAAGCCATAAGCCAATTATGAGGATTATAAATAGTAATGAAGAATATGTGAGTGACAGTGAGGAGATACTTGTAGTGTTTAACCCCTTAAGGACTGAGCCATTTTATTATTTTTCATTTTTGTTTTTCACTACTCGCCTTCCAAGAGCCATAACTTTTTTATTTTTCCATCAATAGAGTGGTGCGGGAGGAGTTGTAGATTCTAAAGGCACCATTTAAAGTACCATATAATGTACTTGGAAACTGAAAAAAAATTATTTGCAGGCTAAAATTGAAAAACTTTTTTATGGCTTTCACTGTGCGGTATAAACAACAACTTAAATTATTTATTTATATAAGTTTCTTTATATTTTACTACTTTTACAAAGAAGAAATTATTTATTTAAAAAAATAAAATTGTTTTGTTTCACCACATTCTGAGAGCCATAACTTTTTTATTTTCTCTTAGATTGCGCGGTGTGAGGGCTTATTTTTGTGGGACGAACTGAAGTTTTCATTGGTACCATTTTTGATACATACAACGATTTGATCACTTTTTAAAAAAAAAAAAAATTGTGACCAAAAGACTGTGATTTTGTCAGTTTCATTTTTGTTTTTTTGACAGCATTCACCGTGCGAGTTAAATAATGGTATATTGTAATAGTTCTGACTTTTATGAACGCAACAATACCAATTTTGTTTATTTTTATTTTTTTCACATTACTTTAGAGGAAAAATGGGAAAATGTTTTTTTTTAAAACTTGTAATTTTTTTTATCATTGTTCTCACTACTAATTTACTACTTTATTAAAAAATATTTTTTTACACGTTTTATTAGTCCCCCTAGGGGACTTGAACTTAGGGGTACAATACACGGCAATACTGAATTACAGTATATTGTCATTTTTACAGGCTTAACAGAGGCAGAGTAAAGGCAGTCCTGGGGGCCTTTATTAGGCACCTGGGCTGCCATAAGAACCATCGGCACCCTGCAATCTCGTCGGGGGCGGTGGGGGGGGGGGCTGATGAGCTGTCAGAGGGGGCTGCCCCCTCTTTTTAATGTCTCAGATGCTGCGGTTGTGATTGACCGCAGCATTTGTGGGGTTAAAGGGCCAGCAACAGCGCGATCGCCTATTGAACTGAAAGAGGTAAGACGGGTGATAAGAGATATGGCAAGTGATAAGGCTCCAGAGCCTGATGAGTTGACAATAGATGTGTATAGGGAATATGAGGTCTCCTTGGTGGCCAACTACATGGTGTATTGATTCAGTCCTTAGCCAATGGTCAATTACCTAACTCTATGTGTGAAGCTACGGTAGTATTGTGTTAGTTCCAAAAGGGGATAAAGATCCACGAGATCCTGCGTCGTATAGGCTATATAACAGATTAACTCTGATATTAAGGTTCTGTCAAAAATACTGGCTAACAGACTTTCAAGGGTAAGCAGCATTGTGAGAAACTAGACATGGACCGCACAATCCACAATATATACGTAGATCTGAGCCGCTAGGCATAATTTAAAAACATGAACATGAGGTTCTTTGTTAACATTTTGATCAAACTGTATAAGCCCACTTGCCACTTCACGGCGACCTCTTTCAAAGTAAATCCCTACTCTATCGGTTGCAGCACCGCACGGCAGCCACTGCCACCGCAGCACCGCTCCTGCAGAGGGAGCAACCCAGGGGTCCAAAAGCACCCATGCTACCAGACTGTGCCAAGCCTCCTTGGCTCTGGGCCACGTCCCCCCACAAGACTTTCAAGGGTAATTGGAACGTTGGTAGGGGAAGATCAATGTGGATTTATGCCCCAGAAGTCAACACAAAACAATATTGCAAGAGTTAATGCTAATATTCAGGTGAGTAGATTAGAAGGTTGCCACTCCATACTGTCCTTGGACGCTGTTAAGTGTTTGACAGTGTGGATGGGCAATATCTGTGGGAAATCTTAAAAAAGTATAGCTTGGGGGAGAACTTTTTAAAGTGTGTGAGGTTGCTGTATCTGAAGCCCGGTGCTCGTGTACGCATGAATGGGAAATCGTCTGAATTTTTTAGATTGGAAAGGGGTACTAGATAGGTTTGTCCTCTATCCCCCCTACTTTTTGCTTTGGCCATTGAAATAATAGCGAGATTTGGAAAAACCCGGAGATTGAGGGGTTTGGAGTGAAGGGGAGTGAGGACAAAATAGCATTGTATGCTGATGACCGCCTCCTTTTTCTGGGGGACACGGAGGAGAGCTTGGGAATAGTAACGGAAGAAATTATAGAATTTGGGAGATTTTCGGGTTTGGGGAAAAATTGGGGAAAATCTGTTTTTCTTCCTATTAACCTGAGCCTAAGATTGGAGACAGAAGTGCAACAGGTAACAGCAGGAGGTTGCTGTAGATATCTGGGAGTGAATCTTTTGGCTGACCCTGGGTTGTACATGGATTTGAACGTCACCCCTCTGCTGGAAAAAAAATCTAAATTAAATCGGTACATGGAACAGACTTCTACTGTCAAAGGCAGATAGAATTGTTCTAATAAAGATGGTATTGCTCCCACAAATCATGTATGTTCTCAGCAATTCCGCAGTGTGGTTAGGGGATAAAATATTTAAAAAGATAGATTATTCAATGAGTTGATATGGAACAGGCAGAGGGTTTTTATAACGTTGAATATCATGACACTCCCAGAAGAGAAGGGGGGATTGGATATACCATATTTGATTCATTATTTTCTGGCGGCACATTTGTCTTCCCTAATAAAATGGAAAAATATAAATTTTTTTGAATGCACAAGTTAAAGCACAGGATGGAGTGGCACAAAGTATTTTTGATGTCTTAGAAATTAAGTCAAATAAAATGGCACCTAAAAGATCACTGATGGGAATATTTTGAAGGAATCATTCTAAAAAGATAGTCGGGTGGGAAGGACCCTTGGATATTACTCTGATATTATGATCTTCTTACAGAGGTGGTAAAAGTGCCGGATCCAGCTTATTGGGTTGCTAAGGGTTTAACAAAAATAGCACCATTTTGTGAGAGAGATGTTTTAAGAGGTATGAGGTTTTAAAAAAGAAAATAATACACATATTTGTATTCTGAGGTATTTACAGATGTAAGTGCGGTGGTAGCCACGAAAGAGAAAAATAAAGTAAAGATAACTGTTTCAAGTATTATATCACAAATAGTGGGCATGCAAGGAAATAGAAGGGGCAACATCTCAAGAATTGATAAGATATTAAATGGGGAGATTGCCAAAAAAATGCTAATTTATATAAAAAAGAAGTGGGAGGGAATTATTGGATGTAAAGAGGAGGGATATTGGGATAAAATATATCAATAATTTGCTAAGAGCTAATGGTCACAAGGTAACACAATTTTTTATAAATCATTGTTTGTATTATTCAGCACGCTTGTTATATAGAATGGCTGTAGGGAGACCGGAGCCTGTAATAAATGTTTAAGGGATGAGGGTGAATTGGAACACGATTTGTGGGAATGTGACCCAGTCAGGAGATATTGGGATCAGGTTTAGGAGATAATTGAAAAAGTGTATTATATAGATATAGTAGATAGATACGAATTCACAATTTTGGAAGATAGGACAAATATAACAACGAGTAACACTAAATGTAGTGGTATATAAATTGGTATTTGCTGCACGACTAATCATAGTGAGGGGTTGGTTATCAAAAAAAGAACCTCAGATAAAGGAATGGTGTGAAGTTGGTAGTAATTGCTTAAGATATGATAAATGGATAAATAAGAACGAGAAAGTATATAAGAAAGTAATGTACATAGAGGAGTGGTTCAAATACTGAGGTACCGGCGGATCCATGAATATGCAAACTGGGCTTTGGGCTTTACTATCGAATAGGGCGAAGGAGAGGAATGGGGAAAAGGAGGTTTTTTTTGTTTTTTTGGGGGGGGAAATTTGGAAGAGGGTGGGTTGGGGAGGGTATTAATTAATTGTATTCTTTTGTTTGGTATTTTGTACAATGTATGTAATATTTTTCAAATAAAAAACAAAACAAAACCTTGGATCGATTATAAGTTGATCACTCAG
The DNA here is from genome assembly GCF_050947455.1 of Rhinoderma darwinii. Taxonomy (NCBI): domain Eukaryota; kingdom Metazoa; phylum Chordata; class Amphibia; order Anura; family Rhinodermatidae; genus Rhinoderma; species Rhinoderma darwinii. The sequence continues at coordinate 44,373,066 of NC_134687.1, read as the reverse complement.
CACCTCGCGTAGTAGGGTGGTACGAAAGTAGGTGTGGCTTCATTTGGGTGGACTTTTTCTAAATCTGTGTGGGTGTTTCCAAATGACACCAGTACAAAGTCCCTAAATGGTACAGACATATGTACAGATGTGACCATCCTTACCTTTCCTCTTAAGTCAACATTTTCCGAGATGTGTGGCACGAGATGACCAGCTTTGAAAACATTACTCCGTCTTGAGATGTCTATTCTATATGTGTCTGTCTGAGGCCACTCAGTGGCTGAATTTTAATTGCAGCCAAAGGTTTTGCTATAATGTCGTAATGTTATATTGAATTTTTTTCATAATAAATTGTCCTTAACCGAATGTAAGAAAATGTAAGGGTGGACAAATCTGTAGATAAGTATATTGTATAAGTATAAGAATATTGTTACTGTGATGGTCTATAGTAGTAAAAGAGTTAGAATATTCCTTTATTTATTTTTTTATTATTTAGTCTAAATAGGTGTAAAGTTTAAATCTTAACCCCTTAAAGACCAGGCCTATTTGAGTTTTTTCATTTTTTTTTTTCCTCCCAGTCTTCCAAAAGCAATAACTTTTCTATTTCTTCATCGACATAGCCATATGAGGTCTCGATTTTTGCGGGACAAGTTGTAGTTTTTCATGGCACCATTTATTGTACCACATAATGTACTGGAAATCTGAAAAAAATATATTTGTGGAGTGAAATGGGCAAAAAACAGCGATTACACCATTTTTTACGGCGTCCATCAGGTGGTAAAAACTACATATTCACCTCATTAGACAGGTTGATATGATTGCTGCAATACCAAATTTATATGTTTTGACGCAGCCTGTTTTGGCCTTGTGGCACAGCTGATTTTTTTAAAATCTGACGTGTTATTTTATGTGGTAATAACTTGGGAATACTTTTACGTATCCAAGCGATTCTGAGATTCTTTTCTCGTGACATATTGTTCTTTATGTTAGTGGAAAAATTTGGTCGATAAATTCAATATTTATTAGTAAAAAATACCAAAATTTAGAGAAAATTTGCAAAAATGTGCATTTTTCTAAATGTACATGGATCTGCTTGTAAAACAGATAGTAATACCATGCAAAATAGTTACTAATTAACATTTCCCATATATCTACTTTATGTGTGCATTGTTTTTTGAACGTCCTTTTATTTTTCTGCTGGTAGGCTCAGGAGTGGGAGAACCTATCACAGCCTGGCCAGACGGTTCTAGCTGCGGTTCTAGCTCGGTCTATTTATACCTTCATTTCCTGCTTGTCTTTGCCTGTGATTCTGTCCTGTTTCCTGGCTCTGCTGCTCCTGCTATTATTATTGACCTTGCTTCATTTTGACCCTAGCTTTACTGACCATGCTCCTGCTCTGCGTTTGGTACCTCGTACACTCCTGGTTTGACTCGGCTCATTCACTACGCCTGTTGCTCACTGTGTTGCCGTGGGCAACTGCCCCATTTCCCTTAGCTTCTGTGTACCCTTGACTGTTTGTCTGTCGTGCACATATTGAGTGTAGGGACCATCGCCCAGTTGTACGTCGTCGCCTAGGACGGGCCGTGCAAAAAGGCAGGGACTGAGTGGCGGGTAGATTAGTGCTCACCTGTCTGTCTCCCTACCCCGTCATTACAATTAGTCTATGAAAATGAAAATCTACCTTTTTTCCGAAAAAACATAGAAATGTTTAATATTTACAAGGAATAAAGAAGAAAATGCACCGCAACATTTGTAAAGCAATTTCTCCCGATTATGGAAATACCCCATATGTGGTAATAAATTGCTGTTTGGACCCACAGCAGGGCTCAGAATGGAAGGAGTACTATTTGGATTTTGGAGCGCAGATTTTGCTGAATTGATTTTCGGTGCCATGTCGCGTTTGCAATGCCCTGGATGGAACAAAACAGTGGAAACCCCCCAAAAGTGACCCCATTTGGGAAACAAGGAATTTTTCTAGGGGTATAGTTAGCATTTTGACCCCACAGGTTTTTTGTAGAATTTAGTGGAATTAGGCCGTGAAAATTAATATCAACATTTTTGTCCTCCAAAATGTTGAATTTTTTAATTTTTACAAGGGATAAAAGAGAAAAAGCCGCCCAATATTTGTAAAGCAATTTCTCCCGAGTACGACAATACCCCACATGTGGTCATAAATGTTTTTTTATAAAAAATTAACATTCTCAGGACAGGTCCTTTTTTGCTTTTCCATTTTAGTTTTTGACTCCCCGCCTTCCAAACGCCATAACTTTTTTATTTTTCCATCAATAGAGCGGTGTGAGGGCATATTTTTTGCGGGAGGAGTTGTAGTTTCTATTGATATCATTTAAAGTACCATATACTGTACTGGGAAACCAAAAATAAATTTCTTTGCATGGTGAAATTGGAAAAAAGTGCGATTCCTCCATTGTTTTTTGGGTTTTGTTTTTACCGCTTTCACCGTGCAGTAAAAAAGTCAACTTAACTTTATTTTCCGTCTCAATACGATTACGGTGATACCAAATGTATATAGTTTTTTTTATATTTTACTACTTTTACAAAGAAAAAACTATTTGTTAAAAAAATATATAATTGTTTTGTATCAACACATTCTGAGAGGCATAACTTTTTTATTTTTTGTTCGATTGAGCAGTGTGGGGGCATATTTTTGGAAGGACGAGCTGTAGTTTTTATTAGTACCATTTTTTGGTACATACAACTTTTTGATCACTTTTTACTTTATTTTATGGCTTTTTTAATTCTTTATTTCTTACGGCGTTCATCCTGGGCTATAAATGACAGTTTTAATTTATTCTGCGGGTTGGCACGATTATGGCGATACCATATGTATATAGTTTTTTTTATGTTTTGCAGCGTTTGTACAATAAAATCACTTTTTTATAAAATAATTAATTTTTTGTGTCACCATATTCTGAGAGCCATAGTGATTCTGGAATTGTTTTTCGTTTATTTTTTTGGGCGTGTTCAACGTGCATTATAGTTTTATAGATTGGGTCGTTACGAAAGCGGTGATAGCAAATATGTGTACTTTTCTTTAACGTTTTCATTTTTTCCTGTAATAAAAGACTTATTATAGGAAAAAAAACCTTTTATTTTATCACTTTTGTAAAACATTTTTATGAACTTTTTTTTTTTTCTTTTTTTTTGTACTTCTTGCACTTTCTTTTTTTCCTGCAGCTCTGATCGCTGCTGGAATACATTACACTACCTAGTAGTGTAATATATTCCAGCTGTCAGTGTGACGTCATAGTCACTCTGACAGTAAGTCTACGAGGACCAGCCAGAGACTGGTCCTCATAGGTTTCCATACATGGCAGACCCGGAGGCTGTTGTCTGGCCTCCGGATGCCATCACAACCATCGGCAACCCCCACAATTGCATGGGGGCTGCCTATGTGCTACAAGCCCTCTAAATGTGGCGATCGAGCGATGAGCCACTGATCGGCAACAGTGGAATGTCAGCTGTCGTGGACAGCTGACCTCCCGGTTCCCGATTCACACTGTCACCGACAGTGTGCATCGAGAATGACACAGTGACTTCCTGTGACTCTGACAGGAAGCCTATCAGGAGGCTGGTCCTGACAGGCTTCCGTACATGGCAGACATGGAGGCCATTGTTTGGCCTCGGTCGCCATGCTAACCATCGGCAAACCTCGCGATTTCATTGTGAGGTTTGCCGATGTGCTAGAAACCCTTAAAATGCGGCTATTGCAATCGATCGCCGCATTTAAGTCGTTAATTGCCAAAATCAGTGGCAATGAGCCGCTGATCGGCAACAGTGTATTGTCCCTGACAGTGTGCATCGGGAACCGCACAGTAACTGTACGTCCTGGTGCGCTAAGACACTGGCCACCAGGATGTACAGTTGCGTCGTGGTGCACCTAGGGATTAAAAAAATAAACCTATGTTTTGTGTCTCCATATTCTGAGAGCCATATTTTTTTATTTTTCCATCAATTTAGAGGTGTGAGGGCTTGAATTTTGCGGGACGAGCTGTAGTTTTCACCGATACAATTTTGGGGGTACATGCGACTTTTTGATCCCTTTTTATTCCTTTTTTTGGAGCGCTAAGGTGACCAAAAAACAGCAATATGCATGCTTTATATATTTTTTTTACGTCGTTCACCGAGCGAGTTAAATAACGCTATATTGTGATGGTTCAGACTTTTACGTAGACGGCGACACAAGTTATGTTAACTTTTAGTTTTTTTAAACATTGCTTTAGGGTAAAAATGGGAAAAGGGGGATTTTTTTGAACTTTTACTATTTAAGTTTTTTCGAAACATTATAATTTTAAAATGTTTTACTTTTTTTTATTAGTCCCCCTAGGGGACTTGAAGCAGCGATCGCTAGGATCGCTTGCATGATATACTGCAATACTAATGTATTTCAGTATATCGTGATTCTGACAGTCTCCTTTGAAGCCCTGCCGGAGGCGGGGCTTTAAAAGAGTACAAAGATGGCAGACCTGGGTGCTTTTATTAGGGGGCCATAACAACCACTGTAAACGTCCGATTGTGCCGCGGGGGGCGTGTTCGAGCGCGGCATTTAAGGTGTTAAATGAGCGGAATCAAAGTGGTCTTTGATTCCACCAATGCAGTGAGGTGTCGGCTGTATAACACAGGCGTCACTCGCTGTATATCGAGTGAGCTGAACCTTTGAGCCCGCTACATACTTCCCTTTAACCTTCTTCTGCGTACCAATACATATGTTGTTAAGGGGTTAAAATATGTTTTTATGATAGCAAACTTCATATCTCGTCCTTCCAGCCACACCCTTAAATGATAAAATTCTAGTTCCTGCAGCCACCACTAGCGGAGCTTGGAGACCAAATGAGTAGATTAAACTCTCTGGCTTGTTTGAATGACCACACACTACGCCCTTAAATATAATAGCGCTATACACTATGTCCCTTATTATAATAGCACCATACACTGTGTCACACACACACACACACACACACACACACACACGCGCGCGCGCGCGCGCGCGCGCGCGCACACACACACACACACACACCTGTAGATAATGCCCCCAAAGATAGTGCCCCCTGTAGATAGTGCCCCCATAGAGCCCCTGTAGTCAGTGCCCCCCATTGAGCCCCTTGTAGAGTGTCCCCCATATATATCCCTGTAGATAATAGCCCCTATACAAGGTGCTGCACTTACAGCCACCCATAGATAGTGCCCCACATATAGGCCCCCCTGTAGATAGTGCCCTACATATAGCCCCCTGTAGATAGTGCCCCACATATAACCCCTGTAGATAGTGCCCCACATATAGCCTCCTGAAAATAGTACCCAAAATATAGCCCTCCATAAATAGTGCCCCACATATGCCCCCCTGTAGATAGTGCCTCACATATAGCCCCCCTGTATATATTTGCCCCACATATAGCCCCTATGAAGATAGTGGCCCACATATAGCCCCGTGTAGATAGTGCCCCACATAAAGCCCCCGCGTAGATTGTGCCCCACATATAGCCCCCCTTGAGATAGTGCCCCCTTAGGATAAAGTCCCCCCTGTAGATTTTGCCACTTACACTTTTAGGAGGAAAAAAAACCCTAACTTACTCACCTGATCCTGTTCTCGCGCTGTCCTCTTGCAATTCAGGCCTGTTCTCTTCTGAGCAGGTCTGCTGGGGCTGAACGACGCAAGTCATTCTGCCCTGCCAATCAGCACCTTTCAACAATGCAAGCGTCATTGCTTCCATTCAGCACTTATGCATGTAATTGTATCTGCGTCCTATAGATACAAGTACAATTATAACCCTCAGAGAGGCAGCAGCCTGAGGCGAGAAGCTCATCTCGCCTCATGGACGGTGCGGCCCTGTCCTCATGTTGTTCAGCTGCTTTGAAGGTGCTGCAGTGCTCGTACGAGTGCTGCTACTCCGTCATTTCTACTGCTCCCACTGTGAATCGCCAACACATTTGTAGAAGCGGTTCACAATATTACAGCCTTCTCACACTCTCTTTAATGGCAGAAGGCTGTAATACTGTGAACCGCCATTACAAATGTATCGACGATTATGTATGAGCCGTGGAAATTAAGCGGAAGCAACGCTCGTACAAGCACGGGCTCGTATGGTGACGGGATCCCGACCTATCACATATTGATGGCCTATCTGGAGGATAGGCCATCAATTTTATGGAACTGGAAAACCCCTTTTATTTGGGTATTAATTACACCCACCTTATTGCATACCTCCCAACAATTGAATCCCATTTGCAGGACATTATTAAGTCCCACCCAGAAACACAAAAAAAAACACTAGGAACTCTCACTTTGGACATATTTGCATACACCACACCCCTTTTAGGTATGCCAGGTATGCCTAATTCCACCAAAAGCCGTTTTTGGTGCCATTAGCCTTTGAGGTAAGGGATATTACTAAATGCTGCCAATTTTTAGGAAATTCTGACTGCATCTAGTGATAATCACTACATGTAACTGACCTAAATTAAATGTTTTTGTTTGATATTTTCCGCTGTCGCAAAATTAAATATATCTTACATATTATAAATTTGCTAGAGAGGCCCCATGTGGTGATCACTGGGTGTAAACAAGGGAGTATGTAATTCATCAGCATAGTAATAATTGTACCCCATTATCAGACTGTAATAAGTGACAAAGGAATCATTCACTTTTTATTGAAAATTCACTGTGTGTCAGCAATGTTTATACAATCCTAAAATAATCAGATCACAAGTTGGATCTTTCCAAAATCATTGTGCGGGAAGCCAGCCCAATATTTGACAGCTATTCACTGATAAATAAACCTACTATGGGTATTAAGAATGTAAAGATGCCCAGATATGTAATATAGACCATGTGTGAGGATCATAACACAAGCAAAAATAATGTAGCTCCAGTGACAGAAGCTTAGTCCAGACCAGTAGACCTCTCGTGATGCTATCAGTTATAATCGTAGTCGTAACATATGGGGTTTTATCTTTTAAGTTTTGTTTATTGAGTTAATTTCTTTCTGTTCTGTTCACCATAGGGATGTTTGTTTCCTGCTGAGGACCACTGGTCTGTGTGTTTGATCTCTTATCTCCATCATGGTGGGCCACACACATCAATCACTGACTAGTTGAAGGCTACTGCATCTGTTTCTGTATCTGAGATCACTCTTAAAGAGGCTCTGTCACCAGATTTTGCAACCCCTATCTGCTATTGCAGCAGATAGGCGCTGCAATGTAGATTACAGTAACGTTTTTATTTTTAAAAAACGAGCATTTTTGGCCAAGTTATGACCATTTTTGTAATTATGCAAATGAGGCTTGCAAAAGTCCAAGTGGGTGTGTTTAAAAGTAAAAGTCCAAGTGGGCGTGTATTAGGTGCGTACATCGGGGCGTTTTTAATACTTTCACTAGCTGGGCGCTCTGAAGAGAAGTAACATCCTCTTCTCTTCAGAACGCCCAGCTTCTGACAGTGCAGACCTGTGACATCACTCACAGGTCCTGCATCGTGACGGCCACATCGGCACCAGAGGCTACAGTTGATTCTGCAGCAGCATCAGCGTTTGCAGGTAAGATCGACTTACCTGCAAACGCTGATGCTGCTGCAGAATCAACTGTAGCCTTTGGTGCCGATGTGGCCGTCACGATGCAGGACCTGTGAGTGACGTCACAGATCTGCACTGTCAGAAGCTGGGCGTTCTGAAGAGAAGAGGATGTTACTTCTCTTCAGAGCGCCCAGCTAGTAAAAGTATTAAAAACGCCCCGATGTACGCACCTAATACACGCCCACTTGGACTTTTACTTTTAAACACACCCACTTGGATTTTTGCAAGCCTCATTTGCATAACTACAAAAATGGTCATAACTTGGCCAAAAATGCTCGTTTTTTAAAAATAAAAACGTTACTGTAATCTACATTGCAGCGCCTATCTGCTGCAATAGCAGATAGGGGTTGCAAAATTTGGTGACAGAGCCTCTTTAACACCAATCACTATGATGGGACAATTTATTATATGATGTGATCTAACAAGATCTTATATCTGAATGATCATTTGGAATAATGATCATCATGGATTGTTAATATATCCTTTTCATTACTCAGTTTGGTTGGGTCATGGACAACACTGGGGCTCAATGGTTAGCACTGTTGCCTTACAGTACTGGGGTCCTGGGTTTCAATCCCACCAAGGACAACATCTGTATGGAGTTTGTGATATCACAGCCATTGCCATGTTTTTAAATGATCATGTTGTGCAAATGGCCTAGGTTCTGTTCACATTTCATTTGTGAACCTAATCTACCTAGCATATGCCCAAAAAAGTGAACCATCTTTTTGACTGTATGGATTAGTGTAGTCGATTACCCCATTCCATACAGACACATATAGTAAAAAATGTATACCGCACAGTATACTCTTTTTCAATATGGGGTCCTATAGGCAGTGTATGAGCACTGCATGCCTATACAGTTACATACGTCACAGGCTTCCTCCAGAGGTATACGTTGGTAATCCTCTCAATTTATACCTCCGATGGAAGATAATAATGAAGTGTGGACAGAGCCTTAGCAATATTCTTATGATTTCAAAAATATCTTATATTACGAGAAATGTTTTTGACTAAATGCAGCTTCAGGACTTTCCGTTCTTGCACGGCGGCACACGGTGTCCCTGAGGAGTTCCATATGTGATCATAGGATTTCTGTATGACTTTATATGGTTCTTCCTTGAGGCACAGTATTTTCAATCAATAGAAAAAAACCTCTATGTACTTCTGTGTAGAGGCACACAGAGGTACAATCTAGTCTATAGCAATCTATGGGTACTGTATTACCGATCCTAACAGCAAAGATCCACAATATAGCCATTTATACAAGCCCTAAGGTCTTTTTACACATTGCAATTTTCTTACTTCACCGATTAGCAGTTCCCAACTGCCAAAAGCTTCCGGAGTATGAGATGATTTTCCACCGTAATAGCTATTGTATATACTATGAGTGATACCAGTGATGGAGTACAGAAGAGCAAGACAGAGGACAACCATTAATATATTACAAGTCTAAAATGTCACACAAACAATAAAAATAACTTGTATGGCCAATCAATATTTACCAATAAAAATTATATTTTTAAGTTTAATTTTTGTGCCAAAATGGTTTGGCTCTTAGTGATAATCACTACTTGTAACATCATCGCCTTTAGGTCTAATATTCTGTTCTGCCTAATTTATTAATATACTCTATCTTTAACGGCTTCCAGGCCGCTGTCATTTTTCATTTTCTTCCTTTTTGTTTTTCTCTTCCTCGCATTCCAAGAGCCATAACTTTTTTATTTTTTCTGTCGAAATAGATATATGAGTCTTCTTTGCAGAAGTTGTAGTTTTTAATGGCACCATTTAATGTACCATATAATGTACTGAGAAACTTTGAAAAATTATTTTTATGCTGTTCACCCTACATTAACTTTATTCTGCTGGTCAATACGAATACGGCGGCATAAAATTTAGATTGTTTTTTTTTCTGTTTTACTTCTTTTACAAAATGAAAACTTTCTTTATCACTATATTCTGAGACTCAAAACTTTTTATTTTTCCGCCAATTGAGCTGTGTGAGAGATTGTTTTTAGCTGGGCAAGCTGTAGTTTTTAGGAATACCATTTTTGGGTACTTACATTTTTTTGATCACTTTTTTTCCATTTGTTTTGGGAGATGAGGTGATCAAAATGCAGCAATTCTGTTTTTTTTTTTTTTTTATGGCATTCACCTTGCGGGATAAATAACATTATATTAGAATAATCCAGACTTTTACGGACGTGGCGATACTACTAATGTTTATTTTTTTCATTGTTTACATAATAAAAATAATTTAAATTTTTTACTTTTAGTATATTTTTTTATATTTCTAGAAACTTTATTTAACTCATATCTAACTAAAAAATGGTTAGTCCCACTAGGGGACTTGAACATGCAATCGATAGATTGCTTGTACAATACACTGCAATATTTATGTATTGCAGTGTATTGTGCATTTTACATCCTCCCATTAAGCTCTCTATAGGAGGACCAAGATGACAGGGGTCCTCATTAGGCCCCCTGGCTGCCATGACAACCACCTGTGCCCTGCAATTGCGTCGCGGGAGGGGCTGACGGGGTGATAGAGGGGTCTCCCTCCCTGTTTAATGTTTTAAATGCTGTGGTCTCTATTGACTGCGGCATTTAAGCAGTTAAAAGGACAATATTGGAGTTATCTCCAATCCGCTGACGCCCGCAGCCCATAAGTCCACTCCATACATCCCCCTCCGACTTCTGCTGTACATGTACGGTTGATGCATACTGTTTCATTATGGAGTTCCATCTTTCTTTTCCTAACCCCCCCCCCCCCCCCATCGAGTGGTGACTGCAGGCAGACAGAAATTTAGCATTTACCTCAATGTCTATGAAGGGGATTTGGAGCTCTGAATCAAAAAAGCAAATCTCAGACCCCTATAAAGATAAATTAAGATCTTAAATTCCACAGAATTTTAGAACCTATATAGACTAAAAAAAATGGTATTTGAGAGTGGACAAAATTTACTTTAAAAAAACAAATCGTTTTACTAGAAGGCCACGGACCATGTGTGACCATGATCTATACTATCAAATGAAAAACAGACAACCACTTTGGGTGGAACAAATTATGGGAATCACCAAGTAAAAGAACATAATTATGGTATTTATGGATTACAATAAATATGCAATTAGTAATATAACGACTCTGAAACTTGCTATGTTACTAATTACTTATCACATATTTCCCAGATACAATATAGTATACACCTACAGATCAACTAGGAAAAATATACAAGAATAAATGTAGCAGAGCTGAATATGTCATTTAAAGATAACTTAACTTCTTTAATAATGAGGGCATTGAACTAGCAAAAGACAGAAAAAACCCACTATATAATATGGGTGGGACATAAATAGTAATGACCCATCTGGCTGTAATTTATTCTATTATTGGTTACCACAGCCTCTCACGTCCACTCCATCCAGCAGTCTGAACTCTACTTTAGGCTGCAAAGCAGGGACCTCTACTGGTGGGGGTGATTCAATGCAATAGACTCTCAGAGTTGTTATAGATTAATAACAGGGTGCCATCAGATCAGAACAGGTGGCATTGTGGTCAGGGGCCCAGGTTAATAAGTATAAAAATGGGACCACAGTCAACGCTGCCACTGCATGGGACACACAGTTACACTTATACTTAATGAATTGCCCCATTTGATTGGCAATAACATGCAGACCATTAATTTCATAGGACCACAGTCTTCTGCCCCCTAATAAAAGAACCCAGAAAATGTATGAAATGGCTTTGAAAAGCTGCTTAAAGATTAATCCTTCCTTTCTTGCTTTTTTTCCTTCCTTCCTTTCTTTCTTTCTTTCTTTCTTTCTTTCTTTCTTTCTTTCTTTCTTTCTTTCTTTCTTTCTTTCTTTCTTTCTTTCTTTCTTTCTTTCTTTCTTTCTTTCTTTCTTTCTTTCTTTCCTTTCATCCCCACACTTCCTACACTGATTCCTACACTGTGAACACTGTGAATTGGTATTAATCTGATTAGGGTCATGGTGGTCTCTTTCAACTGAGGTTGTTTTTAATATGTTTTTTAACTTTTTGTATATATTTGTAGGGGGGTAGTTTGTCCAAATATTTGGACTAATAAAGATTATATATAAAAAAAAGTTTTTGGACTATTTAGTCTGTATGACTGTTCTGGCTTTGACATTTTTTGGCCATTATATCTATAGGGGTGTAGAGGCAGAAGTTGTACCTGAGCCCTGGTGCCTGAGATGGCCCAAAAGTTTCCTCTGCTACATAAGAAGACACCAGTATCAAAAAATACCACATAGTTGGGGAGGGCTGTTACAGATTTTGCCCAGGAGTTCAATTTCCACTTCTGCCTAACAGGCCCTGACCATTTTAATGTATAGAACCCAGATATTTAAAATTCTGCATTTGCTCATTTATATAGAATTTCTTAGATTTAAGTTACAATGTAGTTATTTTGGACTACCTTTACAATGTAGTTATTTTGGACTACCTTTACAATGTAGTTTTCAATCACCAGGGCTATGAATCAATTTGACCAATTCTGTCCTGTGGTACATAAAATAATTTAGTAGATTAATCTGCAAAACTCTGAGCGATCACTAACAATACATTGTGATACTATGATGGGTAGTTCTCTGCTGTATTGACAAACCGAGTTGTAACAAAGCTCTGACTCATAGACCACAGTGGCTAAATTTATATTAACCCCTTCCTGCCGCAGCCATTTTTCGGATTTTCATTTGAATTTTTTCTCCCCACCTTTCAAAGCCATAACTTATATATTTTTTCCCTCGATATAGCCCTATGAGGGATTGATTTTTGCTGGACAAGTTGTAGGTTTTCATGGCATCATTTATTGTACCATATAATGTACTAGGAAACAGAAAAAAAATCTTTGTGGGGTGAAAAATGAAAAAACAGCGATTCCTCCATTGTTTTTTTGCGCTTCTTTTTCACGGCGTTCACTGCGCAATTAAAATGACATGATATCTTTATTCTGCAGGTCAATACAATTTCGGCGATACCAAATTTATATTGTTTTTTTTCTATCTTACTACTTACAATTTTTTTATTTTTCCGTCGATTGAGCCATATTTTTTGTGGGACATATAATGACTAACATTTATGTACGGGAATGTCCATTTATTTTGCTCAGTTAGCTCAATTTAATTTCTAAATAATTTACCAAAATCTTTAGATTTTACATACTGTATCAAGACTTATATCTAATGAGTTAATTGTAAACGTGATTGGAAAGTTATTTTTCAATGGGAACAAACGCCAGTTAACTCGATTACCATATACATGCAATTTATTCACAATGACCATAGAAACTGCTCTCAATCCCATTTTCCTTCTTTTTTTCCAATTTGCCGTGGTTTGGGTACAGGGAAGTAAAATAACTGTGTTAGTGATTGAGCGGTCTTCCCTCTTGAGAGGATATACTTAGAACCAGCACTGTTAGGAGTCCTTGAGGACTAGAGATAGGAATTACTGATTTAAACCATGCAAAATAAACCATTTCTGTGTTACTTCCTTTTCCTAAGCTCAGAAAATGCTCAGTATACGCTGTATGCTGTGAGAACGCATCGTGGTCTGTATATAAGTATTTCACAACTCTAAATAGACTCTCCATTAACATGCCTGCTAGAATACATACGAGTACAAATCATCCCAGTATAGACAATAAGACCCTGAAAGTTCTTCCTTCAACAGGAAGCTAAAAAGAGGATCTCTATTTCATCGTTTTCATAGCCGGCTATAAATTTAAGAAGCACAATGTTGCATTTTTCTTCTGCTATAATACACTAAAAACCTGGAAACATTCATTATTAAAGCAACTCTGTATATTCTTATTAACTTCCTTCATAAATCCTCGTGTCTCTTTGAATAACTTTGAGAAATTGCAATTTCAACTTAAAACAAGAGAATCATAATACAAAAGAACAGTTGCAAAATAATATCTGTTGCTGTAAAAGTATAAATACCCCATGTGGAGTGCCTAACAGCAGGGTCGTACTGGCCCAGGGTACCAAGGTACCAGGGGATCCCCCAGTGGGCCCAGGCTCTGACACAATAATGGGCCCCAATGATACAGCAGAAGACAGCCCAATTTAGAGCTGACTTGAGAGTCAATCATTTTCGACTAGGGTTTATTTCTTATTAGATGATTCATAAATAATCTATTAGACCTTTTATATATGTCCTGTAATTGCAATGATAGAAACAAAGATAACAATGCATTTAATAGTGGACGTGTACATGTTCTGTATAGATGGTGGAGGGCCCTCAGGATTATCTCCTCTGGTGGGCCCAAAGAACCGCTGTCTAACACCACATATCAGTAAGGCTATGGTCACACTGACATTACGGTCTTTCCATCAGGTAGTCATTCTGCAGTGCTATTCTTGCCGTCATAAATAGTGGAACCTCAATGTAAAGCTGATGTACCCCATTGTAATTCATTGGAGTCCGTCACTATTTGTCAGGATCTCCTTGAAAACGGATCCAGCCTAACTGTCATGGTTCCAGATGGAAACGGAAGCCATGATGCTAATGTGAATACCGCCCAATGATACCACAACAAACAAAAACATAAAAATAAAAACACAAAAGTGAAAACAACAAGAGAAGTGGAGACCGCAACAAATATTTGACCATTATATTATAATATATCAAAGTAAAATTTGTTTGGCTATAAATTACGCGAAACTCCTATGAATGCAGAGCACTCCAAGAACAGCTAGTAGTTCAGATCAATATGTTGGCTAATATTACAATGCAATAATAAATATGTAAAAAAATATCAACCACCACCACTCAAAAAGAGATATAACCCCCCCCCCCCCCCAAGAGTGCCATTTGGGACATTTTTCACGGCATCTGAGCGGCACCCGACAGTTTTCACAGATCCATTCACTTTAATGGGTGAATCAGGTCCATGAAAACGGACAGGACTCTGCGATCCGTGGAAAGATAGAACATGTCCTATCTTTCCATAGATCATGGACGGGACTCGGACGCCACATACGGTGGTGTGCATTAGGGCTAAGAGAAAAAAACAGTTAGCACATGCAATCTTTACAGTGAGCTATTGCTACTAAGCCCTCTTCCACCTCTTGACACATACATGACCCATAATCCACTTTGTGTGGGAAAGGTGGCATTGTTTATGCTAAAAAAAGATTATATCATTCCAAGTGTCCACCAAAAGAACACAAAGGGACTTCAAAAATATACTGATTTGACTTCTAAGAAATTGGCTCTAGTGAGTATGGCCCCACTGCGGACAAGGACTGATGTGGGTGATGATATTCTCTGTATTTTGCTACAGAATAAATTGGTAAACAACGGGAAATAATCCATGATGTAGAAAGGAGCCCCAAGGGCCCTGACCCTTTGGCAGCATGGGGCCCAGATACTTCTGATTGCAGACGTGGGTCCATTGGTTAGAAAAGGAAAAACCTCCGCTGACAATCATTGCAGCTACACTAGTAATAACTGTCTGAAAATTTCCTCTGTGCACAACACAACTGTTTAATATTGTAAAGTTGGAAAATAATTTCAGTTGCCCTTTGTTAGTGGTAATCCCTGTACTTCGTAATGAGGACAAGATACATTGGATATCCCCTTCATAATAACTATTGTGCGATCCTCAGAGCTTAAACATATATACCTGTCTGAGTATTTCCTTATGGCCAGGACACATGTTGTCTCATATTCGGATTCTGCTTAAGAACACATTTGTAAATTGTTAGCAAATGGCGGCTGCTACTTTATATAATTGTCTGTAGACAACGTGGAAAACTAAGGCTATCCCGATTAGTAGTATTATCTCAATGGGAAAATGATGATGACTATTGGGCTGGAGCTACAATTAAATATTTTTCCTTTTGATTTTGTCAGAGCAATTTACAGAGAATTTGCACCCAAAATGTAACATTGGACATATATTAGTAAATCAGAAGTTGGAGCAGCAGCCAAAGTTTAGTAATCATGTTTCTTTTACTTACAGAGATATTGTCATTTTTAAATTTTGTAGTGACGGCCATTTATGCAAATTTGTCAGTTTTGAATTAGCTTCTTAGAAATTGATGTTAAAAGGGGTTGTCCGGGTACCAAAAATTGCATTGCATTAATATTTTTATGTAAAAAGAAATCACTTGCTAATATACTTTCATTCAAAATTCTGTACTAAATCGTGCAGTTCAAACCCGGTGAATTGTTCCCGCAGGACCAGTAGCTTTTCTAATATTGATGGCGCGCTGACACGGCCCCACGTGATTGAGGGCTTGCTTCCTGTGCTGTTCGCGTCGGCGTGTTATCAATGGCATGACTGCAAGGGGCTGTCACATTGCCTATTGCTGGAGTCCCCGAGCAGAGTATCAGCTAGTGCTTTGCTCAGGACTCCAGCACTGCTCCCGACATTTGGTCAGTGACTTCAGGGGTTTCCTATCGCTAGAGTTCCCGAGCAGAGCATCAGCTGATGCTCTGCCCGGGAAATCCAGCACTGCTGCCAACATCACTGTCACTATCCCTATATGGACAATGACATTGGAAGCAGTACTGGAGTCCCCGAGCAGAGCATCAGCTCTGTAAAAAAAATAGATAAATAAACATAATTGTATCGCCGCGTCTGTAAAAGTCTGAACTATTACAATATATCATTATTTAACCCGCACGGTGTACACTGTAAAAAAAAAATTTGAACCGCCAGAATCGCTGTTTTTTGGTTACCTCATCTCCCACAAAAAATTGAATAAAATGTGAAAAACTAGTTTAAAACTATAACTTATCCCGCAAAAAATATACCCTCATGCCCCTTAATCGACGGAAAAGCAAAAACAATATGGCTCTACCCCACAAATAATTATTCCTGTTTCCTAGTATATTATATGGTACAATAAATGGTTCCATGAGAAACTACAACTCGTCCCGCAAAAATCAAGCCCTCGTAGGACTACATCAGCGGAAAAATAAAAAAAAGTCATGGCTTTTGGAAGGTGGGGAGGAAAAAATTAAATTGAAAATCTGAAAAATGGCTTTAAAGTCACATTCAGGAATAGGAACTGTATATGCAAATAGTATACAGCTTCCAATCCCGACTGTGTTTTCAGCTGGTGATATTTCCGGAACTGCGATCCTGGTGGCATATGAGAATGTCAGCTTTCATATGCCACCAGCCTCAACTTGTTTATTTACTGTCAACAAAAATGTATCTTAAGCACCTATCATACCACCAGATATAATTATCAATAATCAATGATCCAAAAATATACCTGATGCTTAAATAATCTCAAATAAACAGCAAGAGTACCAAAATATATCTTTATTGTCCCAATAGGGAGAACATTACCCACAAAATACAAACATTTAAAATACAGATAATTTAAAAACACCCCGGATAGGAATGTCCACCGTATCCCATAGAAATGGTCATACTATATACCATATAGCGATAAGGAAATGTATAATCCTAGTACAGATTCCCCCAGGAGATCAGAAGTCTAGAATGATCAACTGGGTAGGCGTAGAAACCTCATATAACCCATATGTGGGAGTGCAGAGGCAAATCTGTATCAAAAAAATGAGCACTTAATTACCTGGGGTGGACATGATGAAAAGAAGACCTAATCCGGGGAACACCTCGACGCGCGTTTCGCTTCCTTCCTGACGAAGGAAGCGAAACGCGCGTCGAGGTGTTCCCCGGATTAGGTCTTCTTTTCATCATGTCCACCCCAGGTAATTAAGTGCTCATTTTTTTGATACAGATTTGCCTCTGCACTCCCACATATGGGTTATATGAGGTTTTTACGCCTACCCAGTTGATCATTCTAGACTTCTGATCTCCTGGGGGAATCTGTACTAGGATTATACATTTCCTTATCGCTATATGGTATATAGTATGACCATTTCTATGGGATACGGTGGACATTCCTATCCGGGGTGTTTTTAAATTATCTGTATTTTAAATGTTTGTATTTTGTGGGTAATGTTCTCCCTATTGGGACAATAAAGATATATTTTGGTACTCTTGCTGTTTATTTGAGATTATTTAAGCATCAGGTATATTTTTGGATCATTGTTTATTTACTGGGCTACCCAAATTATTTGGCATATATTTTTTGTGACACAGTAATATTTTCTTTTATAGTTTTATAATTAATTCAGTGTACAGAAAGTGAAAAAAATATGTTTTTGATGTATTTTTCTTTAATTTTTAATTTGCAAATTCACATGTAAATTCACAAATGAAAGTGGTAAAATTGGCTCCCATATCTAATGTATTTAATGTCTAAGCTAACCAGGGCAGGCTATGGGTATGGTTAGGGTTGATGCCGGCACTATGTTTGTGTCTGCATTTCTTTATTTTTTTTTTACATAATATGTTACCTTTGAAGTCATAAAAGACCTCACAGGGACATTCACACTTTTTTATTCATTTTTCCAAAGTAACTGTCAATAGGAGCACCAGTTACAGGGGAAAACAGCCCCATATAGTGGCACTAGTCACACGCATCGATCTAAACACTGACACCCAACTCAATTGAAGGAGCTTTAAACTTGCGCCATTTAAAACCACGTGGCGTGGTTTTAAAGCCAAAGACTTTAACTGGTTAAAAATTACAACACATAATTATAGTGGTTATCCGAGACTTTTCAAAATTGGCAACAGGACAGGGGATGGCGTTACATAATAAACTAACAGCTACTCAATCCTTAAAGTGCCTCCCGCTCCAGTGCAGAGTTCTCATTCTCTGCCGATCCGGTCCGGTCATGTGCCATTCGTTTGTCAAGTGCTATTCATCTGAGGTCGGAGCGGCGTGGAACGGGACCTCAGCGCTGCAACGGGTGTCACTTCAGGGGTAAGTATTTGCTTGTTTATTATATAATGTCATCCCCGACCCTGCTGCCAGTAATGAAATGTCCCAAATAATCCCTTTTAAGTGCATCATTCTAGAAGAGTCTATATTTGGCTTTCATACCATATGTAGGAACCGTTTACTTTTTCTCTCTTCTTGATTCTGAATTTTACTCTTAGGGTGGTTCGCACACTCGCAGTGTTTTCAGACGTAATTCGGGCATTTACGGCTCGAATTATGCCTGAAAAAACGTCTCCATTACGCCTACAAACATCTGCCCATTGCTTTCAATGGGTTTTACGGTGTTCTGTTCCCACGAGGTGTTATTTTACGCATCGCTGTCAAAATACGGCGCAAAAAAGTGCATGTCACTTCTTGGGACGTTTTTGTAGCCGTTTTTCATTGACTCCATTGAAAAACAGCTCCAATAAAGTAAGTAAAATACGCCGCGAAAAACGCGAGTTGCTACGAAAACGTCTGAAAATCAGGAGCTGTTTTCGCCTGAAAACAGCTCCGTATTTTCAGACGTATTTTGCCAAGCCGTGTGAACATACCCTTACTGATACAGGCATCCTAGGAAAGTTGTAGAAATGAACATGGCGATATACAATTGATTTATGATTGAATTGGAGCTAAATTTTTTAGCCGGGAAGTTGTTCTAAAGTCATACTGTATTTGACCAACTAAGATTTATACCTTTGTAAATTAACATTGAATCTGGAAGTGTTCCAGGTTCTAATAAAGTCAAGTTCTGCTCGGCCTGACCTTGGCAAAGCTGTTCGCTAGTTCCACAACTTATAAACACTAAGATGCGTTATATAGAAAATCAGTAGGGACTTTATTTTGAGAGTAGTACATAAAAAAAATGAAACCACCAATTTAATTAGTTTAACTTTTCTGCAGTAGCACATTGAGGAAAGAGTTCACTTTTCTGCTGTAAATATCTTGGTCGGCACTGTCATTATTCCAGCCAAGAGCACCAACCAATTAGGGAACAAAATGCTTCAACTATGAAGTAGAGACACCACAGGCACCCATAGGTATGTGTTACATGACATCAGTAAAGCAGCTGGAGATGAACAAGAAGGAAAGTGGCCAAGAACGCAACGTCGTTTCTGTAAGTGATTAAAAAGTAACAAGTACATGAACAGAACACTTTTATATAGAAGATCTCTCAGCAGTACTAGGAAAGTCTGCTGATTTATGGGCATGGGCGTGGTTTATCATTTTAGGGGAGTGGCCAAATGTTTTACAGCAAATCTCTATTTTTGACACTGAGAATGATTGGCCTTGTTTTTAGAGGGCAGGTACAGTATCAATAATGTTTAAGTGATAGAGAAGAATCATAGGAAAGACAGCTCTTACTTTTACAGCATTACAGTATAGATGTCACCTGGGAAAAATTTAAAAAATGTGCAAAACATAACATGTCGGGGATTGTTGAGGACTACCGTTGAAAAAACAATGACCTATGGGAACCGGGAGAAGATTGGTCTCCGCTAATATCACTAAAAGAAAAATTCACAACATCTTTACAGGGGGCATATCGGCATCATTGAAGCAGATCCCTTGCTCGGGACACCCTTCTATGATCCAAAAAGGAGAGCCACTCTCTAAGAGCTCCCACTCTGGTGGCCATTTATCAGGCTGGCCATTGCTTCTGCTGGAAAAAACATCTGTTTGTCTTAGAGCTGCACCTGTGGACCCGCTGCGGCTGTAATCTGAAAGGAGTTGTCTCTGATGAGGCAATCCTTTTACTGCAAGCAGAAATTGATTACCCAACCTCTAATTTTTAGTCTTTTTCCCTCAATGCTTTTTGAAAATGCAGATTTTTGTTCTGCCTTCTGAGTGGGTGGGTTCTTACTGGTGACCTGTGCACAGCACTTTGAGCGAATTAGGTGCCTACCCACTTCTGCTTTCCTCTAACAGTATGCAGTCTAAGGGCCCTTTGACAAGGGGCAATTATCGGGCAAATGACCGTTCACATTTCTATCAGCGTTCATGTTCATAGAGATGTATGGGGACGAGTGATCAAAGCAACAAGCACTTGTCCCCATACATAGCTCCTTGTGTACGAAGCTGTCAATCAACGAGCTGTCTCGTTAATCGGTACTCTTTGTTACGGCTAAAATGGGCCGGTGTAAAAGGACCCTAACTGCAGCTGCATGCCCCTCCCTCCTCCCTGTCTACTGTATTACTTTAGGTTGGATTTTGGGGGGACTAGAGCTGTTTCATTTACAGAGAACATACTTGCAGGAAAAGATGGATGACAGGCTGTATGAAGAGGAAAACGACACTTTCTGTTAATAAGATACATTACAAAAGTTGCATGTTTTCACATGTGCTATAGATATATAAAAATAGAAACCCTTGAAATTATATTGCTGGACTAGTCCCTTTTCGTGAACATCTTTTTAAAATAAATCTTGCACATATTCCAGGAAGAATCATACAGTTTGAATATAAACTGTGGATGTAGTTGTAGAATTTATGTATTTTTCGCCAAGATAACTTGCAATATCTTTTCTATTTCACAGTAAACGTGTGCATTAAGTCTTATGATATCCTCATGTACACATTATCTTTCTTTGTATTCTGTCATGGAACATTTTCTAAATGAGGCCTGTGACAGAAGGGAAATCACTACTGTCCGGACATAAGATTTCATGGGAGTGACAACATCAATCTCTAGATGGAAATTCTATTTTACTGGAAATATGAATATGAATATGAAGTGTGAAATATTCAAGAAAACCTGCAAGGTCATTACTGAGAAATAGTAGAGATGAGTTATCTACATTAGGCAAGCTGTGAAACACATGTACATGCACCATAAGGCAAAATGGAAATCCTGGCTAGTAACGTGATGGGGATTAATGGGAATAGATGAACATTCCTGACTGGTTTTACATAGCGATTTAAACTGGCGCTTAGTTGATAAAACTTAAACTCCTCCTATAGCTAAAAATGCAAATAAACTCTTTATTAAATATCATAATATAAAGGACAAAAAACAAAAATGTGCAGGTAATGGATATGGTAGGTCACAGGCACTTGGGTATAAATGCAAAACCCTGAAAGTTGGATCCCATCAATAAAGAGATAAGTGAGGTGAAGTAAACATTTAGGGGTCCCCTGGGGGCATAACTAGAGAAGCAATCAGAAGGAGCTAATATGGTTTATTCAATACAGCCCAAGTAGAAGGAACATTGAGAAAAAAACTGCACACAGACAAGAAAAAAGAAAGAGGTAAGCAGAGAAAAGGACAAAGGGAGAAAAAGGGGACAGAAAAGTAAAAGATTGCTAAGGGAAAGGATGTGAAGGGGGAGTCTCTCATAGCAAAGGCCAATAAAAAGCCTTATCCCATTTTATGGATTGTTCCACTTATATTAGGGGGATACACCCTGCTCCATTTCTTATAACAAATTGTTGTTTCTTGCTTATATCTTTTTTAGTGTAGGTGATAACCAAAATGGCCACCAACATAACTACAGGTTGTTGCTCAGCTATACGAGACTTCATATCTATCTATCTATCTATCTATCTATCTATCTATCTATCTATCTATCTATCTATCTATCTATCTATCTATCTATCTATCTATCTATCTATCTATGTAACAAATAAAATTGGGGCCATATAGCAACTCATAAAATGGGGCTCCACTCCACCGCAACTACCTTCATCAGTAAGTAATTTTAGGACTGGAAAAGCTTATGATTAACTTGGCTTTACTCTTCTTTTCTTGGTTGCTCTCCTTTCCACGACCCCTTTCACTCTTATCTTACATCATACATAATGTGAGGTGGCTACTGGGCCCCATAAAATTTTCTACATTGACAAACTAAAATATTTAATAGTAATCATCACTAAGATCCTGAACTTGTATTTGGAAAGAAATGTGATGTGTTGGTCAGGGTAAGCAGTCCTACATCACCTTTGATTTTCAAAGCCCATCTTCGAGAGTGTGAGTTGATGGGCAACATGAGCTCTCTCCACTTGCAATGTGTCATTATGTAACACAGATGAATATCAAGAGGTGAATCTGTATAGTCTTCGGTTTTAGAAATATAGCCCAATGAGGATTTCGCATTACAGGATGATACATGTTCGAATGGAAACTCTACAAGTATGTCATGTGCACTTTTAATAAAAAGTACTGATAAAACACAAAAACATCCCCAGCCATATGTATACAGTATGTACCACATTAAATGTCTGTTATTGACTATAATTATCTTATTAGACCACCTAAGGCCAGGCCTAGACTAAGACTTTTTGTAGCGCTACTGACTGATTTTAGCTCTTGAGTGACAGCTGCAGCCCACAAGATCGCATGCAACTCAATGTATTCTTTTGGACTGCTGTTGTAGCTCAATATTTAAAATCAATCAGTAGCACTACAAAAAGTCTAGGTGTAGCCCTGGCCTAAGGACATTTTACATATTTCTGAGATGTGTAGAACATTCTTATATAAATGTGTTTCAAATTCAAGAGGAAAACATGAGAACCCACTACAGAATATATTGCTTAACCATGGTCAGTCCAGGTGGTATTGGTAATTGCCAAGAGATTAATTTGCCATAGCAGACTCCTTACACACATTGTAGACCTATTTAATTGTATTCTTCTTTTTAGTTCCTCATAGAAATAAATCCCTCTATAAGCTTGTAGGGTCCTTTCCAAATGTTACCTGCTGTAATTGTCCGCAACTTCTCTCCTCCTGAAATGTAAGTTGCAAATGATATTCTAGAACCCAGGGCCTAATCCTATATTAATAACTTACTGTATATGACCAAGCGTTGTAATTGGATATTTTAACAGGGTGCAAATTTGTTTCTCACCTTCAGGCTCGGGTCATTCAACAATTTAATATAGTGCACATTGTACGGTCCTGTTTTAACATTTGTTGGAGGATCCAAGGACAAATTTGAACCAGATGTGGAGAGAAAGTCTATCTTTAAAAGGGAAGTACAATTAGCTGTAAGGGATTTGCACTAACAATTGATAACTTGCAGGCAAACAGCAAGGCAGCCTTTAAAGGAAGGTTTTAATTTGACAAGAATATTTAGACATACAATAGGTTTATCAAAATCTTATATCATGTTATTCCAGGTTTATCATCATAGATAATAAAAAAATAATGGGTTAATTTCAGTTATAGATTGCATTACACTTTGTAATGTGTATATTGGGAATGATATTCTAACATTCAGGGCTGGGCTTTGGACAATCCATACTTGTTAGAATGGTCCTTAATAAAAAGCTGATCACAAAGTGACCCCCTGCTTAGACCTCCAGCGATCAGCTGTATTTTGTGTGAATACTTGGCAGTAAGGGTTCAATTTCTCTACAGTGCCACCACAGGGGAAATAAGGCTTAATGCCCATTCATAAAATTTCAAGGTGTTGTCTGTCTAACGCAGGACAGGACATGACAGGTCCTCCAGAATCAGAGAGGGTCCTGGTAACCACTCTCCATTCTGGCCAAAAGATGAGGATCCTCATCTCTACCCCCTTTATTAAGTCACAATTCCCTAATAGAGTATATGAAATGTTTTTTGTTTTTTTTTTAAACGGGACAACCCCTTTAAAGGGGTTTTTCAAGTTATTTAAAAATGTGGCCAATGCAGGAGGGTTGCAAGAAAAAAAATGAAAAAGAGGCATTACTTACCTCGCAGATCCTCGTCATTCTAGTGCTGCCACTCCGTTCCTCCCTGCCAGTGTGTATTGACGTGCCCGTATACCCACGTGATCGCTGCAGCCAAGCACTGTCCTGTATCATGATGCGGGGTGCAGACCCACTGGACCGTACCACATAGCGGGACGGCAGCTGAAAAAAAGGTGTAATACAAAGTCTATAGTCAGAGAGGGTACCTGTGGCAACTAGGACAGCAGCAAGGCAAGCTCGGCAGGGACCAGGCGGCAGGCAGATGACAGGCGTGGCGTAGCAGAACCAGCGTGGAATGCAGCACAATATGACGACAGCTTCGGCACGGTACTTGATCCAGATAGCACGGGAAACAGGATACAGGAACAGGGAACACTAGGAAACTCGAAGACACTAGGAGACCTTTAGCAAGACAAACTAGGGTGACGAACAACGCTCAGGCAAGGATCAAGTAGGTGGAGCCCCTTCTTATAGTCCAGCAGCAATTTGGGCTAATATTGAATGGTGACAGCTGGATGCGCACCGGCCCTTTAAGGCCGTGCACGTGCGGGCACGCCCTGCGGGAACCAGTCCGAGGACTCGGAAGTGAGTGCCGGCGTCTCCCTGGAGGGAAGACAGATGTCCATGGCCAGGGCCGTCAGAGGGTAAGTCTGAACGACAGCCCTTGGCCATAGACTTTACAGTATCCCCCCTCTTACACACCCTCTTCTTGGGACCAGAGCGAGAGAGAAATCTCTTCACGAGGACAGGGGCATCGATGTTCTCCTCTGGCTCCCAAGACCTCTCCTCTGGACCAAATCCCCTCCAATCCACAAAATAAAATGTCCTTCCTCCTACTTTATTGGTGGCCAGGATCTCCCTTACTTCCAACGTTCCAGACGAACCGCCAGGAGCCACCGCAGAACTAGGAGTCTTGGAGTAGTGGTTCAGGACCAAGGGCTTCAGCAAGGAGACATGGAAGGAGTTAAGGATCTTGAGGGTAGGAGGCAGTCGAAGCTTGTATGACACAGGATTGATCTGTAGCAGAATCTTGAAGGGTCCAAGGAACTTGGGTGCAAACTTGCAAGACGGCACCCTCAGCCGGATATTCCTGGAAGACAGCCAGACCTTTATACCTGGAAGAAACTGGGGAGGTTCTCGTCTTCTGGTGTCTGCCTTTCTCTTCATGCGATCCACCGCCAGCAGAATAGAAGATCGTGTCTGTTGCCATATCTGCAGAAAGTCCCTGAAGGTAGAGTCAGCTGCAGGCACCTGGGACATAGTAGAGACAGGCAGAGGTATTCGAGGATGTTGGCCGCAGACTATGAAGAATGGACTGGAAGTGGTGGACTCACTGGTAAAGTTATTATAAGAGAACTCAGCCCACTGGAGCAGCTGCACGCAGTCATCATGTCGCCTGGAGACAAAGTGCTGCAGATAGTTCTCCATAATTTGGTTAACCCTTTTTACTTGTCCATTGGACTGTGGATGATACACCGAGGGGGCCGCAGAGTGCTCTCCAGAACTTCGAGGTGAACTGGATCCCTCAATCCGAGACAATATGCAGAGGCAAGCCGTGCAGACGGAAGATGTGTTGGATGAAGAGGTCGGCCAGTCGAGCAGCAGAAGGCAGGCCAGTCAGGGGAACAAAATGAGCCATTTTAGAAAAACGATCCACCACCACCCAGATCACACTGCATCCCGCAGAGAGAGGAAGATCTGTGACAAAGTCCATAGCAACATGCCGCGAAGGCGGATTGGGCACAGGCAGTGGTTGGAGCAGACTGGCTGGTCTGGAGTGGGCAACTTTGTTTGCTGCACACACTGTACAGGAGGAGACAAAGTCCATGACGTCTTTGGGCAGTGTGGGCCACCAGAACTGACAGGCGATTAGGTCTTAGGTCTTACGGACACCTGCGTGACCTTCCAGCTTGCCAGCTATGACCCCAGCTAAGGATTCTTCCTCTGTCTGCCAGACGTACAAAAGTCCTTCCCGGAGGAATATCTCTAACTTGCAGGGGGTTAACCGAATAGATGCAGGAAGGATCGATAATATTCTGTGGGGGACTCTACAGTGTCCTCTGTCTCAAATGACCTAGACAAGGCATCGGCCCTCACATTCTTGTCGGCAGGTCGGTAGTGGAGTTCGCACCGGAACCGAGCAAAGAACAACGACCACCAGGCTTGACGAGGATTGTCTGGGCCGTCTGTAGGTAGGTCAGATTCTTGTGCTCCGTGAAGACCAGGATAGGATGAGCTGCACCTTCCAGTAGGTGTCTCCACTCCTGCAAGGCTAGCTTGATGGCCAGTAACTCCCGATCCCCAATCGAGTAGTTGCGCTCTGCGGGAGAAAACAGCTTGGAGTAGTAACCACATACCACCGTCTTGCCTTTCGAACTTCTCTGGAACAAAAGTGCACCAGCACCAACCAGCACCAACGTCCACCTCTAATGAAAACTGTAGGGATACATCAGGATGATGAAGAATATAGGCTGACGTGAAGGCCTTTTTTAAGGTTTTAAATGTGACTTCCGCCTCTGGAGTCCATACCTTAGCATTCATACCCTTTTTAGTGAGGGTGGAGATGGGAGCTGTCAAAGAAGAGAAGTTGGGAATGAACAGTCTGTAGAAGTTTGCGAATCCCAGGAAGCGCTGTATGGCCCGTAAGCCTTGGGAGCGTGGCCACTCCAGGACAGCCTTTACCTCCTCAGGGTCCATCTTGAGACCCTGATCGGAGATGATATAGCCCAGGAAGGCAAGAGACTTATTTTCAAATACGCACTTCTCCAGCTTGGCATAAAGGCGATTCTCTCTTAAACAAAAGCAACACCTGGCGGACTTTACTCTGATGAGTTACTGGATCTGGGGAAAAAATCAAAATGTCATCTAGATAAACCACAACACAAACATAAAGGAGATCACGAAAAATGTCATTAACAAATTCTTTAAACACAGCGGGGCTAAATAACTAAGAACTAGGTATTCATAGTGCCCATCACGAATATTAAAGGCAGTCTTCCACTCATCACCTTGACGAATCCGGATCAAATTGTAGGCCCCCCGCAGGTCCAATTTAGAAAAAAAAAATTCCCCCCGTATACGATCAAACAGTTCCGAGATCAAAGGCAAAGGATACCTGTTCTTCACCATGATCTGCTTGAGGCCTCGGTGGTCAATGCAGGGTCGGAGGGATCCATCTTTCTTCTAGACAAAAAAGAACCCAGCTCCGGCCAGGGATGAGGATTTACGGATGAAGCCCCTCTCCAGATTGTTCAGCGTCACAATGTTATGTGCACCACGAATACAACGTCCTGATGCTGAACGGCGTCAGGACTTAGCGCTGTGCCCGAAACCGAAGAGGACCGATTCAGGACCATGGGGGGTAAGTATATGGAGAGGTTATTGTAGTAACAAGGGCCCAGTAGTTTACTACATAGGCCCTAATTACTACAGTATCTCTGGATAGACATGGTCCCGGGTCACAACTGTGACCACTGCTACGCCACTGCCCGAATCCAAACCGAATTAGACTTATGTGACATCTTGACAGACAACAAAATTCTAGAATTATCAGTAGGCAATGCCTGTGCATCTAGCTAAGCTTCCCTGGACTCACCAAGGCGCTGAAGTCCTGCCTGTTGTTACTTAGAATAGATGATGATTTGGTTTGGTAAAGCAGTTGAAGATACGATTGCGAGGGGTGACGGTAGTAAAAGTTTGAATATATCAGAAATAAGGACGTAGTAGAGTCAAGCAGTTCAGGATTCAGTAATGGGGTACATATCACAGGAACAATTATCAAGAGGGAAGTCCTGCAATCCAGGGTTCGGTAATGGTGCTGTAGCAGTGCTGAGTTTGTGGTACATGGGATTATCCAAGAGGGTAGTCAGGGACAGAAACAGGTCAAAATAAAAAAAGTTTAAGATCCAGTTTAGGGAACAAAACACTGATAATTGGCACTACGGACATGTAAGGGATTTAAATACAGTGCCTAGCTTTGTGTATAGTCAGAGCTGTGCGTGCTGTGCATGCGCTGCCCGACATTCCTGGCAAAACCGATAAGAGTCTTCTCGCGACGGCCTGGCAGGGTGAGATGGTGCTGGAACACAAAGAGGTGAGTACATGGCAGCAGGATCTCCCTCCTCAGTGAGACTACATTATTAGCAAAGGGGGAATATTGGCCAATGGGCTCTGGAAAGGGCATCAAGGGAGAAACAAACAGCAGGCCCTTCTTTTCTGAGTGGCAAAATCCAAGGCCATAATAGAGGGGCCCATGTTTATCTGTGTTAGGGTATGTGCACACGACCTATTTTCAGACGTAATTCAGCCTTTTTACGCCTCGAATTATGCCTGAAAAGACGGCTCCATTACGTCTGCAAACATCTGCCAATTGCTTGCAATGGGTTTTTACGATGTTCTCTTCAGACGAGGTGTAATTTTACGCTTCGCTGTCAAAAGACGGCGCGTAAAAATATGCCCGCGTCAAAGAAGTGCATGTCACTTCTTTGGACGTTTTTGGAGCTGTTTTTCATTGACTCCATTGAAAAACAGCTCCAATTACGTCCGTAATGGACGCCGCCAAAAACACGAGTACTTGCAATAACGTCTGAAATTCAGGAGCTGTTTTCGCCTGAAAACAGCTCCGTAATTTCAGACGTAATTTGTTAAGACTTGTGAACATACCCTTATGGTGCCCCCTCTCTTCTAAGTATGCCCCAGATGACCAAGCCATATCTGTAATATGAAAATATTTACTAAAAGTTTGGGTTTTACCCTTGTTTAGAGGGTCTATGTTTTACTTCAAGGGCCAATAAAGTAGGAGTCAAGTATAATATTGATAATTACTTATAGAGGTTCCCTAACTAAATTCAGTTCAGAGTCAGAGTAACCCTGTAAAACAATACACACTGATAGTGTAGAAAACATTACTTTATTTGCAGCGTTGTCACAGAGTTATATTTTTTCTTGCTGATTTCTGGAGGCAGGAGGATTTAGCATCTTGGAGCATGAAGACACTTGTGGAACGTCCCCATCCTCGGAGGTATGTTCTGTCGAGGATGATGAAATACTGGAGATGTGCACTTAGCCTGATGATCATTGTAGTACCTCTGCAAACGTCCTCTTTATTGAAAGGATAGATGATAGATGGAGGTCCAGAATGATGAGGAGATGTGGAAAGAGCTTTAGATGATGTAAAGATGGTCCAGCCGTACATATCGCAACCAGGGCTGGACTGATAGCCAAGTTATAAATACATAGTGGAGCAAAACAGCAGGTATGAACCAGGACCATTGGCGTAACTACCGCTGTAGTAGCCATATCGGCTGCTACGGGGCCCGCGTCATGCCACCCGCCGGGAAGGGCTCCCCCATGCCCGGTTGCGCCGCTAGCAGCCGCTATGGCTGGTAAAGCGGTAGCGAAGCCACATCTATAGTATCTGCGTTGCAGATACTATTGAACGCTAGACCATAGGCTACAGACAACATTCGGTCTGCAGCCTATCAGGCGCAGGGTCAGGATCCCTGCTCAGGCCAGAGTAATGATGTCACTGGATCACGCCGGCCTGCACAAGGATACCGTCGGTGTTGAGGAGCTGCTCCATTCATTGGGGGAACGGGGCCTAGGTGAGTATAATTTTTTTTTGTTTGGGGGCGATATATCGTACTATATACAAGAGAGGTGGGAGCGCTATCTACAAGGCGGCAGGGCTGTATAGCACTGTCTACAGGGGGGCTGTATAGCACTGTCTACAGGAGGGGCTATATAGCACTGTCTACAGGGGGTGGGCTGTATAGCACTGTCTACAAGGGGGGCTGTATAGCACGGTCTACAAGGGGGCTGTATAGCACTGTCTACAGTGGGCGGGCTGTATAGCACTGTCTACAGGGGGACGGGCTGTATAGCACTGTCTACAGGGGGGGCTGTCTTGGAACAATGTACAGAGGGCTGTATGGCACAAACTACAGGGGGGGCTGTGTGTGGCACCCAGGGGAATAGGGGCCCAGTCAAAAGTTTACTATGGGGCCCAGTGTTTCCTAGTTACGTCCCTGACCAGGACCCACGCAAATAAGCAGAATGAAGGCGCCGCGTACCATTTGTTGTGTACATAGACACAGCGGCTCATCTGTATGGGTGTCTGTGCCTGGCACTGCAGCTTGGACCCCCACCAATACAAATAATGATAATCTATGATGAGGATAAGCAATCTAATTGAAACCCTGGGAAATCCATTTAATCAAAACATAACAATTGTTTTTTATGGGATCTCCCAACAACTTTTTCACTCTGTAAGAATGGTCTCACACTCAATTTTTTTTTTAAATATAATGCAGCGCTTTTGTGAAATATAATGTACACTACAGACACTACACTCTAGAAAAAAACAAGCGTTACAAATGTATGTTCACATGGAGTAACTTGTAGATAGAAAAATCTGGCACGCAAACCGCATAAAAAAACAAATGCGTTTTTTTACGCTGCTTTTAGTGTTCATGCATACCTGTAACGTATGTTTAAAAATGAACTGGCCGAAAATATGTGGCATATATTTTGCAAATTTTTACAATTGGAAAAACACTTAAAAGAGCAAACAAGCATTTTTTTTGGCAGCATTTTGAATCCTCTCATTGACTTCAATTGGAAAGTTTGTCACATTTTGGGATCGCAAAATGCAACAACAATTGACATGACACTTTTTTTTAACGCGATGTGTGATTTAATTGCGTCCGCGTACAAAAACATGCTTTGCGCACAACGGCGCTTATTCCAATTGTAAGCTATAAAGAGTAACTGTACTTTCAGAAAACTTTTGATATGTTATAGAGATATACATAGTTACATAGTTACATAGTTACATAGTTAGTACGGCCGAAAAAAGACACATGTCCATCAAGTTCAACCAAGGGAAGGGAAAAGGGAAGGAAAAATTTCTACACATAGAAGCTAATATTTTTTTGTTCTAGGAAATTATCTAACCCTTTTTTAAAGCCATCTACTGTCCCTGCTGTGACCAGCTCCTGCGGTAGGCTATTCCATAGATTCACAGTTCTCACTGTAAAGAAGGCTTGTCGCCCCTGAAGCTTGAACCTTTTTTTCTCCAGACGGAGGGAGTGCCCCCTTGTTTTTTGAGGGGGTTTTACAAGGAACAGGATTTCACCATATTTTTTGTATGTGCCATTAATATATTTATATAAGTTAATCATGTCCCCCCTTAGTCGTCTTTTTTCAAGGCTAAATAGGTTTAATTCTTTCAATCTTTCCTCATAACTTAAATTCTCCATGCCCCTAATTAGCTTTGTTGCTCTTCTTTGTATTTTTTCCAACTCCAGGGCATCCTTTCTATGAACTGGAGCCCAGAACTGAACTGCATATTCTAGATGAGGCCTCACTAATGCTTTGTAAAGTGGTAATATTACATCCCTGTCCCGCGAGTCCATGCCTCTTTTAATACACGACAATATCCTGCTGGCCTTTGAAGCAGCTGATTGACACTGCATGCTGTTATTGAGTTTATGATTTACAAGTACACCCAGATCCTTCTCAACTAGTGAATCCGCCAGTGTAGCTCCCCCTAGGACATATGATGCATGCAGGTTGTTGGTACCCAGATGCATAACTTTACATTTATCTACATTAAACTTCATCTGCCAAGTGGACGCCCAAACACTTAGTTTGTTTAAATCTGCCTGCAATTCATGAACATCTTCCATAGACTGAACTATATTACATAGCTTGGTGTCATCTGCAAAAATAGAAATAGTGCTATTAATCCCATCCTCTATATCATTAATAAATAAGTTGAATAATAGTGGTCCCAGCACTGAACCCTGGGGTACACCACTTATAACCGGTGACCATTCAGAGAAGGAATCATTGACCACAACTCTCTGGATACGGTCCTTGAGCCAATTCTCAATCCAATTACAAACTATATTTTCTAAACCTATAGTCCTTAATTTACCCATTAGGCGTCTATGGGGGACAGTGTCAAATGCCTTTGCAAAGTCCAAAAACACTAAATCCACAGCGGCCACCCTGTCTAGACTTCTGCTCACCACTTCATAAAAACAGATTAGGTTAGTTTGACAACTTCTGTCCTTAGTAAAACCGTGCTGGCTGTCACTTATAATGCTATTTATTGTCACATAATCCTGTATATAGTCCCTCAATAGCCCCTCAAACATTTTCCCCACGATGGATGTTAGGGGGGATTCACACGAGCGTGTATTCGGTCCGTGCGGGCCGCGTGGTTTTCACGCGGCACGCATGGACCAATACAAGTCTATGGGGCAGTACAGACAGTCCGTGCTTTTTGCGCAGCGTTTGTCTGCTGCGCAAAAAGCGCGACAGGTTCAATAACTCTGCGTATTTCGCGCATCACGCACCCATTGAAGTCAATGGGTGCGTGAAAATCACGCGCACCACACGGAAGCACTTCCGTGGGACGAGCGTGATTCGCGCAACAGCAGTGAAAAGGATGAATGAAAACAGAAAAGCACCACGTGCTTTTCTGTTTCCAAGCATCCAAACGGAGTGTCTTTGCGAGGAGCGAACCCCGACAACCGAGGCAAACTTCACCGGGTTCGGCCAAACTCGTTTTGGCCGAACCCGGCAAAAAAAATTCCGGTCCGCGACGTCGGGAGAGATTCACTGTGCATGGTGCTCAAAGAGTTAAACTGTTTCAGCACCATGGACAGTGACTTGCGATCCCAAAATACATGAACCTGTAAAAAAAACCGAAGTTCTAACTTACCGATAACTCCCGGCTTCTTCCTGCAGTCCGACCTCCCGGGATGACACTTCAGTTCAAGTGACAGCTCCAGCCAATCACAGGCCAAGCACAGGCTGCAGCCAATCACAGGCTGCAGCGGTCACTTGGACTGCCGCGTCATCCAGGGAGGTGGGGCCCGATGTCAAGAGAGGCGCGTCACCAAGGACGCGTCACCAAGGACGCGTCACCAAGGCAACGGCCGGGAAGTTCTCGGTAAGTAGGAACTTTATCTTTTTTTTTTACAGGTTTTTCGCTGTTGTGTTCGGCATTCACTGTCGAGGGTGCTGAAAGAGTTAGCTCTTTCAGCACCTTGGACAGTGACGGGCGTCGACAAGCCTCATCTCTATGATGCCGGCTGCGCGAAAATCACGCAGCCGCGCATCAGACACGCATGACACACGCAGCTGTCAAATGTTTTTTGCGCTCGCAAAACGCCGCGTTGTTTGCGCGCGCAAAAACGCAACGCTCGTGTGAATCTACCCTTAAGCTTACTGGTCTATAATTACCCGGGGAAGACCTAGAGCCCTTTTTGAAAATAGGCACCACATTTGCGCTGCGCCAGTCCCTTGGCACTATACCAGTCACTAGAGATTCTCTGAATATTATGAAAAGGGGGACAGAAATAACTGAACTAAGCTCTTTAAGAATTCTAGGGTGTAACCCATCTGGTCCCGGGGCCTTGTGCACATTTATTTTATTTAATTTAGCTTGGACCATCTCTACATTCATCCAATTCAGTATATCAACTGATATATTAACAGCACGGGCACCGGCTACATCAGCTGCTCTTTCTTCAGTTGTATATACAGAGCTAAAGAACCCATTTAGTAACTCTGCCTTCTCTTGATCCCCTGTGATCAACTCCCCATTACCATTATCTAGGGGTCCTACATGTTCAGACCTTGGCTTTTTAGCATTTATATACTTGAAGAATTTTTTGGGATTTGTTTTACTATCCTTGGCCACCTGCCTTTCGTTTTGTATTTTTGCTGATTTTATTACATTTTTACAGATTTTATTAAGCTCTTTATATTTTACAAAGGCTACAGCTGTACCCTCAGATTTGTATTTTTTAAATGCCCTTTTTTTGTCATGTATTGCCCCTTTCACAGAAGGTGTAAGCCATGTGGGGTTTAATTTGAGTCGTTTATACTTGTTACCTATAGGAATAAATTTTGCACTATAATAACTCAAAGTAGATTTGAAAATCTCCCATTTATCATTTGTTCCATTATTTGACATTATTTCTTCCCAGTCCATATCCTGAATTGCAGCCCTCATACTGGGGAAATTGGTTTCTTAAAATTAAATGTTTTTGCCCTCCCAGCCTGCGTTTGTTTTTTACAGTATAGGTAAAATGTAACTATATTATGATCACTGTTACCGAGGTTTTCACGAACATTGACATTCCCAACAAGATCTGCATTATTAGAAATGACCAGATCCAACAGAGCATCACCTCTAGTCGGGTCTTCCACAAACTGGCCCATAAAATTTTCCTGCAACAGGTTGAGGAAATGTCTCCCCTTTGCAGTTGAAGCTGAACCATGACACCAATTAATATCCCGGAAATTAAAATCTCCCATTATCACTACAGTACCCGCCTGTGCAGCCCGCTCCATCTGTTTATATAGCTGAACATCCATCTCCTCAGTTATATTGGGGGGTCTATAGATTACACCAAAAGTAATTTTTTCAGTGTTTACCTCCCTTTCTAGTTCCACCCACAAGGTTTCAACCTCCTCACAGTATTCACCCACTATTGTCTCTTTCACACTCGCCTTCATATCATTTCTCACATACAGACATACACCACCGCCTTTCCTATTTGTCCTGTCTTTCCGAAAAAGTGTAAAACCCTGTAGATTTACAGCCCAGTCATGTGAAGAGTCCAGCCATGTTTCAGCAACACCAACTATATCTATATTTTCTTCCAGTATCAAGGCCTCCAGCTCCCCCATTTTGCTTGCTAGACTTCTGGCATTTGTGAACATACACTTTAACTTGCCTGTCAGTTTTTCACTTTTATTATCAGAAATGTGATTTGACATTAATCGGGCCTTTTTATTTACACTGATGTTTTGTAACGAAAGGATCTCCTTATCTTGTTGTCTAGTCCCCACCCCACATTCTGTTTCTCCTCCCACCAATATAGTCTGACCCCTCTCTAACCTGGCTACCCCTTTTTTTTCTACATTGACCTCCCTCCTCAGCCCTAGTTTAAATACTCCGCCACCCCAGCTAGAATTCTCTCCCCCAGCACAGCGGACCCCCTTCCATTTAGGTGCAAATCATCTGCAGAATACAGTTTGTACCCCAATGAAAAGTCAGCCCAGTGCTCTAGGAACCCAAATCCTTCTCCTCTACACCAAGACTTCAGCCATGCATTTAACTCCCTGAGCTCCCGCTGTCTTTCCTGTGATGCGCATGGCACAGGCAGTATTCCTGAGAATACTACTTTGGAGGTCCTTCCCTTCAGCTTGTATCCTAGTTCTTTAAAATTATTCTTAAGGCTCCTCCACCTACCATTTATTCTGTCGTTGGTACTGACATGGACCACGACAGCTGGATCATCACCAGCCCCTCCCAGCAATTTGTCCACTCGTTCCACCACATGCCGAACCCTGGCACCAGGGAGACAGCAAACCATTCGGTTGAGGCGGTCTTGGCGACAAATTATTCTATCCGTCTTCCTGATTATAGAATCCCCTACGACTATCAATTGTCTTGGCTTACCTGCATTACCATCCCGCCGACTACTAGCTGGGCTGTTCTCCCGGCTGTTAGGGAGATCAGTATCCACTAGGGCTGCCATTTCTGAGACTGACACTCGCATCATCACCCAACTTGGCAATTTTGCCTGGAATGTCAGAAACCGGATCGGCCTTCCTTTTCTTTGACCCCTTTCTACTGCCCCTAACTACATTAACCCAGCTACTTACCTGATCCTGCTCACCCATGTCTTCACCCTCCAGTTGTAACCTACTAACTGCATGCTCCGTGAGCAGCAAGCTCAGCTCAAGATTGTCTATCCTCCTCAGTGTTGCATTCTGCTCCTCCAGATTTCTAATACGAGCTTCCAGGTGAACAACATGCTCACATCTGCCACAGAGATATTCACCCTGGAACTCAGGCTCCAGTCGTGCATAGATACTGTACTGTTTGCCAGAAGTTATGGTCGGTGCGGGTTTGCGTACTGAGACCCCCACCGATCGCTTAAACAATGGGGTAGAAACGCTCAGCCCCAGAGGCGTAAGTTGAAGCTCCTGGGCCCTAATGAAAAATCAATCACAGGGCCCCCCATTTACCATGTGCTATTTATAATGGTGTCTTCTTAAGTGGCTGATGGAGCTTTGGGCCCCCCACGGGCACCAGGGCCCGAATGCATCTGCTACCTTTGCACCCCCTATAACTACACCCCTGTTCCCACGTTTGCCTGTTTCTAATGCCAGCCAGTGATTTTTAGAAATTATATTTTTGACCCTTTACATTAAGGTTATTGTCAACGGAAACATGACATAATTAAAGGGATCAAAGGGTATGATTATTTAATTTTTTTTCTTTCTGCTAGAATTTTTTTTCTTTAACACTGTTTTCTTTTAACTTATTGTTAGGAATCTTATTTTTGTACTGTACTAAAATATAATAATTGTTTTATTGAAAGTAACACAAAATGATGGCAGATGACTGTTAAAATGGTTTTGTTTTTCCTATGACCAATTTTTGAGAGATAATACACCAGTTATGTAATGGACACGTCTAATGATCTTAAATGAGTTTATTTTGGTTATATTTCAGTAACGTAATATTTTAGTATCATTACTGTCACCTTGAAGACTTTAAGTGTTCATAGGTTCTTGGGTCTTTCGAAGATCTACAAGGGTAATGTGATACTATACATTAGACATCCCAACTGAAATATCAC
This sequence comes from Rhinoderma darwinii, assembly GCF_050947455.1. Lineage (NCBI taxonomy): Eukaryota > Metazoa > Chordata > Amphibia > Anura > Rhinodermatidae > Rhinoderma > Rhinoderma darwinii. The sequence continues at coordinate 44,336,321 of NC_134687.1, read as the reverse complement.
TATTTCATTGTTGTTTTAGATTAGGCATAAAACATTTGTCATTAGAATCTCAAGAGCTAATATCCTGCCAAAACAGGCAAACCTTTGACATTATTCCGTCAAAAATCCTTAAACGTCTGCTGGAGTATCAAAGCTTTTATTTCAACATCACCAGTGAAGGTCAATAGCTTCTGACAGATGCATATTAGACTTGACTTAATTATGACTGAGTGGCACAATGTGTTTTGCAACATCTGGATCCTGGTCTCAGAGTAACTAAGATAAACTTGAGCCGTGTGTCCGAGCTGCCATGTATATCAAGAAGACAATTACAGAGGGAAATACAGGCTGGCAGGATAAAAGGAGTATTTTCTTAAGTAATATTCCATGCACCGTCTCTAATTTTAACACAACTAAATTAGGTCAAATTCCCACACGTGGCTATAGCAGAAGGTCACACAGAACTTGATAACTATTTTTTTTTTCCCAAGATACAGGTATTAACATATTTAACATTTATATAAAGGGTCCGGTCTGAAAAATTGAAATAGATAAAACTGAAAAATCTGTATTGGGGAAGGTTATTTTTTATTTGAATTCTCAGGCTATGTTCACACGCTTAACAAAAAACGGCTGAAAATACGGAGCTGTTTTTAAGGGGAAACAGCCTCTGATTTTCAGCCGGTTTTTAAGCAACTAGCATTTTTTGCGGTGTTTTTTTACGGACGTTTTTGGAGCTGTTTTTCTATTGCGTCAATGAAAAACGGCTCCAAGAGCAGCTCAAGAAGGGACATACACTTCTTTTTATGAGGCGTTTTTTTACACGGCCGTTTTTAAAAATGCCCCGTGGGAACGGAACGCCATTTTTCCCATTGAAAACAATGAGCAGATGTTTGGAGGTGTTCAGCCCCCACATTTTTAACTGTTTTTCAGGGCGTTTACGGCCCGAAAAATGTCTGAAAATAGCCTGTGTGAACATACCCTTAAAGTGATATTTGTTTTTTTTTTTACTAAAAAATACTAATAAATACTTGTTATATAAAATAATTTAAAAATATATATTTACCTTTACATTCCTGTGATTATAATTCGTTTTTTTTCCTCCTAACATTTTCTACATTTTTATTTATACATTTTCTTTAAAATAATTAAGTCATATTTTTATTTTTTGTATTTTTATATTTTATATGCATTAAACGGGCTTAATAAGTGATTGAATTGAAGTTCATATTAGGCCTTAAACAGTTATAATGAAAACAGTTACAGGAATAGAGCTCTTTAAACAATAATGCAGATTTGTACATTGCTAATACTGAGAATGCAGAAGTCAGTATTACTGTCCATAGAAATTAATAATGTTTCAAAGAAATTTCCTTTAACATTTAAGGGCAAGGGAAATTAAAGGGAAGAAAATACTAAACTACACTTTACTACATAAAGTCAAATATGTTGTATATATGTTTAGGCTGGCTCCTACTTCTGAGGGCTATGGCGTAGGATCCTTTTAGTTGAATCTATCATAACGTAAACTTGACAAAAATATGAATACATTAAAGAATTCAAATCGGTCCCACCCCGATAAATACCAGCCACTCTCCCCAAAGAAGTCAATAGGAAGTTATGGAAAGAGGCAAGTGCTGCTTGTTCGATCCCACCTGAATCAGGCCATCCGCCCTCCCCATACAAGTCGATGGACAAGTTTGGGCGTTACATAAAGAGCTCAGTGCTGATTGCTAGGCTTTTCCTTAACTTCTATAGATTTCAGTGAAGAAGGGCACATGCTGCTAGCCCCTTAATTGACTTCTATGGGGAGAGCGACGGGCCTGAATCAGATGAGACTGAGATTGAACCTGCATCTGTCAGGCATTTATGATAGAAATACTCCTTTAAGGCCTCATGTACATGGCAGAGTTGTGCGTATGCAGCCTGTACGAAGGCACACAGAGTCTTTCCAGTGCCAAAGGCATTTTGTGGTTTGCCATATGATGCCTCCATATGACACCATATTACAGTCACATTTCTTCGTAATAAGGTGTCTGATGGAGCATGCCATTCACATGGAATCTGACTTACAGGTTGCACAGTAGACTAATATGGGTGTAAAACCCATAGTTTCTATGGAGCCGTCATACATAAGTGTTCATAAGGCCTTTCCTTTTTATCTTTTTAAGTAGCTTATTAATCTCCAACAGACATACTTCTAAAATCACCTCTGTAACTTTTTAATGTAATTACCTAAAAATAATAATAAAAAATTTGTAATATTATTTCCTGATATTAAATCAACTTTTTGCATTATTGTAACAAAAATACATGTAATAAAAAATGTTGGTCCAAATATCTGTTTGAAAGCAAAAAAACGTGCAGCCTAAATTGAATAATTGGTGATTTTACAAGTTTAATAGATGTAATTCCTAAAAATAGTTTAAAGATCTAAGAATGTAATTGAGGATAGGTGTCAAAAAGTATTTCACAAATAAACAGAACATGGCTAACTATAGGGTTTAAACATGCACAAAGTCCAAATTAGCCTTGTAACAACATACTTTCTGCTTAGATAGCCTTCAGCTAATTCATAGACCTGCCAGATGAATGAAAGGGCTCCCAAAAGACGAAAGCTTACAACGTAATTTAATATGCCATAGCAAATGAAATATAAGAGACTGCTTATTGGTCTGTGTTCAGAAGAGAGGATGTGTAGCCATTTTCTCCTCTAAATGATACATAATGCTTGTAGTAACACTTGAGACAAGTGAAACCTGTTTTATGATTCACAAGAAGTCAAATGAATGAATCAAGGCTTAGACAGAGCTGTTCAACACATGGAAAATTCCCACCGGGCCATTTTAAAATAAACATATGTTTCCCTAATGACATCATATTCCCATTATCTGTATCATGCAGTAGTTTTCTATATTTTTTAAATAAGTCAGAAGGGAACAGAGGCAATGTATGAAATATATATTGTATTTCTGGGTTGCTGGCTAATGTCTGTGTTGCTTTTCAGACATTAGAAAGAAACTCGTTTCTAATAGTAAAGGTCTGGAGACAAAAAGTTGTTTAGACTAGAAATAAACTAGAATGTATCAATACACCATTTTTATGGTTTGGTTATTTTTTCAAAAACATTAACAGTTTATAAATTTGTATGAATTTGAATGTTCATAAAATATAATCTTAATGATGATATTATTCAACTTTTTTGGAGATTTCTATTTGAAATAGAAAATGAACCATTGCTATATGCTAAATGAGATGATGTGGTTCATTGGGCCATTTATTTATCTTTGGCAGCTTAAAGGAGGTTTTTTTTCTGATTAAACTCTCTCTGCCGTTTCTGTATCTCTCATTTGTCCATGGATGGCAAGCTATTGCCAAGAATGTGGACATGAATCTGATTGTTCTCGGGATCCAGGGCCAGATCAAGACTGTTGGAGGCCCTGAGCAAAAAAATTGGTGATTGCCCACTTCACAGTAACACTTTCATGCTTGGAAAACCTATGCGGGACACTGATCTCACCTTCCCCCGTTGTTGGGGGAAACAAGGGCCAGCATGTTGGAATTTAACATGTCTGATCTTTTATTCATCTGGTAGATATATGGAGCAAGAGGTGTCTGGCTGCTTATCCCTCTCTATTGTAATAAATATGTATACTCAGCCACCAGATTTCTTCTAGTTAGCAGTACGGGCAGGAGAATGGAGCTTTAAATCCTAGTGAAAAATGTTCGTAAAAAGCTGCACAATCACCTCTTCTGCTACATATTAAAAAACTTTTATATTGTTGGAGGTACACTCTAAATCTTTCTAAAATCCCATGTCTTGCTGCTGCGATTGTCTTGAAAGGACTGGAAGGAACTGAGTGGTAGAAGTCCCGAAGTGGTAGAGGCCCCTGGGCAATTGCCCCTTCTGTCCTTGTAGTGATCTGTGCATGTCCCAGTTTTGGCAAGATGAAATTAATTCCCATCTCTGTCAATATAACCAGATATATAGTGCCTAAAGCCTAAATATATACAGTCAATTTTTTACAATATAATACAGTATATTCCAGAAAAAAATACCAGATTATCAAAAATTCCAGATCATTATTAGTGTCACGAGCATTTATGCAGGTGCACAATGTGCTCTAGGTTTTAGGTTTGAAAGCTAATAGTATGTTATAGGTGACATCTGTTATAAGTGTTCTGTGGGCTGTAACTTGGTGACTGTATAGTTGTGGTCACATAGGCTTATGGTCATGAATAGAACAGGATTAAATTTTTTTTATCTTGGCCATGAGTGGCCATTTTACTAGAAAACAAACAATTTTGTAATATTTTTAATCAAAATTATATCTCTACACCCCCTCCGGCTAACTGTGTCCCCTGTACTGCTGCAACATAACCTTGTCGTGTGGCCGCTTCATTCAACGTAATAATATAGAGCCAAATCGAATCTGTTGACTGAAACTCTGCTCTGTACAATGTATGGGGGGAGGGTGGAGCTATGTATGGGTTAACCCGCAACTGAAATGTGGCTGAGCCCAGACAAAGGAAAGATGTAAATAAGACACTATTTTTAATATAGACCATTTACAAACGTGTTCGATTTTGAGTAAAAAGGCTGCTTATGGCCAAAAGTAAAAAGGTAATCCCGGACAAACCCCTTAATGAAGCCTAATATTTTCTAAGACTAAAAACAAAAGGACGGGCAATATTTTACAGTGAAATTAACAAAAATAATAGCTTTTGCTGAAAATATATCATATTGTTTGGAATCAACAATTACTCCATGAGCTAAATCCCTGGTTTTCTACGTGATCTACTAATTGGCTGGACTTGAGGTTCAGAATCTTAAATAAAGAATGGAACATCTTTTGAAGATTATTAAATGGAGATTGAAATTTCATATTGCCAGAGCTAAATACTTTCATTTCATACAAGTAGATGATGTCTGTTTGATCATTTCACTTTAAATTGTAGAGGTGTCAAAGAGTTTCCTTATGTCTAAACAAGTGTTATTAACTTCAATTATGGCTTCCAGATGGAGAACTGTGAAGGTCTTTTAGTGAGTTTCAAAGTATTTCATTTAGACATTTTTGGAAGAACATACATACCAATTCATAACCTATTTCACTCTTCTGATTTATAAGTCCTGTACAACTGTAAATCATTCAAAAATATGAAATTTAATTTTATTGCATCAAAATTGTGTGGCAAAGAGCCTAGGTAAAGAATAACATAAATTATATTTTCTACTGGCAATAATAATGGAACTTCACCGGATTGACTCACACACTCTAGTACAAGTATCAAGGGAAGCTTGTAACGTACTTGACCAACAGTGAGGCATGTATGGCAAATAAAGTTCTCATACAGCAATAAACCTAATTAAATACAATTAGAATTATAACAAAATAGAAAACATGAGTGCAGACATGAATTTTAAGTTACTTTTTTATATAAGGAAAGCCAAGTTTCCGACACCTCTACTATAAAATTCCTTAATATAAAAAAGTGGAATGGGTGGGTAAGCATATGGATCCTGAAAAATACCATATTTAAGAATACCCAATGGACATCCATATTGTGAGCTAAATCAACATTTTCAATTACAAAGTCTCAATTTAATATAAGCTAGAGATTTTACTTCTTAACACATGAGTGATCCCCTTGTTAGGATGTAACAACATGACTGAGTCATATTCTATTTTAGTGCAGGAACTAAGTTCCCTCCATGTTTTCCCATATAGTTCTAGATTTCCATTCGGAATCTCCACCTTTCATGACTTTTGCTGTAAGCTTTGGGAAAGGCTTTTATGTTCTCACAGTACAGGTTTTGATCTGATCCTTGGCAATAATATATGGCTCCAGCACATGGTTATATTAGAGACATGTGCACAGAGACTGAGGGTGGTTTATACGGGAAGATGTTCTGATTGAACGCTGATCGTCGATTACAGCATGTCGCTCGGAACTCATTTGCTCTATTTAAATGAAGTAATCATCGGGAGTATGGGGACGAACGATCGTTAATGCGATCATTCTTTCCTATACAGTTTGCATATGGTCGGCAGCACATTTCCTGTTTACGCGTAAAGATGTGCTGTTGACAAACGACCATTTTTATGGCAGTAAAAAAGATCAGCCGACGGATGAGCTCAATCAACAGCTGATCGCTGCCATATTAACACGGGTCAATGATCAGGAACGAGCATTCCTACGAGGGTTTGTTCATCTGATTATCGGCCTGTATAAAAGGGCCTAAAGGATGGGCCTACAAAAAGGTTTGGCACACAACAGCCAAAGAGGAACTTGTTATAGAACTGATTATAGCAAACTGTAGCCTGCGGTGATCATCATATTGCGGACATTCAATCGTACTTTCAGCTTGACTTAACTTGACTGTAACAAAGCGCAAATGTCATATGTCTTTGTATCGTCAATATTCCCACTCATGGTTTCAAAAACATTTCTACAGTCACATATGTAATATAAATACATGTGAATTATTCAAGCCCAATACAATCAGTACTCAAACTGTTAGTTCCCCCATAAGCAACATTTTACAATTAATAGATATAGTCAAAATACAATTTTAGTTAATTTGTAAGCTTTGTAAAATTTGTATTTCTGTACAGTGACTGGTGTTAAGAAGCCACTCCTCAAAATACAAATCACAAGAACAAGCTCTATGAAGAAGTTGAGCCAGCAAGGAATGCTGGAAATATTCAGCTCTGAAGCCAGTGAGACAAATAGGTGTAGTGTTTCCCCACTAAGTCTCCATATACGTTAGAATAGTGTCTTCTGTTGGGAAACTATGGCTCTTTTGGTTAGAACAATTATAAAATAGTCCTTACTAATATGGCTAAAAGATTGAAAAATCAAATGCTCTTATTATTATGTCACCATTGAAGGAGAAGATTGTACAAACGTACTATGAAGAGTACACAAGCTGACGACCAAAAGACAAAGTGGTCTGAGGGTAGAAAGATGGGAAACAAACTGCACAAGCCACCAACTTTAGGTCAGCTGTATTCTGTCAAATACATGCATTGTGCTATGTTGAGGAACCAAAACAGGAATTTCGGTATTCTTAGAGTGGACATACAACTGCCATATGCTTCTCATAACTGTCAATTTCGGTGACTTTTCACAATAAGCTGTCAAGTGTGTGTATATGAGGAATGACACTATTTCTGGCCATTATATAACCTGTATGTGGCATTTTCACCAGATTTCCCTTTGTACGCTCTATGTCTAATTGTCAGTTTTCCCTGAACTAGGGGAAGGAGACTAGCTGCTATGATGTCTCTCATATATTGCACACATAAAAGAAAATAAGAGAATCCTGCTCTCCTACTGTATCTCTTTGTAGCACACCCTCAGAAGCAGCAGGAACATAGAGGAGATCATACAGCAGAACTGAGCAGTGTAGCTGTGAATCCAGCACTAGGGTGAGAAAAAAACTTTTCCTACAAGCTGCAGCAGCATCTATGTGTGTCTCTCCTTTGTCGCCCGGTAGGAGCTCCCTCCCTTCCCTCTTCATAAACTTCTATGGGCAGAATGTAAACTGATCCCTCAGTGATCAGATGATCCATCTAGTCTCTCAAGGGGGATATTAGCAGTTAATTCAGAGTGAATAATCAGTGCAAGAAGTGGCTCATAAGTGGAGAAAGAGGCTTTTTAAGATCTATTACAAAGTTTCTTATATTTGCTTGTACTATTGATGTATGCAAAGTTTGTTGAAATGACAGTGACCATTTCATTAAAGTCTTAGCCGGTGATGAAATTAACTTAGTTGAAATAATTAAACCACAATGACTAGGCTTTATTAAGAAATTTGTACGGGTGTAACAACATATCATGCGGTCCCATAGTTATTTTGGAATGGGGCTTCCTCAGCTAATGAGTCCATAGCAGCTGCTATTCCTACCATCCGAGTAGTTACACCATTTTTAACCCATTTTGCAATAAACCTCCTGGGATCTGGTGATCTAGTTACACATGTTGTAAGATATACAATTTAAATGAATGGGCATATTTAGCAGTAAACATTATAATATCCAGACTGATTAGCAGTTAAAATGTAGGGAGCATCCACAACTGTGGCTTACCTAGTGTATTTCGTTTTTCCGATAAAAAAATAGACACATTCTCCTTATATGTTTTTAATATCTGGATATTTTTATTTTGCTTTTCCATCCTCTCATATTTAAGGTATTTAAAACAAAATGAGGTAAAATTCATTTTTTCAGTGAATATTTTTATTTTTTGTCTGCGGTCATATAATAATAGTTATCTTGACCTGACTTGCATATGGCAAATGTAATGTGCAGTTGGGATAAGAAAAATACAAAGAAGGCACATGGAAAGATTTTGTAAAACCAGAACTAATAGAGGGCCTACATTTGCTTTTCAAGCATAATTTTATGCAGATTGCATGTATTGTATTTTTAATGTCTCACTGATTCAAGACATTTATTGTAGAAATTTTTAACTCTGAAAATTAAAAAGCCACTGACACTTAGAACTCAATGTCTCTGCAGGTCTGATAAATATTGATGTATTTTGAGAATTAAAGGGGTTATTTACTTGGCATATCCAAATTATATACCATATATATCTGATAGGAGTCCTGGGCCATGGTGCTTGAGGGCCTTAGTCCATCTGCTACATAAAATAACCCCATCACTAAAAATGGCACATGGTATGTGGGGGACCTGTTGCAGATATGGCATCAGGAACTTTAAGTTATGCCTGTGAGTCATGAACAGCCAAGCACGCTTGTGGCCTACTCTGCATTTAGTCACCTCCTATACTCCACCGCCTCTCTCCTTGGCTTGTAGGACGGAATATGGATGAGGCTATAAAGTAGGTTAGTAAAGGCAAGCCACCATATTTTCTGGAAATCTCTGTCTTTTTGTAATTTATACACTCCTCAACATTGAAATTGAAACACCAAGAAAGACCAGCCATAAGGTTATGCAAATCGAGGAAGTAGCAGGTGTCGCTAAGGTCTGCAAATTTTCAGGCAACTAGCTCCAATCTGTGGCATGTCGGAGGCATAAAAGCCAATTGAAAGCAAAGTTTTTAAGCCACAAGAAACCTCAAAAATCGGATCAAGTGGTGAGGGATGATTGTGCGATGCCTCCTGTTTGTGGACATGCCAGTTATCACCACTTGATGCATACTGAGAGGGACAGAATCCTTGAACTGAGAGACCTTGGTTTATCACTCCGGTGGATCACTACGCGCCTAGACTGAGATGTCAGCACTGTTCAACGTTGCGTGTCTCGGAGGTTGGGAGAACAACAATGAATGGGAATGACAGCAAGAGGTGCACGAAGGCCAACCTCTGCACGGACGCATCGTCTGATTGGAAGAATGCCGCGTAGTGAACGATTCTGTACTGCAAGTGAAATCTGGTAACCAGTATCGACACAAATGTTACACCGGTCCTACCTTCGAGATTATGGTGTGGGGTGGCATAATGTGCAATAGGAGGGCCGTCTAGTCTTAATTTCAGGTACACTAACAGCTCGGAAATACATTGATTTGGTCGTGGAACCAGTGGTACGGCCATTTCTCCAAAGTGCTCCTGAAGCCATTTTTCAACAGGACAACGCCAGGCCGCATGTTGCTCGTGCTACTGTGAGCAGCCTGCATGGTCTACACGTGCTACCATGGCCTGCAGTGTTTCCGGACTTGTCTCCCATTGAGCACATCTGGGACGTCATTGGTCGGCAATTGTAAAGGCCGCTGCCAGCAGCCAAACTTGATGATCTGCGTGCCTAATTGCATTTAGCTTGGAATAACTTTGGCACAAAACTTTTAGAGAGCATTGTACTACTAATTGGTCACCATTTCATCCACCCATATGAAGGTTGCTGGCATAATCTCTTTCCCTGATTAATGTTCACAATTTTTACATTTTCTGGAAGATGATAAAAAGAAAAGAACTGTCAGGGAAATATAAACCTGCTTGGCCTACTCCCACCATTGGCACATAGAATAAATAATAAACAATTGCCATCTTTATCATTGTAGCAGTGTGTTTGGAAATACGGGTGGCAAAGGGTGTAGCTGTGGAGGAGGGGCTGGTAGGACATGTGCCCTGGGTGCTGGATTCAAGAAGGGTGCCAACCAGACCCTGGCATTTTAAGCAAAATTCAACTCAGCAGCAGGCAGAAACATTGGAGGAATAATATTTCCTCTGTTACATCGCCACATAGGTTTTAGAAATCAAAAGGTATGTCTACCTAGCCCAACCTTCCCCAGATCAAGTTACTTGATCCACAGAAACCAAATCCTCATCTATCTATCTATCTATCTATCTATCTATCTATCTATCTATCTATCTATCTATCTATCTATCTATCTATCTATCTATCTATCTATCTATCTATCTATCTATCTATCTATCTATCTGCAAAATGAAATGTTATTATAGAAGTATCTGTCATTTACTAAGAATGAATAAATATTATTATTATTAATAATAATAATAATAATATAAAACAAGACCACTCCTTACTGACTTCTTAGCCTGTGAAAGTGATACATTGTGTACATTAACTATTATCAGGTAAAAGCTCTAACTGGAAGTTTATTGTAACTTATTTTCTCTTCTTACAAATTGTATTTGCCAGCCGAGACACTGACTGTTATTGATTTAGCACATGTTCTTGTTGTTAAATGGTAAATAATATCCCCCAGTCATCAATATTTTTCAGCTATTTTAATACAAGCTTCTCCCTCAGTGAATCGTGTGATCTGTTCTGTCATCATCCCTCCGAGATCTATAACCGTTTCCTATGATCATAACTCGACCTGAGTTCCAGCTGTTTCCACATCAGTGGCAAATTAAATATAATTTCTTTCTTTTGGCTAACCGTCATGTCTAACGCATATATCTATACCCCATGTGTCCTATTGAGGTTTTCCTTTCCATGTACTACGCAGTATATTGTAGTTTTAATATCCTTGTCTGCTGCTTTATGCAGCCAAGTCTCAGTGAACCAATTAGATCATATTTTATTTGAAACACAGGTGACTAGACTGGATACTACTTGCTCAAATTATCCGTATGTTTATAGGACAGCAATGGCTAATAGTAATTGCATATCCTACTGTATCTGCTTTGCACAATTATCGCAGTATTTTGCTAGTAATTCTTGCATCCCATTCCAAAATGTAATTTTAAATATGAACTTTCCCAGTGCAAAAAGGGTGAAAAGTTTAGTGATCATCCAGCTGTCTGCAACAGGACAGTTGATTTGAAAATCTGCTGCCCTTAAATCTGTGCAGATTTTTTCTGCTACGTGTGAATGGGGTCTTGAAAATCCCATTCACATTCATTGTACTGAAAAGTAATAAAATAATAAAAAATAATAATGTTTGAGGATATTTAACCCCTTCCCCCAGCATGCATTTTGTTGTAGCATACAAATAGGAATAAATAATAATAATAATAATAATAATAATAATAATAATAATAATAATAATAAAACGAGTTATTAGTATTGTGTCCAACAATAATAGATGATAATGCTGTATATAAATAATACATTCTTGTTAAGGAGGTTTTCCAAGATCGGGTTGGATTTTTGGAAACCCTTTTACTTTACAGTACTTCATGTCGGAAAACTGATATTTTCAATATAATGAACTTATAGGGTCAGTTTCTTGAAGACTGGTGTGTGATTCACCCAGGGCCGCCATCAGGAATTTCAGGGCCCCCTACAGCTAAATTTTCTGGGCCCCCCTACCGTGGCACCGCCTGTTAAATGTACTCCGTCCAGCACTATATCATGGTACCCAGGGCCGCCATTAGGGGGGGTATTAGGGGTACTGATGTGAGAGGCCCGGCCAAACCTAATTGAAAGGGGGGCCCGGCAAACTGCCGCGACTTGCCTTTGGTAGAAAAAAAACAGGCCCCTGCAATGGGGCCCGTTTTTTTCACCAAAAGAATGTCATGAGCTGCGGGCCCCCCTTTCAATTAGGTTTGGCAAGGCCTCTCACATCAGTACCCCTAATACCCCCCCTGATGGCGGCCCTGGGTAGCATGGGGGCCGTCAAACACCGCCGCCCGTGCGACCGATCGCGCGCACCCGCAAACTCCCGCGCATGCGCTCCGGCGACCGCCTGGAACCGCGCACCGAATTTTGAGGCAGATTTTGACCTGCCCACACTATCTTGCCGCGTTTTTTGCCTGCGGCGATTGAGGACAGCAGACAGAAAACGCAGCGAAAAATGCATTTTCTGCCTCCCATTGATTTCGATGGCAGGTCAGAGGCAGAACCGCGGCAAGAAAGGACGTGCTGCTTTTTCTTTTTTCCGCGACTGGCTCCCATTGATTTCAGATTAAATCAATGGGAGGCGGTTTTGGAAGTTGTTTAGTGCTGATTCTGACGCAGTGTCCGAGTCAATATCAAGGCCCAAAAACTCTGTGAACTGGGCCTTATTGTTAGGGCTTATTCAGACGATCGTGTAATACGTCCGTGCAACGCGCGTGATTTTCACGCGCCTCGCACGGACCTATGTTACTCTAGACTGTCAGTGATTTTCATGCAGCGTGAGTCCATGTGTCCGCTGCGTAAAACTCACGACATGTCCGATATTTGTGCATTGTTCGCGCAGCACGCAAACATTGAAGTCAATGGGTGCGTGAAAATCACGCCCAGCACTTCCGCAGCAGTATAAACTATGAATGAAAACAGAAAAGCACCACGTGCTACAAACCACAAACAAAGTGTCATAATGATGGCGGCTGCGCGAAAATCACGCAGCCGCGCATCATACGCTGCTGATACACGGAGCGGTTATGACCTTTTGCATGCACAAAACGCCACGTTTTTGCGCGCGCAAAAAGCACACGCTTGTGTGAATCCGGCCTTAGGGTAGGAACACACTAGGCATGAACACTGCGGATTTTATGCAACACATTTTATTGTGGAAAATCCGCAGTGTATTACAGTCGCAGCAGAGTGGATGAGATTGAAACAAATCTCATCCGCACGCCGAAATTTTTTTTTACATGCTGCGGCTTTTTGGCTTTTTAAGCCGCAGCATGTCAATGTATTCTGCAGAATCGCTGCTCCTCTGTTGCGGAAATGCTGCGGTTCTGCCGCAAAAATCACACATGAGAAAAAAAAAAAAGGCACTTTTTTAAATTTATAAAAAAGTTTAGACTTACCCCGGCCGTAGTCCTGGTGACGCGATCCTCTATTCTTAGCGCAGCCCCGCCTCCTGTCATGACGTTTCATCCCATGTGACCGCTGCAGCAGTCACATGGTCTACAGCGTCATCCCAGGAGGCGGGGCTACGTTCAGAAGAGAGAGATGCGTCACCTAAACTACAGCCGGGGTAAGTCTAAACTTTTTTTCCCTGCAGGATTCCCACAGCGGACACGCCTCACGAAACCTGCGCCACTATTTGGTGCGGTTTTGCTGGCGGAATTCCCTGCGGCTACTGGGGCGGATAAGCTGTGTAGTTTTACTCAGCATATCCGCCTAGTGTGTCCCTTATGATGTCGCTCCTGGAGCTGCTGCCGCTCTCTAAATAGGCAGTTGGTCCAGTAGAATTTGGAATTATTTTTTTTTGTGAACCAGCTTAAAAAAATACAAAACTTTTGTGTTAGGGCCTGTTCACATCACCGTTCGCTTCCGCTCCGGGGTTCCGTCTGAGGTTTCTGTCGGGTGAACCCCGCAACGGAAAGTGAAAGTGATAGCACAGCTTCCGTTTCCATCACCATTAGCGCAGTCGACTGCGCTATTGATTCCGTCCGAAAACCAGCCGGAATGGTGACGAACGGAAACCATTAGCGATATTTCAGTCACCATTGAGATCAATGGTGACTGAAACGGAAGCTGTGCTGTCACTTTCACTTTCCGTTGCGGGGTTCACGCGACGGAAACCTCAGACGGAACCCCGGAACGGAAGCGAACGGTGATGTGAACAGGCCCTAACACAAAAGTTTTGTATTTTTTTAAGCTGGTTCACAAAAGAAAATAATTCCAAATTCTACTGGACCAACTGCCTATTTAGAGACCGGCAGCAGCTCCAGGAGCGACATCATAAAGGACACACTAGGCGGATATGCTGAGTAAAACTACACAGCTTATCCGCCCCGGTAGCCGCAGGAAATTCTGACAGCAAAACCGCACCAAATAGTGGCGCAGGTTTCGGGAGGCGTGTCCGCTGCGGGAATCCTGCAGGGAAAAAAGTTTAGACTTGCCCCGGCCGTAGTTTAGGTGACGCATCTCTCTCTTCTGAACGTAGCCCCGCCTCCTGGGATGACGCTGTAGACCATGTGACCGCTGCAGCAGTCACATGGTATGAAACGTCATGACAGGAGGCGGGGCTGCTCTAAGAATAGAGGATCGCGTCACCAGGACTACGGCCGGGGCAAGTCTAAACTTTATCAATTTAAAAAAGTACCTTTTTTTTTTCTCATGTGTGATTTTTGCGGCAGAACCGCAGCATTTCCGCAACAGAGCAGCGGCGATTCCACAGAATACATTGAATCGCTGCGGCTTAAAAAGCCACACTGCAGGTCCATTTTTTTTGCAGCGTGTGGATGAGATTTGTTAAAATCTCATCCACTCTGCTGCGACTGTGATACGCTGCGGATTATCCGCAATAAAATGTGTTGCATAAAATCTGCAGTGTTCATGCCTAGTGTGTTCCTACCCTAAGGCCGGATTCACACAAGCGTGTGCTTTTTGCACGCGCAAAAAACGTGGCGTTTTGCGCATGCAAAAGGTCCATAACAGCTCCGTGTGTCAGCAGCGTATGATGCGCGGCTGCGTGATTTTCCCGCAGCCGCCATCATTATGACACTCTGTTTGTATGTTTGTAGCACGTGGTGCTTTTCTGCTTTCAGTCATAGTTTATACGGCTGCGGAAGTGCTGGGCGGGATTTTCACGCACCCATTGACTTCAATGGGTGCGTGATGCGCGAACAATGAACAAATATCGGACATGTCGTGAGTTTTACGCAGCGGACACACGGACACACGCTGCATGAAAATCACTGACAGTCTGAACGGCCCCATAGAGTAACATAGGTCCGTGCGAGGCGCGTGAAAATCACGCGCGTTGCACGGATGTATTACACGTTCGTCCGAATAAGCCCTAACAATAAGGCCCAGTTCACAGAGTTTTTGGGCCTTGATATTGACTCGGACACTGCGTCAGAATCAGCACCAAACAACTTCCAAAACCGCCTCCCATTGATTTAATCTGAAATCAATGGGAGCCAGTCGCGGAAAAAAGAAAAAGCAGCACGTCCTTTCTTGCCGCGGTTCTGCCTCTGACCTCCCATCGAAATCAATGGGAGGCAGAAAATGCATTTTTCGCTGCGTTTTTTGCCTGCTGTCCTCAATCGCCGCGGGCAAAAAACGCAGCAAAAAAACGCGGCAAGATAGTGTGGGCAGGTCAAAATCTGCCTCAAAATTCTTTAAGGAATTTTGAGGCAGATTTTTTTTTGCCTGCAAAATACTGTGTGAACAGGGCCATAAATGATCAGCACTTTGAGATAATTTACTCACTGTGTCAGAAGAGCTGCTCCCACTCCAGTCCTCTTCCGGCGATGTCTTCCAGGCGAGGTCTTCGGGTTAGACGTCCAGTCCTTCACCTCCAGCCAGGCTCCAGGTAAGTTTTGTCCATGTGTGTCCGCGGCTGCGCGGCCGATCGCGGGTGCGCGCGCGCGGGCGGTCTCCAGTGCGGGCGTTCGTGGGTGCGCGCTCGGGAGTTTCCTTGGGCGCGCGATCGGGTGCGCGCGCGCGGGCGGACGGTTTGACGGCCCCCCATGACGAGGGGAGGGGGCCCGCAGCAGCAGCTCACGACATTCTTTTAGTGAAAAAAATGGGCCCCGTTGCAGGGGCCCGTTTTTTCCTACCAAAAGAATGTCGCGGCAGTTGCCGGGCCCCCCTTTCAATTAGGTTTGGCCGGGCCCCTCACACCACTACCCCTAATACCCCCCTGATGGCGGCCCTGGATTCACCAGTCCTAAACAAAAGAGCGTTGGAGTAAAATTTGCTATTTTTTTGCTATCTTTGTTATCTTTCTTTTATTTTCTTTCTCTGAGCAGTGATGTCAAGACATGTCCACACGGCCGTGCCATGATTGGCTGTTATAGTCATGTGATGTCACTGCCCGGAGGATTGGCTGTGGGGCAATGAGTTTTTTTTTTTCAAGACTACAAGCATATTGAAAACATTCCTTTTTTCCACCCTAATCTCAGAAAACCCCTGTAACTAGTTATTACCCACAAAATAATCATAGTAACAAGAATCATAGTATTATTATTATTATTATTATTATTATTATTATTATTATTAATATAATTATTATTAATAATAATAATTACAAGAGTATTGTAATAGTAAATACAATATTAGTGACAATAATACAACTATAAACAATGTAATAATAAACAATAATAAAAAATAACAACAATAATAATAACAAGAGTGATATAATAATAGTAAAACAAATTATATTAATAACAATAATAATAAGGTTACGTCCCCAAGTAGCAGAATTTTCCACCGCAAAAGCCTCAGCAAATCCACAGCAAAATTCATATGAGATTTCTGTTGCAGATTTCTCTCTTTGCATTGCAAAAGGTGAATGCAGTGGTGAAACTCTCCAACATTTCTGCAACAGGACAGCTGATTTGAAAATCCACTGCCCTTTAGGCCTCATTTACACGAGCGTGATATACGTGCGTGCGACGCACGTGCTTTTCACGCGTGTCGTACGCACCTATATTAGGCTATGGGGCAGTGCAGACAGTCCGTGAGTTTTGCTCAGCGTGAGTCCGCTGAAAAAAACTCACGACATGTCCTATCTTTGTGCGCTGTTCGCGCATCACGCACCCATTGAAGTCAATGGGTGCGTGAAAACCACGCATGCCGCACGGAAGCACTTCCGTGCGAACTGCGTGATTCGCGCTACAGCTGTCAAACTCTGAATGTAAACAGAAAAGCACCACGTGCTTTTCTGTTTACAAACATCCGAACGGAGTGTCATAATGATCATCATACGCTGATGACACACGGAGCTGTTAAGTGCCTTTTGCGCACGCAAAACGCCGCGTTTCTTGCGTGCGTATAACGCACACGCTCGTGTAAATCACGCCTAAATCTGTGCAGATTTTTTCTGCTACGTGTGAATGTGGTTTTAAAAATCCCATTCACATTCATTGTACTGAAAAGTAATAAAATAATAAAAAGAATAGTAAGTATAATACAACAATAATAATTGAAAATAATAATGTTTGAGGATATTTAAAGACTATGGAAACCTTTGGGCTACATGGACACGTTGAGTATTTTGGTGCGGAAAAAATGCAGCAGTGCGCAGAAAATTCGCAGTTAAAAACCGCATTTTTTTATGTGTTCTTCGGTGTGGTTTTTAAGTTTTGATGCCTTTATTGGTGCGTTTCCATGCTGCGGGTTTTGGTACGATGTTCTACAGCACTAGGCAGATACAATTTGCAAACGGAAACGCAAGATAAATTGACATGCTGCGGATTCTAAAAAATGCACCACAGGTCAATTTCCGTCCTGAAAAATACTGCAATGTGTACATCAGAATTCCTGGAATCTCAGTGACTATGCTGGTACTGTATTACACTGTGGATTTTCTGCACACAAATCTGCGTGGAAAAAATAACGTCCGTAATACGCATCGTGTGCATTGACCCTTGAATGTTTTTTTTAATTAAATCAATGTTTTTTGGTGATTCTAAGCACTATTTGAATTGGCTTTTATTAAAAAAAAGTTTAAAATTTTATGATAGAGCTTTTATGTTTCCCGTACACATAGAAGCTGCGGCGTTCTCTCTCAGACGATTCCGTCAGTTCAGCTGAACTGGGAGCGGGTCCTGCGTGTCTCTAAACAACTCGATCAACTTAGAGGTGATTGATAACAGGTGGATCTTGTATGTTAGAGACACACGGGACCTGCCCTCAGGCGAGCCTTCAGTTCTGTTGAGAGAGAACGATATAGCTTTTTATCTATACAGGATACATAGAACCTGTATCGTAGAAAGAACATTTAAAAAAAATGTATTCAAAAAGTGCTTAAAATTCCCCAAAAACATTGACCTAATAAAAAAACAAAAGAAACTTTTAAAGGTGTACACAGCCTTAGTATCTTCTTTATACTATGGCATATACAGGTGCACGATCCTGCTTTCAAAACCTCATTTTGGGATTAAAGACTAAAAGAGAGTTAAATATTTAATACCATAATTTACATAACATTTACATAAAATTGAGTCGTGTTAATCATGTATATGATATGAATATATTTTGAAGAGAACCGAGAGCTATTATTCCAGCTATAGATATAGGTCTCAGGAATCCTTTTGACAGGACTTGAGCTGTGACGTCAGTGTACGTCTATGTTATTACAGGGCAGATTTCTGCAACAAAAACTGAACAGTTTCAACAGAATTTCTTCACTTGTGTTTCACATGTGATGTTCTGCCAGCTTCCCTGCCCCATTGCACCCCAAGACAACTACTTTTAACTTTGGTGAGGGTTTTACTTTCTTACAGTGTCAGGCCCCCAACTGCCTTCTTGTCTAGACTGGTGTACGGTTAACAGAAGGGGGGAAACAGCAACCTTATTCTTTTTGGTGCAGTGCTGCTGCCAACAATTCTCTCCCACTTTCCCCCTGCTTACTACTTTCCCCTCCCTCTGACGTCCTCTTAGTGTGTGTTGCGACCCCCCGAGCATGGTCATGCTTTGCTCGGACATCCTGATGTCATTTGCAGCAGTGGGGACATCCCCAGTCTTCTTAGTGCCTCCCTGTCTCCCTGCGTTGTCCAACCGCCTGTATTTTCTCTCTCTGCTCCTCTGGAGCAGGCCCTGCTGACAGCACGAAAAATGGACACACGCACCGGGACTGGCAGGGGCAGATATACATAACGCAGACAGGGGCACACAAAGAGACACAGACAATAGGGACACAATATATATACCACCACCTTACAGACTGACAGTGGAGGTATATTGGTAGAGCTGAATCTGGCAAATCTTTGTGTAGTCTTAGACTATGTTTAAATCTGACATATATAACAAAGGTGTCCATATCGTAAAGTGGGCCTGACATATGCAGAAGAGTGTCCTTTAGTCATATGTTCGAATGGTATGCATCCTGCATCTTACACCATTTAGGCTTTTTTAATATAAGGAGATCCCGCATGGTATACATTTATTTTTCAATGGAAATCAATTAATGATGAATGCAATTATGTGGCATTAAGTTGCAAATATCGGGGCTATACGTCTGTAGTATAAACTGATTTTAACTGTGTATACACTGAACATACACCCCAAATGTGGTCTGAATACAGCCATCAGTTGTAGCCCAGACAACAGTATTGATGATGCTCATTTGCTTGTTGATCCAGGTCTCCCAGCTATCATGTCACAGGCAAAGAATGTCTGATAGGTGGGGGTCCCATCATTGGCTGCTGCATCTAGGTAAAGATTAAATGAAGAGGTGGCCATACATGCAGGGCCGCCATCAGGAATTTCAGAGCCCCCTACAGCTAAATTTTCTGGGCCTCCCTACCGTGGCACCGCCTGTTAACGGTACTCCGTCCAGCACTATATCATGGTACCCAGGGTCGCCATCAGGGGGGGTATTAGGGGTACTGATTTGAGAGGCCCAGCCAAACCTAATTGAAAGGGGGGCCCAGCAAACTGCCGAGACTTGCCTTTGGTAGAAAAAAAACAGGCCCCTGCAATGGGGTCTGTTTTTTTCACCAAAAGAATGTCATGAGCAGCGGGCCCCCCTTTCAATTAGGTTTGGCCGGGCCTCTCACATCAGTACCCATAATACCCCCCCTGATGGCGGCCCTAGGTAGCATGGGGGCCGTCAAACACCGCCGCCCGTGCGACCGATCGCGCGCACCCAAAAACTCCCGCGCATGCGCACCGGCGACCGCCTGGATCTGCGCACCGAATTTTGAGGCAGATTTTGACCTGCCCACACTATCTTGCCGCGTTTTTTGCCCGCGGCGATTGAGGACAGCAGACAAAAACCGCAGCGAAAAATGCATTTTCTGCCTCCCATTGATTTAGATGGGAGGTCAGAGGCAGAACCGCGGCAAGAAAGGACGTGCTGCTTTTTTTTTTTTCCGCGACTGGCTCCCATTGATTTCAGATTAAATCAATGGGAGGCGGTTTTGGAAGTTGTTTGGTGCTGATTCTGACGCAGTGTCCGAGTCAATATCAAGGCCCAAAAACTCTGTGAACTGGGCCTTTATTGTTAGGGCTTATTCAGATGAACGTGTAATACGTCCGTGCAACGCGCGTGATTTTCACGCGGCTCGCACGGACCTATGTTACTCTATGTGGCCGTGCAGACTGTCAGTGATTTTCATGCAGCGTGTGTCCGCTGCGTAAAACTCACGACATGTCCGATATTTGTGCATTGTTCGCGCATCACGCATTTGTGATTTTTGCGGCAGAACCGCAGCATTTCCGCAACAGAGGAGCGGCGATTCCACAGAATAAATTGACATGCTGCGGCTTAAAAAGCCACACTACAGGTCAATTTTTTTTGCAGCGTGCGGATGAGATTTGTTCAAACCTCATCCACTCGGCTGCGACTGTAATACGCGTCAGATTTTCCACAATAAAATCTGCAGTGTTCATGCCTAGTGTGTTCCTACCCTAAGGCCGGATTTACACGAGCATGTGCTTTTTGCGCGCGCAAAAAACGTGGCGTTTTGTGCATGCAAAAGGTCCATAACAGCTCCGTGTGTCAGCAGCGTATGATGCGTGGCTGCGTGATTTTCGCGCAGCCGCCATCATTATGACACTCTGTTTGTATGTTTGTAGCACGTGGTGCTTTTCTGTTTTCATTCATAGTTTATACTGCTGCGGAAGTGCTGGGCGTGATTTTCACGCACCCATTGACTTCAATGGGTGCGTGATGCGCGAACAATGCACAAATATAGGACATGTCGTGAGTTTTACGCAGCGGACACACGCTGCATGAAAACTCACGGACAGTCCGCACGGCCCCATAGAGTAACATAGGTCCATGCGAGGCGCGTGAAAATCACAAGCGTTGCACGGATGTATTACACGTTCGTCTGAATAAGCCCTAACAATAAGGCCCAGTTCACAGAGTTTTTGGGCCTTGATATTGACTCGGACACTGCGTCAGAATCAGCACCAAACAACTTCCAAAACCGCCTCCCATTGATTTAATCTGAAATCAATGGGAGCCAGTCGCGGAAAAAAGAAAAAGCAGCACGTCCTTTCTTGCCGCGGTTCCGCCTCTGACCTCCCATCGAAATCAATGGGAGGCAGAAAATGCATTTTTCGCTGCGTTGTTTGTCTACTTCCTCAATCGCCGCGGGCAAAAAACGCAGCAAAAAAACGCGGCAAGATAGTGTGGGCAGGTCAAAATCTGCCTCAAAATTCTGTAAGGAATTTTGAGGCAGATTTTTTTCTGCCTGCAAAATACTCTGTGTGAACAGGGCCATACATAAACAGCACTTTCAGACACTTTACTCACTGTGTCTGAAGAGCTGCTCCCACTCCAGTCCTCTTCAGGCGATGTCTTCGGTCCAGACGTCCAGTCCTTCACCTCCAGGCTCCAGGTAAGTTGTGTCCATGTGTGTGTCCGCGGCTTCGTTCGCGGGTGCGCGCGCTGGCGATCGCGGGTGCGCGCTTCCGTTCTTTCGCGGGTGCGCGCGCGGGCTGTCTCGAGTGCGGGCTTTCGTTGGTGCGTGCTCGCGGACGCTCGCGAGTGCGCACGCGCGGGAGGCTCCTTGTGCGCGCGTGCGGGAGGTTCGACGGCCCCCATGACGAGAGGGGGGCCCGCAGCTCACGACATTCTGTGGTGAAAAAAACGGGCCCCATTGCAGGGGCCCGTTTTTTTCTACCAATGGCAAGTCGCGGCAGTTGCGGGGCCCCCCTTTCAATTAGGTTTGGCCGGGCCCCTCACACCAGTACCCCTAATAGCGCCCTGATGGCGGCCCTGCATACATGTGTGTGGTTCTATCCATTCAAGTCTTTGGGAGTTGTGGATAAACATGGGCTCGATACAAAGACTTGAATAGGGCGATTAGTGTACATGCCACTGTGCCCATGGGCTGCAAGGACATATGTGATGTCACAGCCTGGCAATGCGAACAATAGACAGTTCCGCCATACCAGCCATAGAATTGAATGGAGAGGGAACACCCTTTCCCCTGATAGGTGGGGGTCCCAGAAGTGGAACCCCAACCAACCAAAAATGTATGGAATATACTGTGCAAATCCCCCAATAACTGTCTTCACATATAGTAACAGAGCTCTGAAATATAGATATAGCTCAGTCAATAACAAAATATTTTCTAAGCATTTTACTATGTGTTTGGTAAATACGATTCAATTCCCTTTTAATAAACCAGCACTTAAAACTGAATATAATATTGAAATACATAAAATCTTTAAAAAGCTTCAGTAGATCAACTCTGCAAACTCCAAAACTAAGTTTACTCCTGAAATATTTACCTTTTCTCTATTAATATAGTCCAGAGTCTACAAGGATATTTTATTATATCTCCCTGAGTACACGCGCTAGAATTAGAAACATTGGGGCCAAATATAAACTTTTTAAAACTACTCAGCACATGTTAAACTACTATTGATCTACACACTATACACTAATATACACTCATACAATCATGTATACTAACGTACACTTACATACAATACATATTCTAATACATACTAACATACATTTATATACACACATACACATTCAAACTAATATACATACGCATACACTAACATACAATCACATACACTAATATACACCCCCATATACTAATATACACTAACATATACTGTACACACACACACACACACACGCACGCACGCACACACACACACACACACACACACACACACACACATACTAGCATACAGTGACGTAACTACTGCTGTAAATGAATAGAGAAGCAAAAGGCACGGCGCCACATGGTGCAGGTCAATGAGATAACGGGAGAGTCATAAACATAATCAGTTATGCTCACCTGGTAAGTATGTGATAAAGGCAGAGAATAATCGGTCCACTTCGTGCTGCTGCCAGGATCCAAAGCCGGAAAACCAGACCGGTTACCGCTAATAAAACATGTGGACAAAAGAAGGCAAAAGGGAGGATCCTATAGGGCGCTGCTGTGCCGTACTGGGGACTGGATCAGCGTAGAAATAGCGTAGGTAGCGCTGCTAGCAATTAGATATGGCGGCTTACCGCTCTTCAGGGCTTACTGCTACAGGGCCGCGGCATGAAGGGGGCCCGTGCCGTCCGCTGGGCCCCCCCATGGCTGGAGGCTCCGCTAGCAGCCGCTATGGCTGCTACAGCGCGACGCCACTGAACACTACGGCAGAGCAGGGAGGTATCTCCCTGCTCTGCCATTAAAGGGGTTGTTACTACAAAACACATGTATCCCCTATCCACAGGATGGGGTATACATGTGCGATTGCTGGGACCCACAGCGGTAAGGAGAATGGGGGACCGAAAGTCCCCCGAAGTTCTCCATGAGGGGTCTGTGTTGGTAGCTCCGTAGAAATGAATAGAGCACCGGTCGCACTTGTGCGCATCCGTGACCAGCGCTCCTTTCATTTTTATTGAGCTGCCGGACGCAGACACCGGTAGTCCGAGCTTTATCATGAGGAAGGACGTGGAGTGCGTCTGAAACGCGTAGGCACCTATCTATCTATCTCTAAGTATTACACTCGGGACCGATCTTGTTTTAATTACTCAAAATAAAATTGGAACAATGTTCTATTTTAACTAATTGCGCTGGATCCTCTATTCTTTCGTTTTTCCTGACTTTTGGTCCCCCGTTCTCCTTATCGCTGGGCGTCCCAGCGATCACACATGTATCCCCTATCCTGTGAATAGGAGATACATGTCTTTTGTGGGACAAACCATAGGCTTCAGACCATTTTCTTTTGGGGGGGTTGGGGCTGTATGGCATTATCTACAGGGGGGCCTGTATAGTGCTATATACAGGGGGGCTGTATGTTGCTATATACAGGGGGGCTGTATGGTGCTATATACAGGGGGACTGTATGGTGCTATATACAGGGGGGCTGTATGTTGCTATATACAGGGGGCTGTATGGTGCTATGTACAGGGGAGTTGTATTTTGCTATATACAGGGGGGCTATATGTTGCTATATACGGGGGACTGTATGGCGCTATAAACGAGGGCTGTATGGTGCTATATACAGTGGGGCTGTATGGTGCTATATACAGGGGGGCTGTATGGCGCTATATACAGGGGGGCTGTATGGCGCTTTATACAGGGGGCTGTATGGCATTATATACAGGGGGCTGTATGCTGCTATATACAGGGGGGGCTGTATGATGATATATACAGGGGGCTGTATGGCGCTTTATACAGGGGGGCTGTATGGCGCTATATACAGGGGACTATATGGCACAATATACAGTGGGGCTGTATGGCGCTATATACAGGGAGGCTGTATGGTACTATATACAGGGGGCTGTATGGTGTTATATACAGGGGAGGTATATGGTGCTATATACAGGGGGGCTGTATGGTGCTATATACAGGGGGCTGTATGATGCTATATACAGGGGGTTGTATGGCCCTATATACAGGGAGGGGTCTTTATGATGCTATCTACAGGGGGGGCTGTATGGCACTATCTACAGAGGGGGCTGTATGGCGCTTTATACAGGTAGGGGGCAGTATGGCGCTATCTACAGGGGGGCTATATGGTGCTATCTACAGGGGGGCGCTATGTGGCGGAATCTACAGGGAGGCACTATCTACAAGGCGGGGGGATTGTGTGGCACCCAGGGGAGGGGGGCCCCAGTCAAAAGTTTGCTATGAGGCCCAGTCTTTCCTAGTTACGCCCCTGCTAACATATGCTCACATTCACTAATATACATTTAAACTAATATACACATACATTCACAAACGCTAATGTACACTCCCATACATTCGCATACATACACTAGTATACATTAACATGCATTCACACACACCTACATATGCGCCACATACACTCACATACACTACTAGACATTCATATACATATACTCACATTCATACACTAACATGCACTCGCATACATACACTAATATACGAAAAGAAGGAAGGAGGGTAGGATCCAGCGCTGATTAGCGTTAAAATGGAAGTTTTCCAAGTTTAATTGGTTGAATTAAAAAGAAGAAAGTCCAGTAGTATTGGTCCTAGGTGTGTATAGAGTGGAGGGGTAGTATCCTCTGGGCCTACGCGTTTCGGACTGCCGCGTCCTTAAACTTGGCAGTCGTCCGAAACGCGTAGGCCCAGAGGATACTACCCCTCCACTCTATACACACCTAGGACCAATACTACTGGACTTTCTTCTTTTTAATTCAACCAATTAAACTTGGAAAACTTCCATTTTAACGCTAATCAGCGCTGGATCCTACCCTCCTTCCTTCTTTTCGTTGTTATCCGTGTGCCGACACGAGGATCTGGGCGCTAGCTGCGGCACACTGGAGTGTGTCAGGTGAGCTGGAGGTTCTCTCCCCATGTTTCTATACACTAATATACATTAACATGAATTCACATAAACTCACATATGCTAACATACACTACTAGACATTGATATACATATACTCACATACATATACACACTAACATGCACTCACATACATACACTCACATACACTACTAAACATTCATATGCATACTCACATTCACACACTAACATGCACTGACATCCATACACTCCATACACTACTAGACATTATTATACATATGCTCACATTCATACGCACACTAACATGCACTCACATACATTGCATACACTCGTACTAGACATTGATATAATATATTCACATTTATACACTAACATGCACTCACATACTTACACTCACATACACTGTCTACTACACATTAATATACATATACTCACATTCAAACACTAACATGTACTCACATACACTGTCTACTAGACATTAATATACATATACTCACATTCAAACACTAACATGCACTCACATCATACACTCACATACACTCAGTGGCGTAACTACCGCTATAGCAGCCGTAGCGGCTGCTATGGGGCCCGCAGCATGTGGGGGCCCGTGCCACCCGGCGGCACAGGCCCCCCTCCCATGTCCGGAGGCTCCACTAGCAGCCGCTATGGATGCTACAGCGCGACGCCACTGAAGGGGTTGTTCCTACAAAAGACATGCATCCGCTATCCACAGGATAGGGGATACATGTGTGATATGCAGGGACGCCCAGCGATAAGGAGAACGGGGGACCGAAAGTCCCCCAAAGTTCTCCATGACAAACCTCGGACTTCCGGGGTCTGTCTGCAGCTCCATAGAAATGACTTGCGCACCGGTCGTCATAGGGGATACATCTCTTTTGTAGGACAAACTATAGGCCTTTTTTTGGGGGGGGGGTCTGTATGCCGTTATCTACAGGGGGGGTTCTGTATGGCATTATTTACAGGGGGAGGTATGTATGGCGTTATCTACAGGGGGGTCTATATGGTGTTATCTACAGGGGGGTCTGTATGGCGTTATCTACAGGGGGGTCTGTATGGCGTTATCTACAGGGGGGTCTGTATGTCGTTATCTACAAGTGGGCTGTATGGCGTTATCTACAGGGGGTCTGTATGGCGTTATCTACAGTGGGGCTGTATGGCGTTACATACAGGGGGCTGTATGACGTTATCTACAGGGGGGCTGTATGGCGTTATCTACAGAGGGGGCTGTATGGCGTTATCTACAGGGGGGTCTGTATGGCGTTATCTACAGGGGGGTCTGTATGGTGTTATCTACAGGGGGGTCTGTGTGGCGTTATCTACAGGGGGGTCTGTATGGCTTTATCTACAGGGGGGTCTGTATGGCGTTATTTACAGGAGGGTGTGTATGGCGTTATCTACAGGGGGATCTGTATGCCGTTATCTACAGGGGGGGTCTGTATGGCGTTATCTACAGGAGGTCTGTATGGCGTTATCTACAGGGGGACTCTGTATGGTGTTATCTACAGGGGGGACTCTGTATGGCGTTATTTACAGGAGGGACTCTGTATGGTGTTATCTACAGGGGGTGTCTGTATGGCGTTATCTACAGGGGGCGTCTGTATGGCGTTATGTACAGGGGGGCTGTATGGTGTTATCTACAGGGGGGCTGTATGGCGTTATCTACAGCAGGGATTTGGAGCTGTAAGACGTTATCTACAGGAGGGCTGTAAGGCGTTATCTACAAGGGGCTGTGTATGGCGCTCTCTACAGGGGGGTCTGTATGGCGTTATTTACAGGGGGGTCTGTATGGCGTTATCTACAGGGGGATCTGTATGGCGTTATCTACAGGGGGGGTCTGTATGGCGTTATTTACAGGGGGGTCTGTATGGCGTTATCTACAGGGGGATCTGTATGGCGTTATCTACAGGGGGGGTCTGTATGGCGTTATCTACAGGAGATCTGTACGGCGTTATCTACAGGGGGACTCTGTATGGTGTTATCTACAGGGGGGACTCTGTATGGCGTTATCTACAGGAGGGACTCTGTATGGCGTTATCTACAGGGGGTGTCTGTATGGCGTTATCTACAGGGGGTGTCTGTATGGCGTTATGTACAGGGGGGGCTGTATGGTGTTATCTACAGGGGGGCTGTATGGCGTTATCTACAGCAGGGATTTGGGGCTGTAAGATGTTATCTACAGGAGGGCTGTAAGGCGTTATCTACAAGGGGCTGTGTATGGCGCTATCTACAGGGGGCTGTGTATGGTGCTATCTATAGGGGGGCGCTGTGTGGTGGACTCTATAGGAAGGCACTATCTACAAGGGGGGGGGGGTTGTGTGATACCCAGCGGAGGTGGGGCCCCAGTCAAAAGTTTGCTATGGGGCCCAGTCTTTCCTAGTTACGCCCCTGCATACACTGTCTACTAGACATTAATATACACATACTCACATTCAAACACTAACATGCACTCACATACATACTCACATACGCTGTCTACTAGACATTAATATACATATACTCACATTCATACACTAACATGCACTCACATACACTACTAGACATTAATATACATATACTCACATTCATACACTAACATGCACTCACATACATACACTCACATACACTACTAGACATTAATATACATATACTCACATTCATACACTAACATGCACTCACATACATACACTCACATACACTACTAGACATTAATATACATATACTCACATTCATACACTAACATGCACTCACATACATACACTCACATACACTACTAGACATTAATATACATATACTCACATTCATACACTAACATGCACTCACATACATACACTCACATACACTACTAGACATTAATATACATATACTCACATTTATACACTAACATGCACTCACATACATACACTCACATACACTACTAGACATTAATATACATATACTCACATTCATACACTAACATGCACTCACATACATACACTCGCAAACACTCACATAGTTAGATATGCACACAAAAGTGAACAGAAAATGAACCAAAGTACATGTCAAAATTATGTAAAGGAGAAAGCTAGTAGTTTAGCCCAAGGTCTGAAGTAGCCTTTATTTGGAACTGACTACTATGCCCGTCTGTTCTCATGTTCATGGAAAATAATCCTTGATGTTGTTTCATACAGAGTGTTTTCTTTAATTAAAGTTATCATACCAGAAATAAGAAAGTGCAATAGTTTTATTTTGCCTTCGAATCTATTGCACTTTACAAAGTTTAAGTGGGCTTATGCAACACAAACATGTGGGACGTTTAACATATCAAGTTCAAATAAAAATGACACGCAGATCATTCACTTGTAAAGCTGCCTTGTGTTCACTTAATGGAGCCTTCTATCCTTGCGGTTTCCGAAATATTATAAGTATATATTCCAGATTAAACTTTCTATTTTCCTCCAGGTAGAGTTCCTTTTCACGTCTCTCAATGGCTAAGTTTCAAGCTGAAGAATCAACTCGATCAGCAAAATCAAAGATGATTATACAGTTCAGTAGTCATTTAAGATTTCTGTGGCTCAATTAAGCATATATAGCATGCCACAGCCACTGAGACTCTGTTTATCCAGTCAAAGTGCCCTGTAATTTATTTCAAATAATCCATCCTTAACAAATAAAGAGCCCATTGAGAACTGCCCGCTGCAGGCAGCCATTGAGCAGCAGCTTCTTGATAGCATGTTATTCTGGCTTAAGTTAAATGCCTGACAAATTTGATTCAGATATTCAAAAGTCTTTTTCTTCCCCCAACATATTCTCGCTGTTGACTTTGCTTTGCACCAGTAATCAGTCAGTTACAACAGATTAAATGCAAGAATTGATAAATACCCGGTTGTCAGCCCCGACAATGCAATTCTATATTTTAAACGTTGCAGAGATAGTCATTTGGAAAAATTTAGGATATCACAATGGAGGAATTCTTAGGGTAGGCCATCAACTTATGATCAGTGGGGATCCGACACATAGAAACTCCATCATTGTTTATCCAGGTACAGCAATGTACAGTTCTTACGACTATAACTGTGACTGGTATTTTAGTTATCTCTGTTCACTTGATGGGCTGAGCTGTAGTACCAGGTACAGCCACATTCATATGGTTGCCACTGTGCCGTGTACTGCAGTAAAGGGTCCATGGCACTCCAGCGAGCACTGCTTTCCCTCCAATTGACCGATTCTGCAGACCTCCACCGATCATACATAAATAGCATATATTAGGGATGGACCATCTAAGTAAAATCTCAGAAAACCCCTTTAAAAAAAAGTACTGCACATTAAAAATGGAATCTCCATAACGATCAGTCAGATTGCAGCTCCTAATGTAGGTTTGAAAATTAACACAGCAACGCTATTTGTCGAAATCTCATAGCAGTGAACGGAAGTGAGTTACCTAAACAGCACAGCACGCCGAGCTTCGCTGTTTCCCGAATTCCGGAGCTATGATTCGCTGCTTCTGGTACTCAGGAGCTACGGAAACCGCATAGCTCACTGTGACACTGTTTCCGTAACTCCCATTCACTTCTATGTGTGTTCCAGAAACAGCCTAGCAAAATATGCTTGGCTGCTTCTGGAAAACACAACCACCTTGTAACTTAGTGGCTTTAACCCAGTGACAGCGGCAGAAGAGAGGACAGCGGTTATGGGCCCATGTTCTAGAGAAAGGTGTGGGTCCCAGATGTAGGACCCACATCTATCACACATTTATGGCATATCCTGTGGATATGCCATACATGTCCAAGATGGGAATACCACTAGTACCACAAGTAACGGTATACCAATTTATACTGGCCAAGTGTATGCAGGAAGGACACTCTACTGGCACACATTTGGCTAATTATAGCTTATAGGCACATTAGACATATACTCTGGGAGAATGTTCTGGCATATACGCCGAACATTGACCCCAAAGATGTTGTGAACCTGGCCTTAGAGAACAAATAATTTAAAGGTCTTCTTAATTGTACTGAAAATAATTGTTACAAGTTGACAGACATCTCCCTCGGGATTGATCATAGGATCTGGAAGTAAATCTCCTGTGAGGAATGTATTATATACAGTGCGACTGTTTACTTCTATCTGACAGCTCCTGGTAACTGGTGAGTTTCTCTACGTTATCTTAATTAAAAACAAAGAAATCTGGTGTGGTCCGGACAACTGGCTATGGGAATTTATACTTTGCTTCTATTTTAAATTAGAGACCAAACAAAGTCCATTATCTTACAAGCATATCATGGTATATGTTTTCTAGATGTATATATGTATACAGTATATTTATGAATAGCATCTGCCTTGAATATATAATTTTTTATTATAACATACAATACTGACACATCTGTCAGCAGGAGAAACGCTGATGTCCAATGAAATCAAAAGATGCATATTGATCTAGTTTGAACATAGGTAAGTCGGCACAGGGATTCAATGATAGAAGAAGGTCACATAGCAGGACAAGGTCCAATATCATGATATTATAACAGCACCTTAGTGACGCAACATCCTTCATAGTCTAATGATTGCACCCCCTAAAACAAAAGGATTCCAATGGAGCGCAGACAAATGGGTTTTATAGCATTATTGAAAATCGGTAACTTGTGTTATTTGGATTATATTTTATATTGTGTGCCCTTAAAATAAAAAATATTTTTAGATAACTATCGGTGTTGAAATGTGTTGGTAGATTTCTGAATAACTTCTTTTAATTTTTAAAGATTTTCATTCTGTGATGTGCCTGCTTGTGGAGCTGCAAGTTCAGAGCTCAGTGAGAATTCCTTGTAAGGAATGCTCTCAATTTATTTAATTTTTTTGGGTGTTTGAAGATGCGATTGTGAATAATACCTGCAATAAGCAAAGATGTCCCTACAGTGTTCAGTAGTAGGTTAACAATAAGCAGGGGACAGAGGTAGGGAAGAAATACATGGTTGCGGGATCAGACTACACGTGCTGTAGGGATTGTTTGTAGCCGTGGAGCAGCAACTGCATCTACCCTGCACATACAGTAGCTCTGCATAGGAACTTTATGCATATAATTATATTACATTTTTAATTCAAACGTTCAAACTAATTTTTTATTTTGAATTTATTGAAACAAAATATCAAAATGGTTGCAAATGTTCGCATAGCTTTTAAAAAATAATCTAAAACGCATAATTTCTTTCATAATTCCTTGATATAGTCTCTATGGAAATGGATACTTAGATACAACACAAGTGACGGATATACTACTCATTGAGATAGACATAAATAACATTTTATGTACGCACTACTATTTCTGTTGATATAATGAAGTACATTGAATTGCACTATTAACTTATATAGACACAAAAGATAGGAGCAGCACTGTGGTTCCACGCCTGGTAAGGCCGGTGCTAAGCTTCAAACAA
The DNA here is from genome assembly GCF_050947455.1 of Rhinoderma darwinii. Classification (NCBI taxonomy): domain Eukaryota; kingdom Metazoa; phylum Chordata; class Amphibia; order Anura; family Rhinodermatidae; genus Rhinoderma; species Rhinoderma darwinii. Next base: position 44,304,427 of record NC_134687.1, on the reverse strand, counting down.
AGGAGTGACCTCTCCTTGTATAATACACGTCAAAAAGAGAAAGAACGAAGCAGCACTCAAAAATAATTGGGTTTATTCATCAAACATCCACTACAACGTTTCACATTCTCTATGAAGGCATTTTCAAGCAAGGGTCAGTCACATGACGAAGAGTCGTGTCGTCATGAAGGAAGACTGTGCAACTAGACTTCTGGTCCCCCGCCGGCATCATAAAAATCTATTAAAATCTCATAATCAGCGCGACAGGGGACCGGAATGTATATTAGAGCGTGTACTCACATACTGTAGTGAGTACTCTGCTAATACTTTTCGGTCCACACATAACCCCTTTAATATGTACTCAATTATTTTATATCAGTTTTAGAAAAGCTACAACAAATATTGCAGGTTCACAAACACAAATATACAACCTGCCACATTTTAGATCCGAATTCACTGACACAGGATAGGAATGGAATTTAAAACTTGCGCACCTGGAACAACAGGAAACATTTACAAATGCATATATAAGGGAAACCCAACATCTGGAGTGTATGTATATGGTCATCTTCATCTTTCATTACTGAAAATGAGAGTTCCATTCAGATCTCCCAATGGGAACTCTAAAGTAAACATTTTGCTTCTTTACTGACAAATAACACAGACAATCATGGTACCTACAATTATGTATAAGAAACAGTGAAAATGGTTGGGTCAAACATATTCATTTGCCATCTGTTGCAGTAATATATTAAACATATAATATATATCTATTAGAAGTATAATGAATTAATGATGATTATTAGATACTTTAAGCCACATTCAGATAGATCCATATAATTAGTACCAAGATCAGGACCATATTCCGTCAGGACTAACTGGCAAAATCTTTTCTACAAAAAACTTTTAGGCCTTCTTCACACAGAATTTTTTATGCTATTTAAAAAACTCTTCTAAAGACGCTAGCGTTGTTAAACATGCATTTTTTTAGGCTTCCCTGCCTTGTCCTGATGGGACCTTATCCGACTCTTAGCACCAATTATACAGCTCCAGAGCCAAATTATAACCGCCTGGATGAGCCCTTGAGGCAGTGAGAGTTTTAGACAGCTGAGGGCCCCTGTGCAAGAACAGTATATGGGCCCCATGCTCTCCAATATCTCATCATAAATTGCCCCCCTTACGTCTCTCTAACTATTCATCCGTAATTGTTAGCCATACAATTCATCATCTCAGGCATTTACATGTAATCTAACAGACCGAAGAGGGTTGCTATAAGGTGACCTGTGGAACCCTTACCTGCAGGGCCCCTGTGCAGCTGCACAGGTTGCACCAATGGTATGTCTGCCCTTTGCTTTACCACTTTTTTAAAAGAAAAATTAATTACATATAGTTACATTTAGTTACATAGGGTGAAAAAGGACACAGGTCCATCAAGTTCAACCTTTTTCAATAAATTACCCGTCATTCATTGCTTGATTAATTATAACCCTCAATGCCATTCGTCAATAAATAATCATCTAGCCTTTTTTTAAATGCTGGCATAGTATCTGCCATCACTATCTTTTGGGGTAGGGCATTCCATAGCTTGACCACTCTAACTGTAAAGAACCTTTTCCTATATTGATGTCTGAAATGTCTTTCTTCCACACACAATGGATTTCCCCTTGTCCTTGGAAGGAACAGATCATGTGCTAATTCTCTGTATTGACCACACATATACTTATAGATGTTAATAAGATCACCTGTAAGACGTCTTTTTTCCAAGCTGAAAAAGCCTAATTTTTCGAGCCTTTCATTGTAAGTGACACCTCCCATCCCATTTAATAATTTAGTTGTCCGCCTTTGAACCCTCTCCAGTTCTTCTATATCCTTTTTACAATGTTTAGCCCGGAATTCCATATTCAAGATGTGGCCTTACAAGGGATTTATAGAGTTGTAATATTACATTTGAATCACTGGTTTTTATCTCTCTTTTTATACACCCTAAAATCCTATTTGCTTTTGCAGCTGCTGCCTGACATTGAGTGCTGCTGCTTAGCTTATTTGTTACCAGAATACACAGGTCCTTCTCTTGTTCTGTTATCTCCAGTTTTATTCCATTTAATTTATATGAAATAATGCTATTATTGCGTCCTAAGTGCATTACTTTACATTTATCAACATTAAATTTTATCTGCAATGTTTTTGCCCATGCTGCCGGATTATCTAGGCCTTTCTGTAATATTTTATAGTCAAGTTGAGTTTTAAGTATCCAGCAAAAACTGACACCTTGCTATCAATCCCATCCACAAGATTAAAAAGAATTGGGCCCAAGACCGATCCTTGTGGTACCCTGCTGCTGACTTCAGCCCATTTTGAATAAGTTCCATTTACAACAACTCTTTGTTTTCTGTCCGTTAACCAATTCTTTACCCACTTGCATATATGGTCCCCCAATCCCTCTGTCTGTACCTTCAGAACAAGACTGTTAAAAAAAAAAAAAGAATTGTTTTGTGTCTCCATATTCTGAGAGTTATAACTTTTTATTTTTCTGTCAATTTAGCAGTGTGGTGGCTTTTTTTTTTTTGTGGGGAAAGCTGTGTTTTTTATTTGTAACATAAATAAAAGGGTACATGCGACTTTTTGATCACATTTTATTCATTTATTTGGGGAGCTGAAGGTGACCAAAAAACAGCAATATGGGCGTTTTTACAATTTTTTTTTTATAAATAACATTATATTGTAATGAGTTGAGAAGGGAGGAAACCTCCAGCTCACCGGTTTTTGCGTCTCCAGACACTTCGCTCGGATCCCCGCGACGGCCAGCGGTGAGCAATGTAGAAAAGGAAAAGAGATGATCCAGCGCTGTGTCAAGTTTTAAAAAGGAAATGACATTCCCACTTTTATTAGAAAGTTCGAATAAAAAATGAAAAGGAGACACAGTCTCAAGATGCAGAGTAGTAACGGGCTATTTGCCCGAGCCTACGCGTTTCGAGCACGTGCAGTGCTCTTAGTCATGGCAGAGAATGTGAGAGCCCTGTGTGTTTTGCCTGCTTAATATGCATCGCTGGTAATTGAAACATGTTGGTGATTGGACATCGCTAATTGGTAAGTGTCACTACTGGAGGAGTAGTCCGAGGTGAATTGGGTGTGAGTAGAAATTGTCAATACTATGCCGTTTGTAAAAATTCCTGAACGTGTCAGTTTGTCAAAAGAATTTTATTTGTATGTGAATTAGGATGTTTTAAAACTATCCATAAAGCCATCATTTATAGAACACATTAGATATTCATTGGAAGTTCAATAATATATTATTAAACCAGCGAGGCATGGACAAAACACTAGGGCATATAAACAAAAATACACTCTTGATACACAACAAAGAATGACGATGAACTGAAAAACATAGAAGTGAAAACAATACAAGTTAAAATACAATAATTTGGTTTGAATGCATCCAAAATGAATTCAAAGGAGTATATGATGTATTTATTATTGTATATCGTTAAAATAAGATGCATTTGTTTGTGAGTTAAAAGGTGGAAAGAGATATGCTTTCCGATACGACAGAGAATGTGCAAGACCAGAGTTGTCTGAATATTATATGTTATATTGTATATTAAATATTAGTATATTCTTTTGAAATGAAGAAACGCTATGTTTTGAGAATGTATCTTTAACGTGTGAATATTAATATTCTTTGTTGTACCCTTGTGAAGGGAAAGAAAGAGTTGATTCATATATACAGAGATTTCCGTTAAAAAACCAAATTAATGCGGCGGAGACTTGTTAGAGATTAAATTTGTTTCTTATATATATTGATTGTTTGTTGTTATTCATGTTTTTATTCTTTTCTTATTGTGAAAGCCTTCAAGGAAGAGCCCTGCCAGGGAAGAAAAACCGCTGCCCCAGAAAACAAGCCAACAAACGCCACGTCTACATGGTGAGTTACATAGACTTGCGTTTTACCTTCTATTTTATAAATATTTACGATAATTGGATAGAATCAAATGGGTGGTAAAATATCTATGTATATATATATATATATATATATATATATATATATATATATATATATAAATGTTTGTCCCTATAAGCAATATCTGCAAGTTTAATTTTAATGCGTCGAAAAAAATTTAGGGTCTAAGTTTATAGTGATATACTACAAATTAGCTCATCTGATACATGTAAATCTGTTTCCAATTGTTTGGTTCATTAGAAAAAAATAACAGTTTTTAGTAATTGTAAAACATATATAAATATATATAGACAAAATAAATGTAGCAGTTAGTTCTGTCTTATTATTTATTTAATTTTTCGTAAATATTTTACATTAATAACCAAAGTACATAGTAATATAGAAGACCTAGAGGCAAAACATATGTAAATATAGAGGAAATAGGTGTAGCAGTTGGTTCCGTCGCATTATTTATGTAATTTTTTTGTAAATATTTTGCATTAATAACCAAAAGACATAATAATATAGAGGACCTAGAAACAGATCTGGCTTATTGGGTAATAGCTGATAAGTCCCTGATGTAACTATTAACCGATATTAGTTACGTTCAAATGCATCGGGGACAAGAGTGTGCAAAGGTTGTATGGGAAACTGCTGTAATTTTCGATATTTAATAATGAAACATCAGTTCTTTCTTGAGGTTAAGACCAAGTGGAAAGCGGGTTTCTAAATTATAGATCCAGAACGCCTCTCTGGTTAGGAGGAGGTGTCTGAGATCTCCCCCTCTAGTCGTTCCCCTGATTTTCTCTATTGCATAGGTGCAAAAAGAATTTATGCCTATTGTGGCAAGAGATGAAGTGTCTAGATGCATTAGAAATGTTTACAATGTTGGGATTTCTTATGTAGCCTAAATGCTCTAAAATGCAAACTTTAAATTTTCTCGTGGTACATCCCATGTATTTTAAATTGCAGCTTGTGCATTCAATAATGTAAACCACATAATTGCTGTTGCAGTTAATGTAGGATTTAATTGGAAAATTTGTGTTTCCTATAGAATTTGAAAATTGTTTTATGACCTTAGAGAAAGTACACACCTTGCAAGGCTGTGTGCCACATTTGAAGTAACCTTTATGGGTTAGCCAAGTTGGTTTAGAATTGTTTGATATTAGAAGTGAAGGGGACAACATATTGCCAAGGGTAGGTGCTCTCCGTGATACCACCCTGCAGCCATTCTCCAGAACCTTTTCTAATTTAGTATCCTCATAGAGGAGAGGAATATATTTGAGAACCATATTTTTGATGATGTTAAACTGGTTACTGAATTGTAATACCAAAGTGGGTATATTAGAATCCATTAGGTTAGACTTGGAGGTTTTAACATGATCTTCAGTGGACAAAAGGGAGTCCCTGCTTTTAGTGCTGACTATAGATTTAGCCCTTTCCAGTGTCCACTTTTTGTATCCCCGTGCCCTCAACCTCTGACATACACTGGATTCTTCTTGAATGAATCCTGTCTCTGTACTGCAGTTTCTCTTGGCTCGTGTTAGCTCGCCTACCGGTATTGCGGAAATTGTGTGTCTTGGGTGACAGCTAGTAGCATGCAGGATGGTATTGCCCGTAATGGGTTTGTTGTAAATTTCAGAGCATATATTAAGTCCAATTCTAGATGTGAGTTTAATGTCTAGAAAGTTGATAGTTGTACAGTTGTGGCTATGGGTGAATCTAAGGTTCAAATCATTATCATTTAGAAAGGTTAGAAAAGTTGGTATGGCAGACACATCGCCCTCCCAAATGAATAGGAGGTCATCGATGTATCTGCCATACCAGTGTATGGATTCTGCATGGAGATTGGTGGTGGAGAATAGGAAATGCTCTTCCCACCAGGCCATGACTAGATTGGCCAAGGATGGGGAAAACTTGGCTCCCATGGACACCCCTCTTTGTTGGAGATAAAAGGTACCTGGGTACCTGCAAAATTGAAATAATTATGAATCATTAGAAAATTGGTCACTTCTATCAAGAAAATTTGTAATGCTTGATCATACATGCTATACTTGGAAAGATGATGGGTGAGAGCTTTTATAGCAACTGAGTGGGGAATGCTTGTGTATAAGGAGACTACATCGCAGCTTAGCCACGTGTACTTGTAATTCCAGATTTTATTATGAAAAATCGACAGGACATCTTTTGTATCCCTCAAATGACCGGGTACTCTGGAGACGAGTGGCTGTAGAAAAGAATCCAGCCATTCAGATGTTCTCTCGGTTAGGGAGCCTATACCCGAAACTATGGGTCGCATTGGGGGGGGGGGGGGATTGAGACCCTTGTGTGTCTTGGGTAGAGCATGCAGTATGGGTACTACCGGAAAATCTACCAGTAAGTATTCATATTGCTTCTTAGTAAGCAAGCCCCCATTAAGACCCCTATCCAATAGATTTTTTTAATGTAGTAAAAAAATCTTTTGTCGGATTGTGGTGTAATTTAATATATGTATTCTTATCATCCAACAGTTTATTGATTTGATCAATATACATGTCCTTGTTCATAACTGTAATGGAGCCTCCTTTATCCGCCATTCGTATCACCAGATCTTCGTTTTCACGTAAGGATTTAATTGCCTGTTTTTCTACTAGAGTGAGGTTATGAGTGGATTTGCACTTTCCCATCTGGTCCTTGATCTTGTGTAGCTCCCTATCCATAACCTGTTGAAATTTGTCCATCGACTCAGTACGGGACTGTAGAGGGTAGTAGCTCGGGTTTTTAGTTACGAACTTGGATGTTTGATTGGCAGTAGAATATTTGGGGTGTTCTTCTGCTAAATCTTCTAGACAGAGCATTGCCCTTTGTTCTTGGAACATGAGCGTTGTATAGATGTTATTCGTTGCAGGTATGATCGGTGTTTCCACTGTAGATACGGTGTTTTCTGCCTCTGGTGTAAGGAAGTGCCTTTTAACCGTGAGATTGCGAACAAACTTATTTATATCCAGGAGAGTGTTAAAAATATCAAAGTCCTGGTTGGGCACAAAATTCAGTCCTAATGTAAGTACCTTGATTTGTATAGGGGAGAGAGACACTGTGGATAAGTTGACCACATCCAAGTTATTCATTGCCTGTGGTTCCTTAGTCTCCGGGGTTGGATGGTATCCGTTAGGCTTGTGCTTCCTGCCCCCCTCTTCCCCCGTTTTTTGAGAAGTCGCGCCTAGTATTGTAGTTGGACCTAGATTTGCGGGCACTTTGGGGTGCATCCTGGTCAGATTCTTCCTCTGCTTCATCTGTAGTTTCTAGCTCCGTGTAGCTGAAACTAACTCTGTATGGACTAGGATTGTATCTGTGTGAATTGTTGCGGTTCATGAGGATGGATTTGGTTCCATGTTTGTTATAATACCCTCTATTCCAGGTGTAGACTTCATTGTTGCTGTAATCTTGGCTATCTCGTAGAAATTTGGACTTTTTTATGTCTGCAATGGACTTCTCCAGTTGTTCCAGATGTTCATCAGTCCTTCTTTGTAAAACCAGGAAGTCAGGTGAGCTGGCAGATAAGTTGATTTCCTCCCTTATCTTGGTAATGTCCATTTGAAGTTGTGTTAGCTTGATCTCTTCATGTTTGGTAATCAATACCATGAAATTAATTGAGCATTCGGATAGTAATTTGTTCCAATCCGTTGTAAACTCCTCCGAGTATTTGTTAGTTGGTATTTTGTATTTTTGTTTATATGCCCTAGTGTTTTTTCCATGCCTCGCTGGTTTAATAATATATTATTGAACTTCCAATGAATATCTAATGTGTTCTATAAATTATGACTTTATGGATAGTTTTAAAACATCCTAATTCACATACAAATAAAATTCTTTTGACAAACTGACACGTTCAGGAATTTTTACAAACGGCATAGTATTGACAATTTCTACTCACGCCCAATTCACCTCGGACTACTCCTCCGGTAGTGACACTTACCAATTAGCGATGTCCAATCACCAACATGATTCAATTACCAGCGATGCATATTAAGCAGGCAAAACACACAGGGCTCTCACATTCTCTGCCATGACTAAGAGCACTGCACGTGCTCGAAACGCGTAGGCTCGGGCAATAGCCCGTTACTACTCTGCATCTTGAGACTGCGTCTCCTTTTCATTTTTTATTCGAATTTTCTAATAAAAGTGGGAATGTAATTTCCTTTTTAAAACTTGACACAGCGCTGGATCATCTCTTTTCCTTTTCTACATTATATTGTAATAGTTTGGACTTTTACGGATGCGGCGATACCAGTTATGTTAAATTGTATTTTTTGAATATTACTTTAAGGAGTAAATAGTTATTTTTTTAACTTTGAATATTTTTCTTTTTGGTACGTTATATTTTTTAGAAGTCCCCCTAGGGGACTTATATCAGCAATCGTTGGATGACAGACTATATACTGCAATACTAATGTATTTAAATATATAGCGATTTTGGCAGGCTCCCATAAAGCCAGAGGCAGGTGCACAAACATGGCAGACCTGAGGGCCTTCATTAGACCGCGATTGACCACGGCATCTAAGGGGTTAAATGGGCGGAATCAAGTCGATCTTTGATTCAGCCTGTTGCAGTTAGCTGTCGGCTGTATTACACAGCCGACACCGGCTTAGTATGGAGCGTGCTCAGCACTGTTACCTAGTAGCAATGGTGTCCTGGGTTTGGATCTGACTGAGTGCAATATCTGCATGGGGTTTGTAAAATCTCCTGATATTAGTCTGGGTTTCCTCAGGGTACTCTTTTTATTTTAATCCTTTTAGGCTAGGGCTCGACAGCAACTTTTAGTCATAACAAAATACGAGTTCCGATACTCGGGATTAACCAAATTTCACCATAGATCAGGGCTGGCTCCAGGTTTATGTGGGCGACACAGACTTTAGTAGGCCCCTTTGTGGGGGAACGCACGGCAGTAAAATGGCAGCAAACGTCACTTTGTGCCCCCATATAGATGTTGGGCCCTGTTTTTGCCCCATATAGAATTTAGGCACTCAATTTGTACGCCCATAAAGTTAGTGACCTCTGTAGATAGTGCCATACAGCCCCCTCCCAGGTAGTGCCACACAGCCCCCTCCTCCCAGGTAGTGCCAAACAGCCCCCCCAGGTAGTGCAACACAGCCCCCCTCCCTGATAGTACCACACAGCCTCTTCCCTGGTAGTGCCACACAGCCACCCCCGAGTAGTGCCACACAGCCCCCCTCCCTGGTAGTGCCACACAGCCCCCTCCTCCCAGGTAGTGCCAAACAGCCCCCCAGGTAGTGTCACACAGCCCCCTCCCTGATAGTACCACACAGTCCCCTTCCCAGGTAGTGCCACACAGCCACTCCCTAGTAGTGCCACACAGCCCCCCTCCCTGGTAGTGCCAAAGAGCCCCTTTCCTGTAGGTAGCGCCTTTTGGTTACCCTCTAGGAGTGGAATCCCCAGCCAGAGCATTGCTGACGCTTTGGCCGAGTGGGTCCCCCAAGTGTAGTGGGCCCCGGCACTTGCGCGGGTTCGCCAGGTGCTAACGCTAGCCCTGCCGTAGATCGTAGCCTTAATCTAAGATTTTTTTAAAGACCTGAAATACCTAAAAGCTATTACAAATCAAATTGAAAAACAATTTTTTTTTTAATAGAAATATCTTTAAAAAATAAACAATTTGATATTTAACCTCTTAATTGTAATAGTTATTTATTATAGTAAAATGTTCAACAGATTTAGATGGAACCCACATACAGATTCATTTCACAGTCTAAGAGATTGCCATCTTGATTATGATTAATTTGCAAGCAAAACAGTAGAAATTTATTTGTTGTATATTATTGCATTGGTTTGCTGCATAAAAATAATTATTTTTCACTACAATTTATCATCTTAGAAATGTATTAGTATCTTGGAAGCCAGGCTTAAGCTAGAGGAATGTACGATTCTCCTGTGCTGTCTTGTAAGTAAAACAAATTTGGAGATAAGGTCTTTATTTTCATAGTTAATACAATGTAGGTGGTCATCCATTACATCTCCTCTACCCCAATATCAAAAATAAAGAAACATCAAACAGTAAAACTGGAGCAATAAAATGCATATTGGCCGAATGCTGTGGACATTAATTGGATTACTCCAGGTTTTCTATCCAGTCACAATCGTTTTTGCGCCATAGAAAATGTTTTTTCAAGCAAAAATGTGAATATTTTTAAAAGTTCATGGCAGGGTAATAAGTATATATTCATATTTGAATATCTTCAGTTCTATATTATAAAAAGATTATATTTTCTTAAAGTTACCAGAATCTTGACTTTCTTACAGAGTTTGGTGTTGGGTTAAGAAAAATGAAATTGTAATTTACAAGTGGGATTTATTAGCTCTGGGCCAAATAGTCTAACCCCATGAACTATGGAAGTTTTCTTCTCATTTCTACATGATAGGCTGCTAAAATTGGCACATGCCTGACAATGTTGAAAATGATTGTATTACAACATTCCCCCTAACTACTGTTGCCATAGCAAAATGCCTTTACTTTAAATAAATATGTCAGTAACTTATATGGGAAATGATTCCTCAATTTAATGGGGAATACACTGTGGAAATAACTGATGAGGGAATTAGTAATGGCAGAGAATATTGATGGTGTCATGAACAGAAAATTCTAAATCATGGAGAAACTGATCCATAAAACTTTACAGTCATATATGGAGTCTTTGTATATGTGGTGTCAGTAAAATGCAATAAGCAATAATAGATATACATCTACATGGAAAAGAACAAAAGAGGAATCCATTTCCGCTCCTGAGATAATGTCTTAGAACTTCTCCTGCTATATTTAATGCATTGAAGATTAAGTTGACCTATCTATTTTAGAAATGCGTTTTTATGGGGTTTGTACACCACTGTAGCCTTTTTCTGAAAATTAAAATAAATAAGCAAATAGTGTAGATTAAAAATGCCTCACCATTTTGTGTATGCAACTCTTTATGCAGGCCTGGGTTTCCATGGTTACAGACTACAAACAAACCCTAGGTAGTCTGATCCTGCAGTTATTTGTTACTACACTTTAACTGCTCCCTCTTTTTGCTAACCTGCAGATAGTATGAAAGGGGGGTAGACTGCTGGTCTACTCACATTTGTTTGCAGATGGCAGAGACACATAATTCTGTATTAGAGCTGTATACACAAAATGGTAGGATATTTTAATCAACACATAATATTTATTATTCACATAGTCACACATTCATTCTTAAACTACTATAATTATGTTTCACTGTATAATGATTATTTCATAAAGGCTTTATATATTCACTTCAACTAATTTCTCAACATTTAACTAAGGCCTGATTTACACGAGCGTGTGCATTTTGCGCACGCAAAAAACGCAGCGTTTTCCGTGCGCAAAAGGCACATAACAGCTCCGTGTGTCATTAGCGTATGATGCGCGGCTGCAAGATTTTCTCGCAGCCGCCATCATTATGACACTCCGTTTGGATGTTTGTAAACAGAAAAGCATGTGGTGCTTTTCTGTTTACATTCAGAGTTTGTCAGCTGTTGCGCGAATCACGCAGTTCGCACGGAAGTGCTTCCGTGCGGCATGCATGGTTTTCACGCACCCATTGACTTCAATGGGTGCGTGATGCGGGAACAGCGCACAAAGATAGGACATGTCGTGAGTTTTTTTCAGCGGACTCACGCTGAGCAAAACTCACGGACTGTCTGCATGCCCCCATAGACTAATATAGGTGCGTACGACATGCGTGAAAAGCATGCGCGTCGCACGCACGTATATCACGCTCGTGTAAACGAGGCCTAATAGTCACAGAATTGACATTACAATTAATTGCCCATTTTGTACAAATGTACTTCTTTTAAATTGCTTTTAATTGGGATGTGTTAATTGTAATTAGACTAAAACACAGGATTGTTCGACTGAAAGTCATCACTCTTAATTCCTCAATAGACATACACATTTTGATCTGCTGAACATGCATTTTTTTTTCACTAGAGGTTACTTAGGCCTCATTCCCACGACAGGGTTTCCCGGCCGGGTGCCGGCCGTTCATAAATCTGCCGGCACCCGGCTGCATTAGGAATAATAGACCCCTAATGGGGCTTTTCACACGACCGATTTTTTGACGGCCTGTAAAACCGGCCGTCAAAAAATAGGACAAGCTCTATCTTCGGCCGGGTACCCGGCCGCCCGGCTCCCATAGAAGTCTATGGAGCCGGGTAATACACGGCCATCACCGGGCTGTGTCCCGAGTGATGGCCGGGTTTTCCGGAGCTTGCGCTCTATCTCCTCTTCCTCACAGCGCAGAGTGCATGTGAGGAGGAGGAGTTGATGCCATTCTGACGAATGGCTGTACACTGTGTGGCAGGGCCGGGGTGTACAGCAGGTGGAAGGGAGCGCTGCGCTGGCTCCCTTCCCATGCTTGTATTAAAAGCGCCCTGGCCCGGCGACACCTTCGATGGCGCCGCTAGCAGCTGCTGCTGCTGCGGCTGCTACTACTGCAGCGACGCCACTATAGCAGAGCAGGGAGGTATCTCCCCACTCTGCTATGTGCTAGCCGCACTTTAGCTCCCTGAAGGAGCGGAATCCCCGTGTTTTCGGGGATTCCGCTCCTGGACAGAGCGCTTGATGTCTCTGTCCATATCTGGGCAGTGACATCAGGGGAAACTCCTGAAGCGGAATCCCCGAACACATGGGGATTCCCCTTCAGGAGTTGCCACTGATGTCACTCTCCAGATCTGCCCGGCCCGGCACGGATGCAAAACTTTATGCAAACCGGCCGGGCAGAATGGCCGATTTTACCGGCCAGCACTCGGGCTCGGGCGCGACCCAGTCGTGTGTATCCCACCTTAGGCAAGTGTCAGGGTTTGCCACTGGGTGTGGGTACTGCTATTAATCCCCTCACAAAATAGGGTAAGGCATTAGCAAGTTATAACAGGAAAAGATTGTATAACCCTACCAGCACTGCCAGTCCTTGGATACAGCGGTTGCCAGACTGGGACATTTAGCAACGGAACTGGTTAGACTTTCTTTTTGTTCTTTATGTCCTAGACAGATATATTGATACACTGTTGTTATTGTCTATGGTGCATTAAATTTTCTTTTAGAAACCTTGGAATTAAAATCTATATTTTATGTTGTTTATGGTGATTTTGCATGGTTTATTTTGAACAAATGTACTTCTTTTAAATCATATTTAATTGGAATGCCCTAAGGGTAATGAGCCCAAAATTGTTTGACTGACATAAATCACTCTTAATTCCCAAATAGACATACCCATTTGGATCTGATAAAAATGCATGTTCTTTCACTAGAGCAGACACCTTTGGGTGAAAACAAAAAGATATGACAAGAAACGTCCACCCTATTGGATCCTTGTTTCCTCCGTTGGCAGTCCTTGGCCAAAATTCAGACTACATAGATGTTAGATTGTTGGCGAATCTCTTGAAATGGTCAATGTCGCTCAACCCCTTTACCAAAACTATCAATCACAGTTAATGGCTCCATACTCTCCCCAGTCTCACAAGTTCGCTGTGTCAGGATAACCTTTGATTTCACCCTGCCTTTTAAACCGCATATCCAAGCCTTAACCATATACCCCCATACGAGTCATCACCATTTCTCGCAAAGACTTCCTTCTCTGCTCCTCTCTTGTCTGTTCTTCACATGATCGTCTCCAAGAATTTTCCTGTGCATCCCTGATACACTGGAACTCACTACTCCAACACATCAGACTCTCCACCATAATCAAAACTTTCAAAAGCAACCTGAAAACCCACCTCTTCAGAAAAGCTTCCTGATGAACAGTTTGTACCCTAACCTACTGTCCCTTCCATTGTAGATTCTAAGCCCTTTGCAAGCAGTGTCCTCTCTTCTTCTGAACCAGTCTGTCATCCATTAGGTTCATGTTTACTGTACTTGCTGTCTCATATGATGTACTTAAAGGGAGTCTGTCATCAGAACTTCCGTTTTGAACTAGCAGTATGCTAATATAGTTCATGCTAACCTGATTTTAAATGTATTTTCCTTGTTCCCCAGGGTGCCTGCTTTGCATTAAAAACATTTTTATTAAGTTTATGCAAATTATCATTTCAGTGCAACGAGCCCTCCTCCGTTGCACCAAAATGGTAGCGCGTCATTGCCCTGTTAAACCCCCCATCCCTCCCTGCTGGATGTGATTAACATGGACCAGGCAATGTACTCGGCGAGTTCATGCCTGGCCCCGTAGGGTAGTGAACGAGCGCACGTTCCTATATCGGCGCATGCGCCGTATAAACAATATGTTCACCGTTGCAAAAGGCACTAATGCACATGCGCTGATGACATCATCAAAAAGGTGCACAAGCCACTGGGATAACCGCAAACTTGAAAGGTTTGTCAAGAAAAGACCATTCAAGAATCTGGGGGAAATTAACTAGGAGTGGACTGCGGCTGGAGTCAGTGCTTCAAGAGCCACCACACACAGATGTATCCAGGACACGGGATACAACTGTTGCATTCCTTGTGTCAAGCCACTCATGAGCCAGAAACAACGTCAGAAGTGTCTTCCTGGGCAAAGGAGAAAAAGGACTGGTCTGTTGCTTAGTGGTCCAAAGTCCTGTTTTCAGATGAACGTAAATTTTGCATTTTATTTGGAAATCAAGGTCCCAGAATCTGGAGGAAGAGTGGAGAGGCATCAATCCAAGTTGCTTGCAGTCCAATGTGAAGTTTCCACAGTCAGTGATGATTTGGGGGCCACGTCATCTGCTGGTGTTGGTCCACAGTGTTATATCAAGTCCAGAGTCAACGTAGCCATCTACCAGGAAATTTTAGAGCACTTCATGCTTCCCTCTGCTGACAAGCTTTATGAAGATGCTGATTTCATTTTCCAGCAGGACTTGGCACCTGCCCACACTGCCAAAAGTACCAATACCTGGTATAATAACCACAGTATCTCTGTGCTTGATTTGCCAGCAAACTCGCCTCACCTAATCCCCATAGAGAATCTATGGGGTATTGTCAAAAGAAAGATGAGAGACACCAGACCCAACAATGCAGACGAGCTGAAGATCGGTATCAAAGCAACCTGGGCTTCCGTAACACCTCAGCATTGCCACAGGCTGATCATTGATAACACCTCAGCAGTGCCACAGGCTGATCTCCTCCATGCCACGCCGCATTGATAACACCTCAGCAGTGCCACAGGATGATCGCCTCCATTCCACGCCGCATTGATGCAGTAATTCATGCAAAAGGAGCCCCGACCAAGTATTGAGTGCATATACTGTACATACTTTTCAGTAGGCCAACATTTCGGTATTAAAAATAATTTTTGAAATTGGGCTTATATAATATTCAAATTTTCTGAGACACTAAATTTTGGGTTTTCATTAACTCTGCTGGAAATAGATCACTCTGTGTGTAATGAATCTATATAATATGAGTTTCACTTTTTGAAATGAATTACTGAAATAAATTAACTTTTTGATGATATTCTAAGTCATCAAGAAGGACTAGAGAGGCAGTTATTAGGGCATACCTCAGTATGCCCTAACAAAAGGGAATATAGTCAGACAGCCCTGGGGTCCTTCAATTGACCTGGGCTGTCTGGCCATACAAGGTATGGCCCTCGATTGCGTCACATGGATTTCCTGTGACACTATGAAAGGGCAGTCCCCCCTACTCCTATTTACTTTGAATGCCGCAATCAGCTTTGATCGCAAACATTCAAGGGGTTAACGGCGGAGAGAAGATGTTTCTCTTCTCTCCGCCATTAGAGCGGGGCTGCGGCTGTGTATTACAGCTGTTGCCCGTCTCCTGATCCCGCGCATGCACAGTGACTGTCACACAGGACAAGAATGGTCGTCCTAATGTGGCAAGCACCTGCCGCTCAACTAGTTAAACCCTTTTTTTCATATGTACTGCACCATGGAATTAATGGGGCTTTAAAATTAATAATAATCATAAACTAACAGAAATCCAATGTCCTATGGCAAGCTTAAAGTGAATTTCTACCTTTTAACACCAATTTGTTTTTAGATCCAACATTCTACGCTAATTTAATTTCATTATATATAGAGATGAACAAATGTTTTATGCCTTATACAAGATTCAATTCATTTAGAGTCTGCCAAATTCACCAAATTCAAATCCATGCAACCTAGCAGCCATCGACTCGTTGTAACCCAATTTGCAAATTGGCAAAACATGAATCAATAGAAAGCATTTGATCATCTCTACTAATATGTAGCTCAGCTTTTCTGATGCCTTGTATATTTATAAAAGTAAATGATACAATCCTGGTTGCCTGCAGCCAACACTAGCAATATCCATAGCAACTCGTCAGGGGTCTGCTAAACGTTGATTAGTTGCTAAGGGTAACAAAGACAGTTTTACTTTTAGACAGTTTGATAAATAAGGCCTTATTATATTGTCTATGCAGGAGATTCGGAGCTTTGTATTAGAGAAAACAGAGCTCCAACTTCAATAAAAGATATGTTAAGAATTTGATCAGTACAGAATTTTGGACCTGTTTAGAAAGAAAATCAAAATAGTTTTTGAATGGTGGACATTCATTTTCAAGTTGGGCCAATACAATTTTAGTTGGTGCACCCTTATCATGTTTCACTAGCCATCGTCTCTGAATTCCATTTTTTTATTCTTATTTGGTTCTTATCAGAAGGCGCCACAGCAACACAATATGATTAAAAGTATGACAAATGCGTGAGCGATCCCTCCTATGTATAAATACTGGTAGATATCCGAGGTACATTTTTACTAAATTTTCCTTGTGTAAAGAAACCTCTACATGTTTTATGTTCTGCATAAGCTGTCATTTAAAGTACAGGATAGCCTATGAATGTTTGGAAGGGTTTGGTTAAGTACTACATTCTCAACACTCTGCATAAAACTTTAAAAATACATCAGTATTTGGCTAATATTAAATCAGACACGGATTAGAAAGAACATTTTATATTTTGGTTATTTTAAATAAAGTTGTAATAAATTTTAGAACAGAAATCTATTTTGAATAAAAACATTTCTTAAGGGCAATGCTATGAGCCTAAGCAGGGATATTCACCTAAAAAGTGCTGGGTTTATCATGGTTAGCTTACTTTTTGGACTTTATGAAATGTTAGCTGGCTCTAAACATAGAAGTTCATTCATCAATGTGCAAGAAAATCTGCCAAGGGAAAGCCTACTCTTCCTGATCTCAAAGTGGCAACACTCCAATAGTGGCAGGAATTAAATGAATCATTTCCTGCTTTTAGTTTAATATAAATAATCAAAAAGATTGTCTAGATTCTGATCCAAATACATTCTTGGTGCTTGAAAAATGCTCAAAGTAGCCAAAGTGCCTCTATAATCACTTAATACGAGAATAAATTGATCATTCCACAAATTACTAATGCAGTACAGGCACGTGTAGGGACAGATAATAAAGATATAGGAATAACATTTCAAAATGTTTTCAGAATATTTGGCACATGAGCCTGGTTTTGACCACCTACCGGTAGTTTATAGCATTTTAAATTTACATCTACAATTCTCAGCAAATTCTCCCTTTAATCCTGCTGTCAAAGATATAGATCAAGTAGTACCATTATACTTGTGTGTTAAAATTGGACTAATCAAGGAATTCCTGAGTAGGAAAAATATAGTTTTCCATCTTCTCGTCTTAAAGGGGTTTTCTGAGAAAATAAAAATAGACTATCCACCCTAGTTTATGCACTGACTCCCGGAACCCCCACCAAACAACAGAAAAAGCACCACAAACCCTTCCTTCCACTGACTAGTGGTGACCCCAGGGGTAAACCCTCTACTGATGGCACATTTAGGGCCTATCCCCTTTTAAAGGGGTTTTCCAGTCCTGAGAAATTGATGGCCTCTCCTCAGGAAAGGCCATCATTATCTCATTGGTTGTGATCCGACTCCCGGCACCTCTGCCGATCTGCTGTTTGAAGGGCCTGCAGCGCTTGTATGAGAGCTGCTTCCCCTTCATTTTCTTTATTGCTCACGTAGGTGATCGGCGTGGGTGCCAGGAGTCGGACCCGACTGATAAGATATTGATGGCCTATCCTGAGGATTTTTTAGGACTGGACAACCCCTTTAAGGATACCAGGTATTGGAAGGGGTACAATCTATCTGTGATAGTGTATAACTTTCTGAAACCTGTATTTGAACATTGTGAGATTCCATTTTAATGATAGTATTGATAGCTTACATAGTAAAAAAAAATTTATCTTTTTTTATTAAGGTTTTTAAGAAAATAAAGGTCTGATCCAGTGAACCATCCCGAAGAATAACTTATTGGAGACAGTACATCAACATGTGCAAATGATATACCTGAAAGAGTAAGAGTATGTTGGAACTGTATTATTATACACAGTGGTGGAATTGCACTTATAGGAGGCACAATTAAGAAGCCAAAGACTAAATGTGGGAGCAGCTGATTCTACAGTGCCCTATGGTGGGGTTAACATGGTGGATGGTAAGAATGAAGTGAAGTACAACTGGTTGGCTTTAAATTTATTAGAAGATGGGATTGTGTAGAACATAAGCCGAGAAATTTTCACTCCCACTAAATGTGTGACAAAAAATTGTATAAAAATAAGAACATTTTATTAATGTCACTAATATCATAATATATTTAATGTACTAAACACATACAAAACAGACGATTTTATTAAAAAGTGTCCATGGACTACCAATAATTCACAATATTTTTACAGTCTCGATATGAGTGACAGAGGATACTTATTTGGGTTTAACCCACTATCTGTTATTGAAAAATAACCTTTTAATGTTTTCACTTTCCTGAAGGATTTTTATAAACTACCAGATAGTGAATGGAGGCATTTCTCCCAATTGTACCAGAGAACAATACCAATACAGATGGACAAATATTTTAATATTGCCCTGTAATTATGAACACTGGAATTGTCACTAAGTTCAAAATTACAGGGCAATATCATAGTATTTGTCCATCAGTATTCAACAATAGACAGAGAGGAGCAGCACTGTGGCAATGTAGACCAATATGGCAGGTGCTGTGCTTCAAAAAAAAGGAGTGACCTCACCACGGTTGAATTGGCGGATATTTGGTGAATAAACTCCTTTCTATTTTTGAGTGCTGCTTCCTTGCTCACTGTTTTTTGATGTCCGTCAGTATTGGTATTTTTCTCTGGTACAATTGGGAGGAATGCCTCCATTTGTTTTACACAATCCCGTTGTCCAATAAATTTATGAATAGTTACTCCCTCTGTGTGTTATAGGGGTCCTATCATGACCAAAATAATAATTTGGTTGGCTTTAAGGGACAGAGTCAATAAATTTGTATATAGAAACTCCTTTAAACACCACTTGTGCAACTAGGTAAGGGAGGTGAAGCTCCTGCAGTAATCATTGCAGTAAGCGGAGCTGTCGTCAGTGTCCTTCAAAAATACTAAGGGAATACCCATTCATCTGGAACCTAAAACCTTTCCTCTAGGTTGAAAGGTATCTTTCAGACACACTGTCATTTTGTGGGGAACCTTGCTTGTTTTCTGAAATGAAACCTACATTTCTGTGTCTGCATGGAAATAGGCTAGCTGCTGTTGACAGATCTTAATATGGATTATGCTTCTCCCTGTTTAGTACTTTGAGTGAATAAGAATATACTGTTATGAAGGCACTGTAGGTCTGATAGTTTCATTAGCATCCAAACATCTATCTCATAAAGGGGTTGTCCCAATATTAATATTTATTACCTATCCACAGGATAGGGTGATAAATGTCTGATCGATCACTGGAATTGTCACTAAGTTCAAAATTACAGGGCAATATCATAGTATTTGTCCATCAGTATTCAACAATAGACAGAGAGGAGCAGCACTGTGGCAATGTAGACCAATATGGCAGGTGCTGTGCTTCAAAAAAAAGGAGTGACCTCACCACGGTTGAATTGGCGGATATTTGGTGAATAAACTCCTTTCTATTTTTGAGTGCTGCTTCCTTGCTCACTGTTTTTTGATGTCCGTCAGTATTGGTATTTTTCTCTGGTACAATTGGGAGGAATGCCTCCATTTGTTTTACACAATCCCGTTGTCCAATAAATTTATGAATAGTTACTCCCTCTGTGTGTTATAGGGGTCCTATCATGACCAAAATAATAATTTGGTTGGCTTTAAGGGACAGAGTCAATAAATTTGTATATAGAAACTCCTTTAAACACCACTTGTGCAACTAGGTAAGGGAGGTGAAGCTCCTGCAGTAATCATTGCAGTAAGCGGAGCTGTCGTCAGTGTCCTTCAAAAATACTAAGGGAATACCCATTCATCTGGAACCTAAAACCTTTCCTCTAGGTTGAAAGGTATCTTTCAGACACACTGTCATTTTGTGGGGAACCTTGCTTGTTTTCTGAAATGAAACCTACATTTCTGTGTCTGCATGGAAATAGGCTAGCTGCTGTTGACAGATCTTAATATGGATTATGCTTCTCCCTGTTTAGTACTTTGAGTGAATAAGAATATACTGTTATGAAGGCACTGTAGGTCTGATAGTTTCATTAGCATCCAAACATCTATCTCATAAAGGGGTTGTCCCAATATTAATATTTATTACCTATCCACAGGATAGGGTGATAAATGTCTGATCGATCACTGGAATTGTCACTAAGTTCAAAATTACAGGGCAATATCATAGTATTTGTCCATCAGTATTCAACAATAGACAGAGAGGAGCAGCACTGTGGCAATGTAGACCAATATGGCAGGTGCTGTGCTTCAAAAAAAAGGAGTGACCTCACCACGGTTGAATTGGCGGATATTTGGTGAATAAACTCCTTTCTATTTTTGAGTGCTGCTTCCTTGCTCACTGTTTTTTGATGTCCGTCAGTATTGGTATTTTTCTCTGGTACAATTGGGAGGAATGCCTCCATTTGTTTTACACAATCCCGTTGTCCAATAAATTTATGAATAGTTACTCCCTCTGTGTGTTATAGGGGTCCTATCATGACCAAAATAATAATTTGGTTGGCTTTAAGGGAGGATGGAGGACAGAGTCAATAAATTTGTATATAGAAACTCCTTTAAACACCACTTGTGCAACTAGGTAAGGGAGGTGAAGCTCCTGCAGTAATCATTGCAGTAAGCAGAGCTGTCGTCAGTGTCCTTCAAAAATACTAAGGGAATACCCATTCATCTGGAACCTAAAACCTTTCCTCTAGGTTGAAAGGTATCTTTCAGACACACTGTCATTTTGTGGGGAACCTTGCTTGTTTTCTGAAATGAAACCTACATTTCTGTGTCTGCATGGAAATAGGCTAGCTGCTGTTGACAGATCTTAATATGGATTATGCTTCTCCCTGTTTAGTACTTTGAGTGAATAAGAATATACTGTTATGAATGCACTGTAGGTCTGATTGTTTCATTAGCATCCAAACATCTATCTCATAAAGGGGTTGTCCCAATATTAATATTTATTACCTATCCACAGGATAGGGTGATAAATGTCTGATCGATCACTAGAACAGGGGTCCCGAACCACCATTCCTCCTCACTGTATGATCGCAGTAAGGAGGAGTATGAATAAAGTGGAGGACAAGCATGTGCTCTACAACTCCATTCAATCTCTATGGGGCTGTTGAAAACAGCCAAGCACTGCGATCATGCAGTAATCCCCATTTCGAAAACCCCATTCTAGTGAGCGGTGGGGCCACCAGCGATCAGGACAGCTATCCTGTAGACAGGGCCACCATCAGGGCAGTACTACTGGTACTGCCTTCAGGGGCCCAGCCACAATGATAAAAAAAAAGAGGCCCGCCCGCTTCTCAGCTGCTTTACACATTTAAATGAGGGCCCCAGTGTTAGTTACTTGGAGAAAAGAACGGACACTGCAATCTAATGCAATGTAATGGGGCCCGTTCCTTACTCTGAAGTAACTAACACTGGGGCCCTGAGAGGACTAACAGAAGAGGAAGATGCTGCTGCATGGAAGCAAAAGCTCAGTGTGGAGACACCCACCAGACACGTCCTTCTCTACACAGCCGACTGGACCCTGCAGATTGGTGAGTGATTACCCCCTTTCCATCCTGCTTCCCATTTTGACACCACTTGAAGATTATATAAAGTACAGTATGTTAAAAAAAAATGTTTCCCTAGCATTTTTGCTGCAATTTTCATAATCGCGGAAAAATGGCGGTTTTGCCTCGATTTTTGAAAAATCGCGACAAAATCACTTGATTTGGGCCACGATTATGAAAATTGCATAAGAAAAGGGTACAAAACATGATAAAATTGTGCTTTTAGGCTAGAGTCGAAGTATGGTAAAATCACGATTAGGAGTTCCTGTCTCTCCGCGGGAATAATGTAATTACAGTCCCATACTGTAATCATGTTTTCAGTACTCCCGCGGAGAGACAGGGACTCCTAGATTCATAGATAACTGTAACGTCTATGGCGGCGGTCCGTCGTTCTAACTTACCCCTCGACGACCGCGGCCATGGACACCCTGCTGCTGTGCTGCGTCGTCCCTCTGTGAGGCGTCAGCACTCACTTCCGGGTATCAAGACTGTCTCCCGGAGGGTACGCACGTGCGCGCTCGTGCCCGCTCTTAAAGGGCCAGCGCGCGCACATGAAAATCCTCATCACCTTCTCGGTTCCATGGAGATGCAAGTACGTGCAGGAGATTTCTGAACCAATGCTATATCCATTTTACCCTGCATGCCCGAGCGTTTCCATCGGACGGAACCAATATCGCCTTCATCATGTCTCTACTTGCTGGCAAGGCCCTGGCATGGGCGAACCTAATCTAGGAATGTCAGGGACCCGAGACTCAAGATTTCCAGGGGTTCGTGCAGTTGTTCCGTACTGTTTTTGAGGAGCCAGGACGAGACTCGTCGGCAGCCACTGCTATCTTCAACCTTCGCCAAGAGGACATCTCCGTGGGCGAATACACCATCCAGTTCTGGACCCAGGCAGGAGAGCTGTCCTTAAACAATGAGGCCTTGGTATCATCCTTCTGGCATGGTCTATCGCCCGAGATCAAGGACGAACTTGCTACCCGAGATCTACCACGTGCCTTGGACAACCTGATTCTGCAGGCTACTCGGGTGGATATAAGGCTCAGGGAGAGATCTCATGAGGTTTGACAGGAGAGACGTCTTCCTAGACTGGCGCCCAACTTCCAGCAAACCCTCTTGTCGTCCTCTACTGCCTTGCCCGAAGTTCCGATGCAGGTGGATCGCCGAAAATTGTCTGTACAAGAGAAACAGCGCAGGCGCACCTCTGGGCCAAAAAACCCCAACGCCTAGGTTTGGTTGGAGAGACAACCCTGGGCTCTACTGCATTTAATCATCAACTCTCCCCCAAACTGTTTATTCCCGTGACCATCATTGCTGGCGAGACGCCCCATCCGGTCTCTGCCTACCTTGACTCTGACTCTGCAGCTAATTTCAAGACCTGTGGATCTTCTCCAGTTGCCCACTGTCCTGCTGGAAAGGCCGTTGATCGTTGCCTCGGTAGATGGACTGCCATTGCCTGACCCAGTTTTGTCTGTGACCAAGCCATTGAGACTTCAAGTGGGAGCTCTTCACACTGAGCTCATCTTCCTGTTTGTCCTGGCCAAGGCCGTCAACCCTGTGCTGCTGGGTTTGCCTTGGCTCCGTTTGCACGCCCCAGTCCTAGAATGGAACTCTGGAGAAGAAGAACTTTCTCTATGTTCTCTGATGTCTTCAATAAGAGGGAAGCAGAGACCTCGCTGCCACATCGAGCATAGGATTGTCCAATCTACTTGGTTCCTGATTCATCTCCTCCTTGCGGTAGAGTATACCCTCTCTACCTGCCAGAGACTCAGTCTATGTCGACATACATTAAGGAGAATCTGGAAAGGGGCTTCATTTGTAAATCCTCATCCCCGGCCGGAGCTGGGTTTTTCTTTGTCAAGAAGAAGGATGGATCCCTCCAACCCTGCATTGACTACCGAGGCCTCAATCGGATAACGGTGAAGAACAGGTACCCATTGCCTTTGATTGTTTGATCGCATATGGGGGTAAATTTTTTGTCTAAACTGGACTTGCGGTTGGGCCTACAACCTGATTCGGATTCGTCAAGGTGACGAGTGGAAGACTGCATTTAATACACGTGATGGGCACTATGAATACATAGTTATGCCCTTCGGCCTGTGTAACGTCCCTGCGGTGTTTCAAGAATTTGTCAATTACATTTTTCGTGATCTCCTCTATATCTGTGTTGTGGTGTATCTCGATTACATTTTGATTTTTTTCCCCAGATCCAGTAATTCATCAGAGTCATGTCTGCCAGGTGTTGCTTCGTTTAAGGGAGAATCATCTTTATGCCAAGCTGGAGAAGTGCATGTTTGAAAAAAGATCTCTTCCCTTTCTGGGCTATATCTTCTCCGATCAGGGCCTCAAGATGGACCTTGAGAAGGTAAAGGCTGTCCTGGAGTGGTCACGACCCCAAGGCTTAAGGGTTATACAACGCTTCCTGGGATTCGCCAACTTCTACCGGCTATTCATCTCCAACTTCTAGTCATTGACAGCCCCCTTCTCTTCCCTCATTAAAAAGGGTATGAATGCCAAGGTGTGGACTACGGAGGCAGAAGTCGCATTTGAGACCTTAAAAAAAGCCTTCACGTCAGCCTCTATTCTTCACCACCCTGATGTATCCCTACAGTTTTCATTAGAGGTGGACGCTTCCTCTGTTGGTGATGGTGCACTGTTGTTCCAGAGAGGTTCTAAAGGCAAGACTGTGGTATGTGGCTACTATTCCAAACTCTTTCTTCCGCAGAGCGCAACTACTCGATTGGGGATCGGGAGTTACTGGCCATCAAGCTGGCCCTGCAGGCGTGGAGACACCTACTGGAAGGCGCAGTCCGTTCTATCCTGGTCTTCACAGATCACAGGAGTCTGACCTATCTAGAGACGGCTCAACGGTTGAATCCTCGTCAAGCCAGGTGGTCGTTGTTCTTTGCTCGGTTCCGGTTCGAACTCCACTACCGTCTGCCCACAAGAATGTGAGGGCCGATGCCTTGTCTAGGTCATTTGAGACATTGGACACTGTGTAGTCTAAACAGAATATTATTGATTCTTCCTGCATCTTCTCTGTGAACCCTCTGCAGGTTAGAGACATTCCTCCAGGAAGAACTTTTGTACGTCTGACAGACAGAGGAAGAATCCTTTGCTGGGGTCACAGTTCCAAGCTGGCAGGTCACGCGGGTACTTGTAAGACCCAATACCTAATCGTCCGTCAGTTCTGGTGGCGCACGCTGCCCAAACACGTCATGGACTTTGTCTCCTCATGTACGGTATGCGCAGCAAATAAAGTTACCCACTCCAGACCAGCTGGTCTGCTCCAACCACTGCCTGTGCCCGTTGCTCCCTGGCAGCATGTTGCAATGGACTTTGTCACGGATCTCCCTCTTTCTGCGGGTTGCAGTGTGATCGGTGTGGTGGTGAATCGATTCTCTAAAATGCCTCATTTTGTTCCTCTGACTGGCCTGCCTTCTGCTGCTCGACTGGCCGACCTCTTCATACAACACATCTTCCGTCTGCACGGCTTGCCTCTGCATATTGTCTCGGATCGAGGGGTCCAGTTCACGTCGAAGTTTTGGAGAGCACTCTGCGGCCTCCTCGGTGTAAAGTTGGACTTCTCTTCGGGCCTATCATCCCCTATCATTAACCAAATTATGGGGAACTATCTACGTCACTTTGTTTCCAGACGACATGATGACTGGGTGCAGCTGCTCCCGTGGGCAGAATTTTCCTATAATAACCATGCTAGTGAGTCCACCACCTCCAGCCCATTCTTCATAGTCTAAGGCCAACATCCTCGAATACCTTTTCCTGTCTCTACTATGTCCCAGGTGTCTGCAGCTGACTCGACCTTCAGGGACTTTCTGCAAATATGGCAACAAACCCGATCTTCTATTCTGCTGGCAGTTGACCGCATGAAGATAAAATCAGATACTAGAAGACGGGATTCTCCTCAGTTTCTTCCAGGTACGAAGATCTGGTTGTCCTCAAAGAATATCCGGCTGAGATTGCTGTTCTGCAAATTTGCTCCCAGGTTGCTCGGACCCTTCGAGATCCTGCTACATATTAACCCGGTGTCTTTCAAACTGCGGCTGCCTCCTACCCTCAAGATCCCTAACTCCTTCCATGTCTCCTTGCTGAAGCGCTACTCTAGGACTCCTAGTTCCGCAGTGGCTCCTGGTGGCCCGTCAGGGACTTTCGAGGTAAGGGAGATTCTAGTCACCAAGAAGGTGAGAGGAAGGATGTTTTATTTTTGTGGATTGGAGGGCATTTGGTTCAGAAGAGAGGTCTTGGGAGCCAAAGGAGAACATCGATGCCCCTGTCCTCATGAGGAAGTTTCTCTCCCGCTCTGGCCCCAAGAAGAGGGAGCGTAAGAGGGGGGATACTGTAACGTCTATGGCTGCGGTCCGACTTTCTAACTTACCCCTCGACAACCGCGCCATGGACATTCGGCTGCTGTGCTGCGTTGTCCCACTGTGAGGCGCCGGCACTCACTTCGGAGGGTGTGCGCGTGCTCGTGCACGCGCACATGAAAATCATCATCATTAACTCACATGATTTCCTGGACTATAAGAAGGCCACCGCCCTTCTGATCCTCGCCTGAGTGTTGTTGTTGTTTCCCAAAGTTTGTCTTGCAAATGGTCTCCTAAGTGTCTTCCAGTTCCCAGTGTTCCCTGTACCTGTACCTGTTGTCGTGTTGGGCTGCATTCCACGCCTGTTTTGCTACTCCCCACCTGACGTACCTCCCACCTGGTCCCAGCCGAGCCTGCCTTGCTACTGTCTACATTGCCTCAAGTACCCTTTCTGGACTATAGACTCTGTACCATACCTCTTTGGCCAGCTGCCATCCCGCTACGCGGTACGGCCCAGTGGGTCCACACCCCACATTATGACAATAACTATGTTCCTAGGAGCCCGGCTCCCTGAACTGTGGTCGGTCTGGGAAATACAGTCCGTGTATCACAGACCGAGCATGGCCATTTGAATAAGGCCACTTCAGAAGTGGCGGATATGTCTCCTATTTCTGGTGCGGATTGCGCACTGAAAATTCATGACAAATTACAATATAAGGCTACACTTGACGAACGTGTGTGGAATCGACAATTCAAAAAGGCAGTTTTTCACTACCAATTTCCACCCATGTGGGACCCGGTAAAAAACGCCTGTGGTGCAAAATGGAGCTGATTTATCCAGGCAGAATTTTCTGCCTGCAAAAAACTTTGTGTTATCATAGGGGCAGTTTTTACAATTTAATGTGGAAATACAGTAGGTGCAGGTTTTAGACCCTGTTCACATGGAGTTTTTTTTGACGTGGAAACCGTCTGAAAACACCTCCCATTGTTTTTTTCCCTCGAGCGGTAAAACCGACTCGCGGGAACGAGAAGCGAAATGCCCTATCTTCAGGCGTTTACGCCTCTGACCTCCCATTGACATCAATGGGAGGCCGAGAAAGCGTTTTTCGCAGCGTTTTTGCCCGCTACGAAAAATGTGGCAAACGGTGTGCAGGCAGATCAAACGGAATTTTGAGGCAGAATTTTCTGGCTGCAAAAGAACTCTGTGTGAACAGGGCCTTATGCTGCGGATTTATTTATTTATTTTTTAAACCTGCTTTTATTGTAAATAACAGAAGGGAAAGGGGGGAAGGGAGAAAAAATAAATAAAAAAGGGGTGGGGAGGTTTAACTCCTTCCCGCATTTTCACATACAGTTACGTGATGGGAGCTGGTGTTTTCCCGCAATTCCACTTAACTGTGCGTGAAAGAGATTGTAGCTGGCTCAGGAGCTGAGCCAGCGACATCACCGCCGGGTGACAACTGTATGTTACAGCTGGCACCCTGAGGTATCGGCCAGGACCGGAGCTAGCCTCCGATCCGACCGATTAACCCCTCACATGCTTCGTTCAATAGAGATCGCAGCACGTGAGGAGTTTATAGCCACCGGCACCCCATCAATGTGATCGCTGGGTTGCCGTTGGCTGCAAAGGCGATCAGAGGCCTAATACTTACCTCCCGGTCTGCCAGTAACGGAATCCTGCTATGCCCTGTCGTCAGCGGGGCCCAAAAGGCTTCCGGTACCATCGGCAAGATGGCGCTGGCTCAGCTTCCGGCTCAGAAGCTGAGCCGGCGTCATCAGCAGAGGTTGTCCGCTGTATGTTACGGCGGACATCACACTGTAAAGGCAGGAACCGGCGCTAGCTCCGATTCCTGTTATTAACCCCTTCAATGCAGCGATCCAATGCAATCGCTGCATCAAAGTGGTTTGTATGAAATCGGCAGCCTGCCATGCGAATGCAAGGCTGGCTACTGCTACTATGGCAACAGGAGGCCTAACAATGGCTTCCTATCTGCCATAACGGAAGACGATTAGGCCCCGTCCGGAGGCGGAGCCTGATCGGCTTGCTGTCAGTGAACAACTGACAGTTCTAATACATTGCAATACATAGGTAGTGCAATGTATTAGAACATCAAACAAACAGTTGGAGCTTCAAGTCCTCTAGTAGGACTAAAGAAAAGTGTCAAAAAAAAGTGTCAAAAAAGTAAAAATAAAAGTTGTAAAAAATTAAAAAATACAATAAAAGTTTCAAGTAATAACATAAAACACAATTGGCCTTTTTCCCTTATCAAGTCATTTATTATTGAAAAATATAATAAAGCCATACATATTTGGTATCGCTGCAACCGTAACGACCTGAACTATAAAAATATTATGTTATTTATTCCGCACAGTGAACGCCGTAAAAAAAAACAACTAAAAAATACTGACATAATTGCTATTTTTTGGTCACTTTGTCTTCCAAAAATTGAAATAAAAAGTGATCAAAAAGTTGCATGTACCCAAAAATAGTACCTATAAAAACTATAACTCGTCTCGCTAAAAACAAGCCCTCATACAGCTTAGTCGACGAAAAAATTAAAACCGTTATGGCTCTCACAACTTGGCGACAGAAAAAATCAATTCTCTTTACAAAAGTTATTTTATTGTGCAAAAAGTTGTAAAACATAAAAAAGTGCTATAAATTAGGTATCAGCGGAATCGGACTGACCCGCAGAATAAAGGTAACATGTCATTTATAATGCGTGGTGAACGGTGTATAAAAAGAACTAAAAAAAAATGCCAGAATTGCTGTTTTTTGGCCATCTTGCCTCCCTAAAAAAAAAGGATAACAAGTGATCAAAAAGTCGTATATACCCCAAAATGGTACCAATAAAAACTACAGCTCGTCCCGCAAAAAAAAACAGCCTTCATACCACTACGTCTAAGAAAAAATAAAATGAGTTAATGCTCCAATAAGTCAGGAAAGAAAAAATATGCAGTTGTGCCGAGCCGGGGGGAACATTTCTTCTGTTTCAAGTGGCGAATTATCAAGGCCCCTAAAATTAGGGAACCAGGAATGGTAGGGCCCGAACATATCTGCTGGAAGTGAGGGTGCCCGTATTATACCAGGACAACACTTCCCAGCAAAATTCCTCAAACTGCAAAGATGCCGAGTGTGGACCAAAAGGGGAATAAGTAAGGACCATTTATTAGTGCGATACCGGCCTGTGCAGAAAGAATTGTGTCACAGCGTAACACACATCTATGGATTATTTTATTGTTTTTTTTTTTACCCCATTATTATACCACCTGACTATACCCCTTATATACTCCGCCCGGCTTACATGTACCCACACATTATAAACGGAAACACCAGTAAGACTCCAAACAAAACTACTACCAAGCAAAATCCACGCTCCAAAAGCCAAATGGCGCTCCCTCCCTTCTGAACCCTACAGTGTGCCCAAACAGCAATTAACTTCCACATAAATGGCATCGCCATACTCGGGAGAACCCTTTTAACAATTTTTGGGGTTTGTGTCTTCAGTGGCACAAGATGGGCACGACATATTTGCCACTGAAATAGCATATCTAGGGAAAAATTTTAATTTTCACTTTGCACCATCCGCAGCGCAATCATTCATGGAAAAGGCCTGTGGGGTGAAAACGCTCACTACACCCCTTAATAAATGCCTTGAGGGGTGAAGTTTCCAAAATTGGGTCACTTCTCAGCAGTTTATTTTATTATTTCACATCAGAGCCTCTGCAATTGTGATCCTTTGTAAATTGCAAAATTAGGCCTTAATTTTACATTGTACTCTTTCACTCCTGAGCCTGGTCGAATGTCCAGGCAACAGATTAGGGCCACACGTAGGGTGTTTCTAAAACTGGGAAACACAGCATAATAATTAGAGAGCTGTCTTGTTATGATGGCACAAGCTGGGCGCCACATATTGGCATGTCTATGGAAAAAAATCCCATTTTCACTCTGCAACATCGAGTGCACACCAATTTCTGCCAATCACCTGTGTGGTTAATATGCTCACTACACACCTAGGTGAATACCTTGAGGGGTATAGTTTCCAAAATGGGGTCACTTCTAGGGGGATCCACTGTTTTGGTCCCAAAGGGACTTTGCAAATGCAACATAGCGCCTTGAAACCAATCCAGCAAAATCTGTACTCCAAAAGCCAAATGTCGCTCCTTCCCTTCTGAGCCCTACTCTGTGCCCAAACAACAGTTTATGACCACATATGTGGTATTGCCGTACACAAGAGAAGTTGCTTTACAAGTGTTGGGGTGCTTTTTTTCATTCATTTGTTGAGAAAATTAAAACTTTTCAGCTAAAACTACGTCTTATTGAAGAAAAATGATTTTTTCTTATTTTCACTGCCTAATTCTAATAAAGTCTATGAAACACCTGTGGGGTCAAAATGCTCACTACACCCCTAGATGAATTCCTCAAGGGGTGTAGTTTCGTGAATGTAGTCACTTTTGAGGAGTTTCCGCTGTACTGGTACCTTAGGAGCTTTGCAAAAGTGACATGGTGTCAAGTAACCAATCCAGCAAAATCTGTGCTCCAAAAGCCAAATGGCGCTCCTTCTAAACAGCAGTTTATGACCACAAATGGGCTATTGCCGTACTCCAGAGAAGTTGCTTTACAAATGTTGGGGTTCTATTATTCCTTTATTTGTTGAGAAAATGAAAAATTTTGAGCAAAAGCTACGTCTTATTGGAAAAAAAGGATTTTTTTTATCTTCACTGCCCAATTCTAATAAAATCTATGAAACCCCTGTGGGTTTAAAATGCTCACTACACCCCTGGATGGATTCTTCAAGGGGTGTAGTATTCTTAATGGAGTCACCTTTTTTTGGTCCCTTAGGGGCTTTGCAAATGCGACGTGGTCTCCGCAAACCATTCCTGCTAAATTTGAGCTCCAAAAGCCAAATGGCGCTCTTTCCCTTCTTACCCCTGCCGTGTGTCCAAACAGCCGTTTATGACCACATGTGGGGTATTTTTTTACTCGGGAGAAATTGCTTTACAATTGTAGTGGTGCATTTTCTCCTTTAGTCCTTGTGGAAATGAGAAAAAAATTAGCTAAACCTACATTTTCTTTGAAAGAATGTAGATTTTCATTTTCACGGCCTACTTCCAATAATTTCTGCAAAAAACCTGCGGGGTCAAAATGCTCACTATACTCCTAGATAATTTCCTCAAGGGGTATAATTTCCAAACTGTGGTCACTTTTTGGGGATTTCCATTGTTTTGGCACCGCAATAGCCTTTCAAACCTGACATGGTGCCTAAAATATTTTCTAATAAAGAGCAGGCCCCAAAATCCTCTAGGTGCTCCATTGCTTCTGAGGCCTGTGCTTCAGTCAATAAGTGCACTAGGGCCACATGTGGGGTATTTCTAAAAACTGCAGAATCTGGGCAATAGATATTGAGTTGCGTTTCTCTGGTAAAACTTTCTGTGTTACAAAAAAAATTGATGAAATATGAATTTCTGCAAAAAAAAAAAGAAATTAGAACATTTCACATCTACTTTGCCTTAATTCCTGTGAAACATCAAAAGGGTTAAGAAACTTTCTAAATTATGTTTTGAATAGTTTGAGGGGTAAAGTTTTTAAAATGGGGTGACTTATCGGGGGTTTATAATATATAAGGCCCTAAAATCCGCTTCACAACTGAACTGGTCCCTGTAAAAATAGCGTTTCGAATTTTTCTTGAAAATGTGAGAAATTGCTGCTAAAGTTCTAAGGCTTGTAACGTCCTATAAAAATAAAAGGATGTTCAAAAAACTATGCCAATCTAAAGTAGACATATGGGTGATGTTAATTAGCAACAATTTTGTGTGGTATTACTATCTGTCTTACAAGCAGATACATATAAATTTAGAGAAAGGCTAATTTTTGCAATTTTTCGCTAAATTTTGATGTTTTTCCCAATTAAATACTTAATGTATCGAGCAAATTTTGCCAGTAACATAAAGTCTAATATGTCACGAGAAAATAATCTCAAAATCGCTTAGATAGGTAAAAGCATTCCGAAGTTATTACCACATAAAGTGAAACATGTCAGATTTGAAAAAATTGGCTGTGTCCTGAAGGCCAAAACAGGCTGCGTCCTTAAGGGGTTAAAGAGTCCAGAAAGAGAAAAGTCTCTTGGCCATTTAGAGGACATTCCGAAGACAGCTCCAGGGAGCAGATCATCCAGGTTGAGTCCAAATAGGGAGCTCACAGAAATACAGGAGGGTGTGGTGTCCGCCTATTCTCACTGCACAGAATTCCAGACTACTGGGCTGCAGCTGAAGTTGTGTATTAAAGGCTGGCGTTTAGAGGTAGTGATGAAAAAAAATTAAATAATAATAATAATAATAAATAAATAAAAATGAAGAAATAAATGGAGGGGGTGAGAGGAATACGGATATGAGGACACGCAGACCATAAACACCCGAATGGTTCAAAGGGACAGACCGATGAGAAAGAAGAAAACCAATCACTCAGTGTGTATGATTATACCGGGCCAATATAGAGGATCATCACCAACTAATGTTCGTTCCAGAAACCAGATAGTGGGACTAAAACAATCTCGTATTCTGATCTTAATGTGTGCGGAGGATGTGGATTATGGGTTTCCAGGTCTGAAAGAAACCACGTACTCTCGATTCTTTTTGGAGGGAGGCATTCACCCAATCCATGCGTAATAGGATTTGTTGCTTTTGATTTTTTTTTTAAACTAGTCAGATACAATTCGCAAGCGGAAACGCGAGATAAATTGACATGCTTCAGTTTTTAAAATACGCACTACAGGTCAATTTACATGCAGAAAAAATCTGCAACATGTAAATGAGATTTCCTGAGATCTCATTTACTTCACTTGTACTCTATTACGCTGCAGATTTGCCGCACGAAAATACATGCGGCAAAACCGTACGTAATACGCATCGTGTGCATTTGGCCTACAGACTTCTTTTTTAACTGACAATCTGCATCACATGCATATGAGGTTTCCGCAACCCAGTTCACATGCTCCGAAAAATTTTCTACGTGTATTTTTGTCTACACCATGAAAAGAAATCCAGCATGTGACTTATTTTGCATGGAAAAAGAATCCAAAGAGAGAATCCCTCTGTCATGCATCACCCATTTAGCCCCTAAACTAGGCATAACACAGTGTATCAGTTCTGCCTGGAGTATTCCTTAATAGATCGACCTGTCAGCAATGATGGCAACTGCTTATGAGATATGTTGAATGTAGAAATCTCGACAAATAGTCTGATTCAGGATTTTTTTATTTATATTATGAATAGAAAATTCTCCTATAATGTATTTAAATATTTAAATAGAGCAAAATAAAAAAATTCAGTACACAGGATTACTGTTGGTTCACTCTAGCTGCCTTTTCCATTTCTGTCAAATTTGGAAAATGTTATATTATGTTGTTATGCGTTCCAATCCATGACCACATTAAAACTGCTTCATGGAAATGGACTTGTCTTTCTGGACATGACATTATTATTATTAGAACGTGCTACTGAATTTATTGCTTTCCCCTCTCTGAGTCTATTTCCTTTTCGATTTAGTAAAGCAATTCATACTTATATTTTCTCATCCTGATTTAATTTATACGCACAATAATATCATATATAACACCTTTTATTTTGTTTCATCTGTTTCAAGTGTTTGCAGCACGAAAATTTTTCTACTCAATGTAGTAGAAAGTGCAGACGTACTGTTTTCCCCAATACTACATGAACTACTAGTACTAGCACTATCTGCAACCACTGTCGAATTACTAGCTTGCAGGTCCTTAAGAGACATTCACCTAAAAAAGAAGTTGAATTATGGTACAAGATGTACTGTCTGAAACTATTGGAAGAAGGGGATTTTTAGAACATTAATGCCCTATCCTTAGGATAGGCCATAAATCTTTGATTGGCAGGGTTGTGACGCTCGGAACCCTTACCAATCAGTAATATAAAAGGGCGATGCATCTACTTCATTGCTTACACAGGCACGTCGGCTCATCTGTATGAATGGCTATTCCTGGTACTGCAGCTTAGTCGCATTAAAGTAAATGGGGCTGAGCTTCACTACCAGGCACAGCCACATTCATATGTATGGGGCTGTACCTAAGTAAACAATGAAGGGTACATTGTGCCGCGGCTCCCTCATTCTGCTGATTTATAGGGATCGGACCCCGACCAATCAAACATTGATGTCCTATCCGAAAAATAAGCCCTCAGTGTATATGTCATGGGGAAACCCTTTCAATAAACATAAAAGATAAAAGAGAATTAAATGTTTGTAAATTGCATGTAATAAATACACTTCAATATACGTTCATAAAATAGGTGCGATCGAAAGATTATACTTTACCTGTTGCCAAAATCTTAGTCATCAAAGTATTTCATACATTAACATAATCCTTTATACTATTTTGATTAAAAAAGGCATCCAAGCATCACCTAAAGTTATCAGCTGTTTCTGCTTATACCAGTTCCTAGGGTTGTCTATTCCACAGCTTTACTGCTCTTACAGTAAAGAACCTTTTTAATTACTGGATTTTTTTTTCATTCAAAGATGGTGCTGTCTTGTCTTTTAAGGTGATCTTACTGTGTTAACATATATTTTTTTTATGACCCATCTTTACTCATAAATGGCATTTAATAACCCAAGTCTCCTAGTCCACTAACTACTTAAAGGGATTTCCCACCATAGATATAAATGCCTGATGGGTGGCGCTCCCACCTTTGTGATCCCCATTTCTAGGAAGAACTAGGGTCCCAATGACCCACATTCCACCAGGTTAAGTCGGCTGATGGCTGCCACATATAGGCAGAGATTAAATAGAAAGGGTCACACAAGTCTAAGGGAGTCACAAAAACAGTCCTTTCGTTTTGTTTTATCCTTGCATTGTTAAATTACCTTCCTTTCCAAACCATTTGCATAACATTCACTTTACTAACTGCTCTGACATATTTATGAAACTGTCTGGAAAGCAGTCAATATCTATTAGTGGTTAGAGAATGTTTAGACTGCGGAAAAATTGGATCAACTGGTTTGATATTAGAGCCATGATATGACCTTCAGATGTGTGAATTTTGTGGCTAAGCCTATACTGGCCACTTCCTAGCGTTGTAGAACAGGACTTTTGGCAAATAACAGAACAAGAATACTGACATGCCAATTCCGATTCTTAATGTGTTTTTATGTTCCTTATTTCTGCATAGCTTTTCATACAGAACTTTTTGGTCCAGGAAAGATCACAAAGGATTATTACCTCTGACACTTAACAGGTTTATTGTTAGAAATATGTTGTTGTGCATGATGGTACAGGATGGAACGTCTGTAAAAGTTTTCTGGAAAGTGCAAGTAAGTTCAGTCAAGATTCTTTACCCCAAATATTATTAGTTTACCCTTTAATATATATATTTAAATATATTAAATATATAATTTAATATTATATATATATATATCTATCTATATATATATATATATATATATATATATATATATATATATATATATATATATATCTCTATCTATATATATATATATATGTTTGTTAATTATCCTTCATTCCAAAAAAGAATCCAAAATACTTGACTGTGTAAAGAAACTCATTTTAGGTTTATGGTTATTGAAACTGACATTTTTTTTACTACGTTTACTTTTTTACCTTTATAGAACTGCAACTTTTTAAAAGCTTTCCTTCGCTTTTTTTATTTCTTCTCAAATTTCTGTTTTAAATAAGCCACAGCAATAAATTTCACACCCAATAACACTGTCTGTTGAAAAATGAATCATTTGTGCTGTAAATGGAAAGCCCAGGAACACAACATACTAAGGACCTTATTTTGTCAATGTAATTCCCTTACCACATACTGTAAAGTCTTCCAGAGTTCTAGAAATTAACACATTTCCATTTGAAATATTATACGTGGGAGTTAAAATTGACTTTTGTTCTTGTTATCATGTGCCAAACAGATGATGACGTCCATGGCCTTCGGTGGCTAGGAGACTGGTCTAGGCTGTCAGTCTGGCAACTGTGGTGAATGCCATAAGGGCTTGTATATGTAAGACCATGTATAGGTTACTAATACATCATATAAATGGTTCAGACACAAAGATTATTATTGGTAAGAATTAGTGGATATGGGAAATAGTCCGGCAAGTTTTGAAATGGTCATTTTCGTTATTTGGAGCCTCTGGATGATTTATTGGTTGTTGAAATAATTCAGTAAAGGTTTGGTCAAAGATATCAATGCATCCTTTCTTATGAGCTTTTTGTTGCTGTATTTCATTGTACACTAGCCATGTGAAGTTTTATTTGTTAATATTGCTAGTAGAATTAACAGCTTAAAATAAGGGTCAGAAATAAAATCTTGCAATAGACTTAACAGTATAAATGGATTAAAGAGAAAGTCAAAGTGAAAAATGTGACTTTTTTTTTAAACTAACTTCTCATGTAAATTGTAATTTGCACACACCCTGTACTGCAGCACACAGAATCCCTAGACACAATATGGCGCCATATGGTGTCACCGTAAGGCACTGTATTCTGCCCTTTGAGCTGCGACTTTGCATTCAGATTTTTTTACTGTATGGCCCATACATTTTCATGGGTGCCTTATTACAAATTCTTATCAGATTTTTATTTTCTTATACTTCTAATCCGTAAGGTTTCAGTTTTTGCGGAAACAATAGCGCAGTGAACTGCGCTGTTGTTTCCGCCCAAAAAACGGTAACATTACTTTATAGAGACAAATGGAAAATATTTGCAACAGAAGTATTACCATTGCAATCAATGGTAATGCAAACGGAAGCTGTGGTTTCCATTTGCCTTTCCGTTCATGAGTTCCTCCGACGGAAAGTTCTGACCGAACACATGAAAGGAAGGGTGGCGCTGAAGTGAACACACCCTTACATAAATTCTGTTTTATAAGCATTATGAAATAAAAATAAGAAAACGTAAGAAATCAATCTAATACACATAGAGATGAGGCTGTAAATAGTCACTGTCCAGGGTGCTGAAAGAGTTAACTGATCGGCAGTAACGCTTTCAGCACCCTCAACAGTGACTACCGATCACAATATCGAGCAACCTGTTTAAAAAAAAAAAAGACGTTCGAACTTCCCTCCCGGCCGTTGCCTTGGTGACGCGTCCTTGGTGACGTGCCTCTCTTGACATCTGGCCCCACCTCCCTGGATGACGCGGCAGTCCATGTGACCGCTGCAGCCTGTGCTTGGCCTGTGATTAGCTGGAGCTGTCACTTGGACTGAATTGTCATCCCGGGAGGAAGAAGCAGGGAGTTAACGGTAAGTCAGAACTTCTTTTTTTTTTACACGTTCATGTATATTGTGATCGAAAGTCACTGTCCAGGGTGCTGAAACAGTTTAACTCTTTCAGCACCCTGGACAGTGACTATCTCCTGACGTCGCGTACCGGAATTTTTTTTGCCGGGTTCGGTCAAAACGAGTTCGGCCGAACCCGGTGAAGTTCGGTTCGGTTGTCCGGGTTCGCTCATCTCAAAGACACGCCGTTTGGATGTTTGTAAACAGAAAAGCACGTGGTGCTTTTCTGTTTACATTCAGAGTTTGACAGCTCTTGCGCGAATCACGCAGTTCGCACGGAAGTGCGGAATGCGTGGTTTTCACGCACCCATTGACTTCAATGGGTGCGTGATGCGCGAAAAACGCCAAAAGAACGGACATGTCGTGACTTTTTTTCAGCGGACTCACGCTGAGGAAAAATCACGGACATGTCAGCACGGCCCCATAGACAAATATAGGTCCGTGCAACGCGCGTGCAAATCACGCGCGTTGCACAGACGTTTTTACCGTTCATCTGAATAAAGCCTTATGGTGAGATCCAATCTTCCTTTGACCAATAAGGAATTATGGCAGATCCGCAAAATGAAAGGTGCCTAAAACTATTACATGATAAGATAGTCCTGATAATCCCAATAAATGATTTAATAAAAAAGAACTATAACTAAGTGATTGTGTTAATAATTCCAATTTCCACATTTATTATTTTACATTTAGAACACAAATATAAGAGAGCTAATAAGAGACAAAAAACAACAATAAAAGAGAATGTCAATAAATAGAAAATTAAAGGAAAAACAAAAAAAAGAGGACAATAAACAGAAAACTGGAGGAAAATAAATGAAAAGGAAAGGGAAAGGGTAATTAAAGGAAAATAAAATAAAACAGGCAAAATTCAAATTAGAATAGATAAGAAATGGTAATACTGTAGCAAGCATAGGAAAATAAAATGGAATTAGGAGTGGCAAAGGAGAAAGGAAAAATAAATTATTAAAAGGAAAATGGAAACAGAAAGGGAAAAATAGAAATAAAATAAAGAGAAATAGGATAAGATAAGGAAATCAAGGTAAAAAAAAACAGAAATATAAAATAAAATCGGGAAACAGAATGGAAAATAAAAATAATATGTAAATTGTACAAGGTTTTGCAGAAAAAGATTTTACACTAATTGATAACTAAGGATGCCGATACATATAGAAGTAGCAGTGTGCAACGTGACCAGAAACTGTGTGACAAAACTGTACGCGGCACACCTTAAGTGCACAGGCAGACTATTGGTTTACCCAATTGCTTTCATGGAGGTTGGTACTTTTATAGGGTTTCCAATATTTGCAATAATTTAAAACATAAATGATCACCTTTGCACAGGATAGGTGATACTTTTCCTATCACTTGGGGTCCCACCGCCGAGACTTCCACCGATCGTTAGAATGGGGGTTTCGAACCCTCAGATTCTCCTGACTGTACTTCCTGCAGTGAGGAGGAGCTTGAACAGAGCAGCCGTTCCATTTACTGTCCATGAGAATGATGGAAACAGAGCTGTACTCTGCTTTTTCAATCATTCCCATAGGCATTGAATGGAGCAGCATTGTGCATGCTTGACTGCCGCTCCATTTAATGTCCTCCTCATTGCGGTCGAGCAGTGAAGAGGATCTGGTGGGAGTCCCAGCGGTGGGGTCCCCAGCGATCAGAAAATTATCACCTATCCTGTACTTAGGTGATAATTTATGATTTTGGGAATACCCCATTAATGGATAACTGCATTCAATATGTTCTCTAAATATATTATATATTTAATTTTTAATAATTAGATTAAGTCTGTCATTTTCTCCCCTTTGTTCTACTAACATACGTATTCCTTATGACTTCATCAATTGCTTTCGATTTTAGATCAGGCCATTCCAGTGAAAAAAAAGGTATCTGATTGGTTTTCTTGAACAGCATCACTGCTAACTCTTGCATTAAATAAAAACATACATGGACCAAGAAATTAATAAAAGTGGGTATATGAGGTTAGAATAAAAGGGCCTTGTTTCTTGGAGAAACAGTATCCCTATTGTCCAGGGGCTGTGTCTGGCATTACATCACAGACCCATTCAAGTGAAAGGGGCTATTCCGCAATACCAGATACAGCTCTTTGTTAGGAGTCCATATGATTTCTTTAACCCCTTCCCACTTTTGACCTTCCTGACGGAGACTTATTTTTCGAATCTGACATCTTAATTTATGTGGTAATAACTTTGGAATGCTTTTACCTATCCAAGCGATTCTGAGATTGTTTTCTTGTGACACATTGGACTTTATGTTACTGGTAAAATTTGTTTGATACATTCAGTATTTAATTGTGGAAAAAAAACAAATTTTTGCAAAAATTTGCATTTTTATCAATTTAAACATATCTGCTTGAAAGACAAATAGTTATACCACAGAAAATAGTTGCTAATTAACATTTCCCATATGTGTACTTTAGATTGGCATAATTTTTTGAACATCCTTTTATTTTTCTAGGATGTTACAAGACTTAGACTTAGAACTTTAGCAGGAATTTCTCACATTTTCAAGAAAATTTCAAAAGGCTATTTTTTCAGGGACCAGTTCAGTTGCAAAGTGGCTTTGAGAGGCCAATACAATACAAACCCCCATAAATCCTCCCATTTTTAAAACTGCAGCCCTCAAAGAATTCAAAACAGCATTAGTGGTGAAATTTACAATTTTTTTTTGCAGAAATTCATTTATAATAAAAAAAAGTCTGTAACACAGAAAATTTCACCAGAGAAACTCAATCAATATTTATTGCTCAGATTCTGCAGTTTGTAGAAATATCCCACACGTGCCCCTAGTGTGCTAATGGACTGAAGCACAGGCCTCAGAACTAAAGAAGCACCTAGAGGATTTTGGGGCCTTCTTTTTATTAGTTTATATTTTAGGCACCATGTAAGGTTTAAAGAGGTCTTGTGATGCCAAAACAAAGAAAACACCCCAAAAAAGATCCCATTTTGAAAACTACACCCACAAGGAATTCATCTAGGGGTGTAGTGAGCATTTTGACCACACAAGTGTTTCATAGATTTTAATAGAATTTGGATGTGAAAATATATATTTTTGAATTTTTTTCAATAAGATGTCATTTTAGCTAAAAAAAAACACAACAATTTCCACAAAAAATAAAGACGAACAAGTCCCCCAACATTTGTAAAGCAACTTCTAGAGAGTATGTAAATAACCCATATGTCGTCATAAACTGCTGTTTGGACACATGGCAGGGCTTAGAAGGGAAGGCGCCGTTTGGCTTTTGGAGAGCAGATTTTTCTGGATTGGTTCCTCGGCACCATGTCGCATTTGCAAAGCCCCTGTGGGCCCAGTACAGTGGAAACTCCCTAAAAGTGACTCCATTTAGGAAACTACACCCCGGGAGCAATTCATATAGGGGTGTAGTACGATGTAGATTTAGCTCAACATTTTTCATTTTCTCAACAAATAAAGGATAAAAACAACCCAACATTTGTAAAGCAACTTGTCCAGAGTACGAAAATACTCCATATGTGGTCACAAACTACTGTTTGGGTACACGGCAGAGCTCAGAAGAGAAGGATCTCTATCTGGCTTTTAGAGCATAGATTTTGCTGGATTGGTTTCTTGGCACTATGTCGCATTTGCAAAGCCCCTGTGGGGCCAAAACAGTGAAAACTCCCTAAAAGTGATGACATTTGGGAAACAACACCCCTTGAAGAATTCATCTAGGGGTGCAGTGAGCATTTTGACTCCACAGGTGTTTAATAGATTTTATTAGAATAGGGCAGTGAAAATAAAAAAAAATATTTTTCCAATAAGACGTAGATTTAGCTCAAAATTGTTCATTTTCTCAACAAATAAAAGGAGAAAAAGCACCCCAACATTTGTAAAGCAATTTCTCTCGAGTACGGCAATACCCCATATGTGGTTATAAACTGATGTTTGGGTACACGGTAGGGCTCAGAAGGGAAGAAGCGCCATTTCGCTTTTGGAGTGCAGATTTTGCTGGATTGGTTTCTAGGCTCTATGTCTCATTTGCAAAGCCCCTGTGGGACCAAAACAGTGGAAACCACCCAGAAGTGACCTCATTTTGGAAACTACACCACTCAAGGTATTCACCTAGGAGTGTAGCGAGCATGTTAACCCTGCATGTGTTTTCCACATATTAGTGTAGTCTGCACTCAATGTTGCAGAGTGAAAATGGCAATTTTTCCATAGATATGCCAATATGTGGTGCCCACTATGAAAAGACAGATCTCTAATTATTAAGCTGTGTTTCCCAGTTTTAGAAACACCCTACATGTGAAATTGAGGCCTAATATGGCAATTTACAAAGTATTGGTTCACAATTGCAGAGGCTCTGATATGAAATAATAATAGAAACCCCTGAGAAGTGACCCCATTTTGGAAACTACACCCCTCAAGACATTTATTAATGGGTGTAGTGAGCATTTTTACCCCACAGGTCTGTTTCATAAATGATTACGCTGCAGATTATGCAAAGTAAAAATTGCAATTTTTCCACAGATGCAGTGAAGGAAATAAGTATTTGATCCCTTGCTGATTTTGTAAGTTTGCCCACTGTCAAAGACATGAACAGTCTAGAATTTTTAGGCTAGGTTAACTTTACCAGTGAGAGATAGATTATATAAAAACAAAAAAAAAAGAAAATCACATTGTCAAAATTATATATATTTATTTGCATTGTGCACAGAGAAATAAGTATTTGATCCCCTACCAACCATTAAGAGTTCAGCCTCCTCCAGACCAGTTACACGCTCCAAATCAACTTAGTGCCTTAAAGACAGCTGTCTTAAATGGTCACCTGTATAAAAGACTCCTGTCCACAGACTCAATTAATCAGTCTGACTCTAACCTCTACAACATGGGCAAGACCAAAGAGCTTTCTAAGGATGTCAGGGACAAGATCATAGACCTGCACAAGGCTGGAATGGGCTACAAAACCATAAGTAAGACGCTGGGTGAGAAGGAGACAACTGTTGGTGCAATAGTAAGAAAATGGAAGACATACAAAATGACTGTCAATCGACATCGATCTGGTGCTCCATGCAAAATCTCACCTCGTGGGGTATCCTTGATCCTGAGGAAGGTGAGAGCTCAGCCGAAAACTACACGGGGGGAACTTGTTAATGATCTCAAGGCAGCTGGGACCACAGTCACCAAGAAAACCATTGGTAACACATTACGCCGTAATGGATTAAAATCCTGCAGTGCCCGCAAGGTCCCCCTGCTCAAGAAGGCACATGTACAGGCCCGTCTGAAGTTTGCAATTGAACATCTGGATGATTCTGAGAGTGATTGGGAAAAGGTGCTGTGGTCAGATGAGACTAAAATTGAGCTCTTTGGCATTAACTCTACTCGCCGTGTTTGGAGGAAGAGAAATGCTGCCTATGACCCAAAGAACACCGTCCCCACTGTCAAGCATGGAGGTGGAAACGTTATGTTTTGGGAGTGTTTCTCTGCTAAGGGCACAGGACTACTTCACCGCATCAATGGGAGAATGGATGGAGCCATGTACCGTCAAATCCTGAGTGACAACCTCCTTCCCTCCACCAGGACATTAAAAATGGCTCGTGGCTGGGTCTTCCAGCACGACAGTGACCCGAAACATACAGCCAAGGCAACAAAGGAGTGGCTCAAAAAGAAGCACATTAAGGTCATGGAGTGGCCTAGCCAGTCTCCAGACCTTAATCCCATCGAAAACTTATGGAGGGAGCTGAAGATCCGAGTAGCCAAGCGACAGCCTCGAAATCTTAATGATTTACAGATGATCTGCAAAGAGGAGTGGGTCAAAATTCCATCTAACATGTGTCATCAACTACAAAAAACGTCTGACTGCTGTGCTTGCCAACAAGGGTTATGCCACCAAGTATTAAGTCTTGTTTGCCAAAGGGATCAAATACTTATTTCTCTGTGCACAATGCAAATAAATATATATATAATTTTGACAATGTGATTTTCTTTTTTTTTTTTTTTTATATATATAATCTATCTCTCACTGGTAAAATTAACCTAGCCTAAAAATTCTAGACTGTTCATATCTTTGACAGTGGGCAAACTTACAAAATCAGCAAGGGATCAAATACTTATTTCCTACACTGTATGCCATTCCAGTGGCAAATATGCCATGCCCGGCTTGTGCCACTGGAGACATATACCCCAAAAAAAGGTTTCTCCCTGGTTTGGCGATGACATATATGTGGACGTAAACTGATGTTTGAGCACACTGTAGGGCTCAGTAGGGAGGGAGCGCCATTTGGAATTTGAAGCGTGGATTTTTCTCAGTAGTACTGGTATTTCCGTTTATAATGTGGAGGCACATGTAAGCTCTACGGAGTACATCAGGTGCATAGTCAGGTGGTATAATAATGAGGTAAAAAAAACAATAAAATAATCCATAGATGTGTGGTACGCCGTGAAGCAATCCTTTCTGCACAGGCCAGTGTCGCACTGATAAATGTCCTTCATTATCCCCCTTTTGGTCCACACGTTTGCAGTTTGGGGAATTTTGCTGGGAAGTGTTGTCCTGGTATAATACGGGCACCCTCGATTTCAGCAGATATGTTTGGGCCCTTCCCTTCCTGGTTCCCTAATTTTAGGGCCTTGATAAATCGCCCCTTGAAACAGAAGAAATGCTCCCCTCGGGCCTGTACAACTGCATATTTTTCTTTCCTAACCTATGGGAGCCTTAACTTATTTTTTTTTTTGTTAGATGTAGTAGTATGAGGGCTTGTGTTTTTATTGGTACCATTTTGGGGTACATGCGACTTTTTGAGCAAAATGACCTAAAAACAGCAATTCTGGCATAGATTTCAGTTGTTTTTTTTTTATACAGCGTTCACCATGCATTATAAATTACATGTTAACTTTACTCTGCGGGTCAGTATGATTCCGGCGATACCAAATTTCAAATTTATATCACTTTTTTATGTTTTACAACTTTTTTCACAATAAAATTGCTTTTGTAAAGTATTTTTTCTACCCTCATATTCTGAAAACGTTTTTTTTTGTCGATGAGGGCTTGTTTTTTGCGAGACAAGCTATAGTTCTTATAGGTATCATTTTTGGATACATGCAACTTTTTGACCACTTTTATTCCAATTTTTGGAAGCCGTAGTGACCAAAAAACAGCAATTCTGGTATTGTTTTTTAGGTTTTGTTTGTTTACG
Source organism: Rhinoderma darwinii (assembly GCF_050947455.1). Taxonomy (NCBI): domain Eukaryota; kingdom Metazoa; phylum Chordata; class Amphibia; order Anura; family Rhinodermatidae; genus Rhinoderma; species Rhinoderma darwinii. Next base: position 44,259,664 of record NC_134687.1, on the reverse strand, counting down.
GCATTCACCACGCTGGATATATTTATAGTTCAGGCAGTTACAGACGCGGCTATATAAAATATGTATGGTTTATTTATTTTTTTCAATAATAAAGGACTTGATAAGGGAAGAAGGGCGATCGTGTTTTATTTTATTACTTAAAACGTTTATTTTAATTTTGACAACTTTTTTTTTTCACCTTTTTTTTTTTTACACTTTTTTTAGTCCCACTAGGGGACTCGAAGGTGCAACTATTTGATTGCTGTTCTAATACATTTCACTACCTATGTAGTGCAATGTATTAGAACGGTCAGTCGTTCACTGACAGCAAGCCAATTTGGCTCCGCCAGTGTCCATTAGTAAGGCGAGGCTTAATGTTAGCCAGTGAAAAGTCTAGCACTAACCCCCATTATTACCCTGGTACCCACCCCCACCAGGGGTGCCGTGAAGAGCCGGGTACGATCTAGTACAGGACCATCTGTAGTGATGGTTGTACACTGGGGCGGCCGCAGGCTGGTATTTGACTGGGAAAGGCCGAAAACCTTGGCCCATCCCACCCGTGTAGTGGCAATGAAAGCCTGCTGCTGCAATGTTGTGCCTTGGCTGGTTATGAAAAATGGGGGGACCCCACACTGTTTTTTCCAATTATTATTTTTTTTTTTTAAATGACGTGGTGTCCCCCTTATTTTTCATAACCATCCAGATACAACATAGCAGTAGCCCCCTCCCTTGTAAATAGTGCCACACAGCCCCCGTCCCTTCTATAAACTGTATATAGTGCTACATAGCCCCCCCTGTAAATAGTGCAACACAGCTAGCCCTCCACTTGTTTATAGTGCCACACAACCCCTCCAGCTTGTATGAAGTGCCACACAGCCCCCCCAAAAAAATTGTACTTACCCAGTCCCGTTCCCACGCGGACGGAGCGCTTCACAGCCTCTGGACAGAATCCCTGTGCAGGCCAACGTGATAATTCCTAAGGACGCAGATACAATTAAAAGTGGTTGTCGCTAGCACCCCCTGATGCTAGCGACGCCACCGATCAATAGGGGGCCCGTGCAACCCAGCCCATAAATGTTATGTGCCGGGCGGCGTGTTACCCCGTAGCAGCCGCTATGGGAGCTATAATTGGCAGGGACCCTAAAAGGATGAGGGCCCTGGGCAATTGCCCAGTTCCCCCCTAACACCGGCCCTGAAGACATGGTGCATTGGGGCTGTGGGCCCACCTAGCTTTGCGGCCCAGTAGCAATTGCACTGTTGCGACCCGTATAGCTACACCACTTTTACTTTTATTATTTGACTAATGAATTAGTTATTATATTTTTCATTTCTTACAAGTCATCAGGACACATTCTTAATATCAGGCTTTGTTCCTTGTTATATGACAGAAGGTGTGATGTCATGCCACACGGGAAGGCCTCATCAGAAACATGGTGCCTGCTCTCCTGCATGCCAAACCTGTGGATTTGTATATGAAGCAAAAGTCTGTTTTGTGCGGTCTTGCATGTTCCAAATCAAAGCATCCATTAATCACGGGGTTGTAACATTCAAGCATCAACTATCGAAGAATGTTTATTTTTATTCCTGGTGTAACAGTATGAAAATTATACAGTTCTGCAGAATTATAAGATGAAAATAAATACATTCTATTTATGTCCCACAGAACATTTTATATATTTCATATTTTCTATATGTATGCAACAACATATTCTACCATGTTAGGTCCTGACAAAATAATGCAACAGTGTATATAAAGCAATGGTAATGGAACGAAAGCGAGTATAATTTTATATTAATAATACTATGGATCAAAGAGCGATTTGTTACACAATATATTTTCAGCTCAGAACAGAGAAGTGAGAACCTGATTTACAAATAGGCTGGTGGATGCTTTATTTTACTACCTACAGCAGTGCCACAATCTCAGTTCTATTGGCCTTACTATAAGGGTATGTTCACACGGCCTATTTACGGACGTAAATCGGGCGTTTTTGCCCCGAATTACGCCCGAAAATAGCGCCTCAATAGCGTTGACAAACATCTGCCCATTGAAAACAATGGGCAGACGTTTGTCTGTTCACACGAGGCGTATATTTACGCGCCGCTGTCAAAAGACGGCGCGTAAATAGACGCCCGCGTCAAAGAAGTGACCTGTCACTTCTTTGGCCGTAATTAGAGCTGTTATTCATTGACTCCAATGAATAGCAGCGCTAATTACGCCTGTAATTGACGCGGCGTTCAAGCGCCTGCACATGCCGGTACGGCTGAAATTACGGGGATGTTTTCAGGCTGAAACATCCCCGTAATTTCAGCCGTAACGGACGCCCTCGTGTGAACATACCCTAATAGAACAATGCTTGTAGTTTAATCACTTCCCAACCTTTGAATATAATTGTCAGGCCTGATTTACACGAGCGTGTGCGTTTAGCGCGCGTAAAACACGCAGCGTATTGCGCGCGTTGCCATTGCGTTTGGCATGCGTATACGCAGAGTTGTTGCCTTTTTAACGCGCGTGCGACCTGCGTTTAAAACGCGCGTAAAAAACGCAGCGGTAGTTAATGCGAGGCCAGCCTACAAATAGGCAGGCTGGCCCAACCCCTGCTTGCTGGGTGAACAGGTTGTACGCCTTATTGCAGCCTCTGCAGAAACCCAAGTGTGTGTTTCAACAGTTGACACGTGTTTTGACTTGCAAGCCACAATTATGCCATCTCAGTCGCTTGCACGTGTGCTGCTTGCGTGGATGATTTTGCGTCGTTTTGGCGAACGGCGACCCATGCTGCAGCACCAGACGCCTGGAAGAAGTCGCATTTGGGTTCATCCACTTGTGGCCCAACGAACCTCCAAAGGGCACTTTCATACTCTCTTTGAGGACTTACGTCGTCACCCCGAAAAATTTAGAGCGTTCTGCTGCATGTCTGTGTCCACCTTTGATCTTCTGCTTGCGCAGATTCGCCCTGGAATCACCTACCAGAATACCAACATGAGACGCTGCATTTCCCCAGAGGAACGCCTGCTTGTGACCTTGAGGTATGTGTGCACTAGCAATTAGTTCTCCGAGGACGCTGTATGGTTTACAAGTCCGCACTAACATGTGTTGTTTATTGTTTTTGTTTTATCTTGCCTTTAGATTTCTGGCCACAGGCAATAGTTACCATTCGTTACATTTTGAATTTCTTTTGGGAGTGACCACCATTTCCTTCATTGTGACATCCACCTGTGTTGTGCTGTGGCAGAGCTTAAAGACCACGGTCATGCCTCAGCCCACGACAGAACAGTGGCTCCGAATTTCGGAGGGATTTCTTCGAGCAACTCAATTTCCTAATTGTATTGGTGCCCTAGACGGCAAGCATTTTCGGGTGAAGAAGCCCCCACGCAGTGGCTCGCGATACTATAACTACGAACAGTTTTTTCCTATGGTATTGTTGGCCTTGGCGGACACAAATTATTGTTTCACAATTGTTGACATAGGCTCGTATGGAAGCTCTGCTGATGCCTGCATATTCCGTTCATCAAGAATGGGTAAACGACTTTTGAATAATCAACTTGCGGTGCCGGTACCTTCCATCCTCCCTGGCTCCAGCGGCCCACCAATCCCATATGTAATAGTTGCAGATGAGGGGTTTGCCCTGACAAGGCAAGTAATGCGGCCTTTTGCAAGAAGGGGCTTGGATGAGCGTTGCCGCATGTCCAATCTCCGCCTGTGCCGAGCTCGAAGATGTGTGGAATGTGCCTTTGGCATAACAGGTGGCGGGTGTTTCTGTCTACAATGCAATTGTCCCCGCAGAATGTGACACGTGTCATACAAGCGTGTGTAGTTCTGCATAATTTCTGCCGCATTCATGATGCTACGTTTGATGCAGAATATATAGTAACACATGCTGTTATGGATGTATACTCAGGTATACTCGTCAGTTGACTGCCTGGTCCAAATTCAGTAGGTTCAGCTTTAGCGTGCGCACGCAAGAAAATACACTGACACCAAGGGTAGGGTCAAAGTAGATCTAATTTATTATGCATTACACTCAAGCTTATATGCTGTCACAAAAAGGGGCTTTCCTTCTGACTTTAGGCTGTGCGTGGTACTCATACATTGGTTCTCTCTTTCTCTCTATGTATATATATATGGTTAGGGTGTATTCCCGGATGCAGGGGCCGTTGTAAAAGAGGAAGTGGAGTCACAAACATACTTTTAATCCACAACAGTTCCCCCTTTGACTCCATTTCAATGCTATCCCTATGATCCAGCCCTAGTACCCTTCGTTCCATGTTTCACCAGTTAGGAGACAAGCCTATGCCTAGCGCATAGGTCCCTCTTAGTGGTCTTTGATAGAAGAGCTGGATACTCAGTAACCGTATGGAGGGGGTCTGCTTGTGGTAATCCGTTGCTGTCGGTTGTATAAGTTCCTGACCATAGGACGCAGGCGGTTTTAGTGCATCCTCCTCTTCGATTTCGGAAAATTCAGCATACATGTTTGGGGAGACATCTTCGACCACCTTGGTTATGAGTTTCCTTGCACAAGGGATGACACAACACACACAATGAGTGAGAGTACAAGTATTATACATACAAAAGCTATGACAGCTTGCACTAAGGCTGCCTTCCACCCTCCTATCCAAGCAAAAGCCTGATCCCATGTGTTGGTAATCCCTGAATTCCTTTTTAGTTCTACTGATAGATCCTCCAGTCCACGGAGTGCCTTACTTATACTACCATCAGGGGCCCTTGGTCAAAGTCATTCGAACAAGCAGATTTTTCCCATTTTTATCCTTTCTGTCTTGTGCCTGTTGTGATTTGTATCCCCATTCTGTTCCAGTATTCCACCCCACATAAGCCTACTTCTCAAAATTTGATCCCTCTCCGTTTCCTGGGTGGTTATACAGATGTACTGGGTCCCCCGGTGCATGGTTGATTGCCACTGTGGGCTAGGGCATGGGACTATAATGCAATAGACACTTATAGGGCTTGAAGTGTTATACCAAAAGGTGATTACCCCTTGGTCCTTAGTAATAGCTCCCCATAACCCTCCTGTCCCTTAGTTCCACATATCATCCCCAGAAAGCATAAAAAGGATATGATCATCATGGTTCTATTCCGGGGTCGAGGTCTTTTTGCAGTGAGATGCGTGGACCCAATTATCTCTTCCTTCAAGTTTCACCGATGTGGGGGTTGTGAGAAGGACTTGGAAGGGGCCGTCAAACCGGGGTTCAAGCGAACTTTTCCGATTGAACTTCTTTAGCAGGATCCAATCCCCTGGTTGTATCGGGTTCTCTCCTGTCAGAGAGTCAGGATCTGGAATGGAAGAAAAGACTTTGCCATGTATGTTAGTCAACCGTTTGGTTAGTTCAATTACATATCTGGACAACGTATCATATTGCATATTCAGCTGCTGGGGGAAATATAGTCCCAATCGGGGTACACTGCCAAATAGTATTTGGTAGGGGCTTAACTTTTGAGGACCCTTTGGTGTGTGTCTTACACTAAAGAGGGCTAGGGTTAAACTTTCTGTCCAAGGTTTCCCTGCTCCTTCAGCTGCTTTCAGCATTTTCTGTTTGAGAGTACCGTTAAGCCTTTCCACCTTTCCACTGCTCTGTGGATGATAGGGAGTATGAAAAGCTAATTCGGAGCCAAGGGCCTTCCATAGTTCCCTCGTAAGGTTGGCTGTGAAGGCTGGGCCTTGGTCACTCTCGATTGTCTCAGGCACGCCATATCTGCACACTATTTCACTCAACAGCTTTTTAGCAGTGGTTGTGGCTGACTGTTTTTTTACCGGGAACGCCTCTGGCCAACCCGAGAAGACGTCTATCACTACTAGGACATATTCATACAAGCCGGATCTTGGCATTTGTATGTGGTCTATTTGGATTCGCTGGAATGGGTACAGTGGCTTTGGAGTGCATTTCGCTGGAGGTTTCACCATTTTCCCAGGGTTGCACTTCCCACAGGTGATACATCCCTTTGTATATTGATTCGTCATCATAGAGAATCCTGGGGCAAACCAATACATTTGTACCAGGTTATTCATAGGGATTTTCGACAGGTGTGTTGGACCGTGCGCCCACTGGGCCATCATGGGGTATAATGCCCTTGGAAGACACGGTTTGTCATGCTTTGTATACAACCCGTTGTCCATTGTTGCCCCCTTTGTGATCCACTCCTCCTGTTCTGCTTTTGGAGCTTGCTTTTGCAGAGTGAGGATGAGCTTATTCATGGCTGCCTGGCAATGTAGTGGCGCTTTCTCCTGGTCATCTGGTTTGGAGAGACAGATGAGATCAGCGTAGCTGCTTCCCGAGGTTTTTGTTCCTGAGGTTGCTGCACGTTTAGCGGCCATATCAGCCAGGTTATTCCCCCTTGCCTCCATTGTATCTGCTCTGGTATGTGCTTTGACCTTGACAATAGCCAGTTCCAGGGGCAAGAGAAGGGAGTCCATTAGCTGATGGATGGCTTGGTGATGCTTGATTGGATGTCCATTTGATGTGAGAAAGTCCCGTGCTTTCCAGATGGGTCCGAAATCGTGCGCAACACCATAAGCGTACCTAGAATCGGTGTAAATGGTAGCAGTTTTCCCAGATGCTATATTGCAGGCTGCAATTAGAGCTTGGAGCTCGGCTTCTTGAGCAGACATGTGTGGTGGAAGCTGAACTTCGAGGAGTACCTCCAGGGCAGTAGTAACTGCCATGCCAGTATGGAAGCGTCCACTTTCATCCGCAAATCGTGAGCCATCAACGAAAAGGGTCAAGTCAGGAGCTGCTAGAGGTTCATCGGTGACGGTTTCCAACCCGGCAGCTTCTTGGCTGAGTACCGCTAGACAATCATGTGTAGGTTGGAGGAGAGATTGTTCTTCTTCTTCTTCAGAGATAGGTGAATCGGTAGGAAATGGGAGGAGAGTAGCTGGGTTGAGTACCATACATCTGGAGAGAGTCACGTTATCTGGGATGAGCAGAGAGCATTGGAGGCGAAGGTGACGTGCAGCAGACAGATGCTTTGGCTGAGTTTGTGTAAGTATCGCTGAAATATCATGTGGAGCAAGGATAGTCAGATCATGCGCCAGTACTATGTCCGAGGTTTTGTCTAGTAAGGCATGCACTGCAAATACGGCCCGTAGGCATGAAGGTGCTCCTCTGGCAACTGGGTCGAGGCGAGCTGAATAGTAGCCTATGGGTCTTTGTTTGCCACCATGTATTTGGGTGAGTACTCCAGTGGCATGACCAGTCTTTTCCATGACATAAAGGCGGAATGGCTTGGCATAGTTCGGGAGTCCCAATGCTGGGGAAGAGACCACTAATGACTTGAGTTCATAGAAAGCAGTCACTGCTTCTGGGGGTAATGAGAACAGGTCATTCTTCAGAGAGTCATACAGGGGTTGCATGAGGACAGAAGCATGTAATATCCAGGACCTGCAATAGGAGACAACTCCTAGGAAGGCCTGCAATTGGGAGTGTGACGTGGGGATAGCAAGGTCACTGATGGCATTTTTCCTGTCCTCCGTCAGGTGTCTGGATTGATGTGAAATACAATGGCCTAGGAAGATAACTTTCTGCAGGCAGAAATGGAGTTTCTTCTTAGAGGCTCTGCACCCAGCAGTGTGCAGGAAGGTTAACAGGTTGATTGAGGAGTCTCGACAGGTAGGTAGGTCGGGGGCACACAGTAGAAGGTCATCCACATATTGCAGGAGGCACACCTGAAAGTTGGCTTGCTTCCATGGCTCCAGAACCGAGGTCATAGCTTTGGAGAACATTGACGGGCTGTTTTGGGCTCCTTGCGGCATCACGGTCCAAGTGTATTGGGAGCCATTGTGTGTGAACGCAAACAGGTATTGGCAGTCCTTGTGGAGTGGGACACTGAAGAAGGCATTTGCTAGGTCAATGACAGTGAAATAGCAAGCTGTGGGTGGTACCTGTGCGAGGAGGGTGTGTGGGTTTGGTACTATTGGGGTCTCGAGTACCGTTGCTTCATTTACTGCACGTAAGTCCTGTACCATGCGGTACTGTGGAGGTTGTCCCTTCTCCACCTTTTTCTTTACTGGAAAAAGGGGGGGTGTTACATGAAGAGGTAGTGGGGATCAGGGCTCCTGCCGTGAGATACACTTTTAATTGGGTAGAAATAGCATCAGACTGTGCGATGGACAGAGGGTATTGAGGTTTTCTTGGTAAAGCAGCATGTGGTTTGAGTTGCACCGTGACAGGGGATACATGAAGGCGGCCAATGTCCTGTGGTCCGGTAGACCACAAGGCATTAGGAACGGCTGATAGATCTGTGTCATCCATGCTTGAAGCAGGGGTGTCTGGGAGTGAGAGCAGGCCAAAAATCTGGACAGTTTCTTCCTCTAGTAGGGGAGAGGAAAGGGAGACTGTCCCATCCTCATGGTAAGTGATTGTAGCTTCAATTTTCGACAGGAGATCTGAGCCTAAAAGATTCACCGGGCATGTGGGGGAAGCTACTAGCTGAGCTAACATGGGCCTGGATGGTTGAAGGGAGAGTTGCAGTGGTTTAGTGAGGTGGGATCTGCGTGATTGTCCGTCCACTCCAACGCATGCTACCGTTTTATTGGAGATACAATTAGGGAAAGGGAGGTCGGACTGTCGGATAACACTTCTGGCAGCGCCGGTGTCCACTAGGAACTTCATAGGTGTTCCCTCAATGTCGATGTGTATACATGGGGTGGGGCCTGCCGGGGTAAGGTGTGGCAGGACCAGTGGAACCGGTTTGCCAGCAGCCTATGGTTGCGGGGCAGGTGGGGTCCTGTCCCCTTGCGGGTCACGTGGTGGCCAATCTTGTTGGCGGTCACGTGGTGACCAACTATTGTATGGCTGATTGCGGGGAGGTTGTGTTCTCATTGGGGGTCGGCCTGAGCGGCATTCCCGCTTGAGGTGACCCAATTTCCCACATCCATAGCACGTAGGACGCGGCCTGGACTGGGGAAAGTTGGGTGGGGCATTCCAGTCACCTGGCTGATAGGGTAACAGGGTGGTTTTGGGAGGTTTTGTGGCCAGGTTCTGCTCGATACCCCTTGCTACCTGGAACAAGATTTCCCCTGCCATGCCTCGGTACTCGGGCCTAGTGCTTATGAGGCTTTTCCTTATGGGTTCCCTAAGCCCCTGGACAAAGGCATGCCCCCATAACTGGGCGTGAGTTTTGACTAGACGTGTGTCAAACCCAAAATCAGTGCAGAGCTGGTTAAGGCGGTAGTAAAACTTCTCAACTGACTCTGTCTTATCCTGCGTAACATCCTGTAGGGCAGTGGCTTGGTCAGCCAGCCGATCTGTGGCCCATTCCTTTAATTTTTCAAGGAAGCGGGGCCCTGAGACATAGTTATCGATGTCATCAAGATGACCGGGTGTAACATGTGGCTCTATGACTGGCCAGAAAGAGTCTCCTGCCTTTATCTGAGTTAGACCGCACAGGTCCTTCCATGTGGCCGCATGTGTCTTTTGTATCTGGCACAAGCGTCTATAGAAAGGCATGGGTTGTTTTTCTGGATCAGGCAGACCATTTAATAGAGCCTGTGTTTCCTGCAGTTTCCAGGGGACGTATCTGGGACGTTGGTCGGTGCGTCGGCCCCTAAAATTGGAGGAAGTGACATCTGCATCCCTTGCTGAACTCGCAGGGTTGGGGGTGAGCACAGGTGGATTTGACCATGTTGGCGCCAGTTGTGGATTTTGTGTTGCCGCTTCTGCCTCATTCTGTCGCCTGTACCCACTTTGTTCACTATGTACGCTACCCGTCTCCTGTTCGTCATGGTCATGGTCGGAAACACCCAGGGGAAATGTGGCTTCACCCAAATCTAACAAGTCACGTGTGATGGCTGCATAAGGACTGGGAGGCAGCTTGGGTTTTGAGGTGGGTGGTTTGGATGAGGGCGTCTGGCTGGTCCCTCTATTCGGGTGGTACGGGGTATTGTCATGATTGAGTAATGGGTATGTCCCTGATGTGGTGTAAAGTCTAGGGGCCCCACAAAAGTAACAAGTCTCCCGGCAGTCGGGGTTCTGACATTTACATCTCCCACACGTCCAGCCCCGGGGATCCCAGTTGGTCCCGGTGTCGGGGTAGGGTGGAGGTCCGCTCACCAAGGGTGTGGTCGTTAATGCAGACGCCATTTTAGATTCTAAGGGTGCGGTCGGTGATGCAGACGCCATTTTAGATTCTAAGGGTGCGGTCGGTGATGCAGGCTCCATTTTAGATTCTACTTCTGCTTCTTTGTCTGTCTGATCACATGCTGTATAACGATACTTTCCTTCCTCAGTAAACCTTTCCCTCCATTTTGCTTTATTCACTCCCTTAGCTGTCTTGTACCATGCTTCTGCGTGTTTTTGCAGTCCCTCATCTTGTAAAACTCCCTTCTTGGTGACTAATACCTGTTTCCACTCTGCTTCATCTAAACGGCCTCCACTATGAATTCCAGCCACTTTCATTAACTTCTTCTTTTTTGTCACATACTTTTTACCTTCCCTTTCTGCCACCATCTGTGCGGCTATGTATTCTCCTGTCTCGGTGCTATTGCTGGACCCCATTGTGAAATTTATAGGGTCTTTCCTGCCTGAGTCACGTGCTTTTTAGCAGAGTTATTACACCTGACTACCGAATCCATGAGCGTGTATTGTTTCCCCCCCCCCTCAATGTGTTCCCATATACACCCTATGAGTGTTTCTGGGGTGGGATGTATGTGTATATTTAGCTGGAAAACTTAACTCTCAGTCTGACAATTTATTGCTTTATAACCAGTGTTTTCTGCGTGGAAATCCTTGTCCTCTATATCCACTAAACACCACCCCTCATTAGATATGGCCAAGGTAACCCCGTACAGACAATTAGGACAGGTCATTTATAGGAGTGCCTTTTGTGATATTCTGGAGTATAACCCAACAAAGGAAAATAACAAAAAGAAGTATGCTAAGACAAATCCCTCAATACATCCGGGGGCCAATCCATTTGAAATTAGACAGGCAATAACAGTAATATTCATTTGGGCAATATTTTGGAAAAAAAGGTAATATTCTGGATTATCGGACTTTTGTCTAAAGCATATTCCGGATTATCGGAATTTTGTCTAAAATGTAATAAAAACTTATTTTCTGATTATAAATTGGGTTATTGCAATAAGGCTTAGCTAATTAGTAACATTTTGACATTTTGCCGGACTATTGGAAGTTGTCTACTTTATGTGAATATCGACATATATCCTTCAAGGGCATACGCAACAGGGACTCTTACCGTTGTTAGACGTATGATCTATATTTGAATCAAAAGGCATACGCAACAGGGACTCTTACCGTTGTTAGACGTATGATCTATATTTAAATGTTCAAATTCTATATCCGTGGTTGATAGCTAGTCAACATACCACATCGGACACAATGGGGACTCAAACCTTCATTAGGTGTCGAAGATCAATACTAGATTATTAGGTCGATATTCATAGAAAAAACAGCAAACATGTCCTTGTTCCCCAGAGCAGTCAAGTGGAGTTTGTTAGACCATATATGAGTTCTTGGAGCCAAGGCTTTTAATAGTGGTCTTGCGTCCTTAACGTTGGGCGGCAATACGGGAAGAGTTTGTCAAGTAAGATAATATAATTTTCTTACCTTATGGAGCTGCAGTCTCCCCCTTCCCGATATTCCGGCCACTCGTTCCGGCTAGTGGGTCCGCTGCTCTGTCCGGATCTTTCGCCTAGGCCCCACGTTACGGGCGCCAGCTGTTATGGATGTATACTCAGGTATACTCGTCAGTTGACTGCCTGGTCCAAATTCAGTAGGTTCAGCTTTAGCGTGCGCACGCAAGAAAATACACTGACACCAAGGGTAGGGTCAAAGTAGATCTCATTTATTATGCATTACACTCAAGCTTATATGCTGTCACAAAAAGGGGCTTTCCTTCTGACTTTAGGCTGTGCGTGGTACTCATACATTGGTTCTCTCTTTCTCTCTATGTATATATATATGGTTAGGGTGTATTCCCGGATGCAGGGGCCGTTGTAAAAGAGGAAGTGGAGTCACAAACATACTTTTAATCCACAACAATGCAGCCACCAGCGACACTGTCCCGGCTATTCCACTAGGAAGATCTCTCACATCCGGACTCTGAGTGCGGGAGAGTTTGGCGGCATATTTTGAGAGCCCATCAGGAGCCGCACCATGGGGGCTTGATGTAATTTAAAGGGTCGCATATTTCTTTGTTTTTTCTGTCCACAGGTCCCAAGTGGCCAGTGTTTGTTGTTTTAGGTTAGGGGCTTATAGTGTTGGTGACTCGCAATATAATGAGGACACTTGACGTTGGTTGCGAGATTACATCTGTTGGGGTTTGTTCTTACCATTTGCCATTCCTGAAACTGTTTGCATGAGAATGAATTATGGTAGACTAAATTTTTTGCTCCTCCAATTGCGACTGTCCTTTGTGTGGCTATTGTCACATGACAGCACGCCAACTTTCACATCTCTTACAAACAATGGCAAACCCCTAAAGATGAACTAATACCTCATTGAACGTGTGCAATAATTTTGGGACAAGCCCAGCAGTGTGTGAGTGTACAGTAAAATACATTTTAGTGAATCATTGTGTGGAGGGGGTTGAAAAAAGAACACCACGCAATTGCAACTGTCAACACCTTCGTTTTACTGTTTATAATGCACATCAAACAAGGGGTGCAAAAGAACCCAACAAAATAAAATTATCAACACACCAACATGGTGCAAAACGGATGTGGGCAGACTATGTGTAGCGTCCATGGCCGCGGGCCGTCGGGTTTACTCACCTCCCGACGCCCGCAGCCATGGATCTGTGAGCGCTGGTCTCCGTCTCCCTCCTAGGAGATTCCAGCGCTCACTTCCGCTCCGTTCGGCTGGGTCCCGTAGGGTGCACGGGCACGCTCGCGCCCGGCCTTAAAGGACCAGCGCGCGCAATTAGGAAATCGTCATCACTATCAACTGCCACGATTTCCTGGTCTATAAGAAGGCCCCTGGCCTTCTAATCCTTGCCTGAGCGTTGTTAGTCTTTCCCAGTCTGTCTCGCAATGGTCCCTTAGTGTCTCCTGTTCCAGCTGTTACCCGTGCCCTGTTACCGTTCCTGTATTCCGTATTGTTCTAGTTCCTGTGCCTACCAGCGTTGGAGCGTCATCTGCCACGTCAAGTGTCTTCTGCCACATCAAGTGTAATCTGCCACGTCTAGTGTCATCTGCCACGCCAAGTGTCATCTGCCACGTCAAGTGTCATCTGCCACGTCAAGTGTCTTCTGCCACGCCAAGTGTCTTCTGCCACGCCAAGTGTCTTCTGCCACGCCAAGTGTCATCTGTCACGTCAAGTGTCTTCCGCTTCATCAGATACTGCCCACCACGTCTGGCGCCACCTGCCGCACCTGCCTCCATCCGTGCTGAAGCCACAGCCACCCCCCGGACTATTTCAGGTACCCAAGCATACTGTCTGCCATTGACTTCCGCATAGACTGTGACCTAGTCAGCTGCCTCACCGCTACGGCGGAGCGGCCTAGTGGGTCCACATACCCTGTGTCCGTGACAGTACGCTCAGGCCATGGAACCCGCTGGCCAGCCCAAGACCCCAGTACAGAAGATTCAGACAGAGATGCATGACCTACGCACACGTCAGGATCAACTCCTTGAGGCGGTGAATTCTATCCTGGTCCGCCTGGATCTACTCGCTGTTCCACCCCCGGTTCTTCCTCCTGAAGCTGTTGCCGTGCCACTGCCTGTTGCTCCCCCTGTTTGTTCCGGATCCTCAGTTCCTCTGCCCCTTCCTCCTCGCTACGATGGTGACCCCAGAGCATGTAGAGGATTTCTCAATCAATGCACGGTGCATTTTAGGCTACGGCCTCATATCTTCCCCTCCGAGGAGGCCAAAGTGGCATTTATTATCTCCCTCCTCGCTGGCAAGACCCTCACATGGGCGAACCCAATCTTGGAGCAACAAGGACCTGTATCCGCGGACCTAGCCTTGTTCCTGCAGTCCTTTTGTGCCGTGTTCGAGGAGCCGGGTCCCTCAAGCAAGAGGGCTCCACAGTAGGGGAGTATGCTATCTCCTTCCGTACCCTAGCAGCCGAGCTGGCATGGAAAAATGAGGCTCTGGTGGCGACCTTCTGGCAGGGACTGTCCTCTCACATCAAGGACGAACTGGCAGCCCGCGACCTTCCTTCTACCTTGGATGCCCTCATCCTGTTAGCCACCCGGGTTGATATGAGAATCCGGGAGCGCTCTCAAGAGGTTCGTCAGGAGAGCCGGGCCCACAGACCAGCACACTCTGCCTCTCCGATCTACCTTCTCAGTATGCCAGTTTTGCGGATGTCTTTTGCAAACGAGAGGCTGAGACGTTGCCTCCACATCGGAATTATGACTGCCCCATTGAACTGGTTCCCAATGCTTCTCTTCCCCGTGGACGAGTATATCCTCTCTCCTTGCCAGAGACTTTATCGATGTCAGCCTATATCAAGGAGAACTTGGAGAGGGGTTTTATTCTAAAATCTTCCTCCCCGGCCGGGGCAGGCTTCTTCTTCGTTAAAAAGAGAGATGGATCTCTCCGACCCTGCATTGACTACCGTGGTCTCAATCAGATCACGGTCAAGAACAAATACCCATTGCCACTCATTTCCGAGCTATTTGATCGCATACGAGGAACCAACATTTTTTCCAAGCTAGATCTGCGGGGGGCCTATAATCTAATCCGGATTCGCCGGGGTGACGAATGGAAGACGGCATTTAACATCCGCGATGGGCACTACGAATACCTAGTGATGCCCTTCGAACTGTGTAACGCTCCCGCAGTATTTCAGGAGTTCATTAATAATATCTTCCGAGATCTCCTCTATATGTGTGTTGTAGTTTATCTCGATGATATTCTAATTTTCTCCCCAGATCTGATGACCCATTGGAGGCATGTTCGTCAAGTTCTTCTGCGACTTTGAGAGAATCGCTTGTATGCCAAGTTAGAGAAATGCACCTTTGAAAAGAGGTCTTTGCCCTTCCTGGGCTATGTCATCTCGGATCAAGGCCTTAAGATGGACCCTGAGAAATTAAAGTCTGTCCTGGAATGGCCACGTCCTCAAGGCCTAAGGGCCATACAGCGGTTCCTGGGTTTCGCCAATTTCTACCGGCAGTTTATTCCGAACTTTTCTTCTCTGATGGCCCCCATCTCTACCCTTACCAAGAAGGGTGTGAACGCCAAGGTATGGAGTCCAGAGGCGGAGTCCGCATTCATTAGCCTCAAGAAAGCCTTCACTTCAGATTCAATCCTCCATCACCCTGACGTATCTCGGCAGTTCTCACTAGAAGTGGACGCTTCCTCTGTTGGTGCAGGCGCACTTCTGTTCCAGAGGAGCTCCAAAGGAAAGGCAGTTGTATGTGGCTACTATTCAAGACTGTTTTCTTCTGCTGAGCGCAATTACTCCATTGGAGATCGGGAGCTACTGGCTATCAAATTGGCCCTGGAGGAGTGGAGACATCTTCTGGAGGGCGCTGCTCACCCCATCCTGAACTTCACCGACCACAAGAACCTCACCTACCTTCAGTCCGCTCAAAAACGGAATCCTCGTCAAGCCAGGTGGTCACTGTTCTTCACCCGTTTCCAATTTCTGCTCCACTACCGTCCCGCTGACAAAAATGTGAGGGCCGATGCCCTGTCCAGATCATTTGAGACGGAAGACACGGTGGAGTCCCTTCAGACGATCATAGACCCATCCTGCGTTGTCACCGCCAATCCTCTGCAGCTTAGAAATATCCCTCCGGGGAGAACTTTTGTTCGGTTAGCAGACAGAAAAAGAATTCTCCGCTGGGGACACAGTTCTAAACTAGCTGGGCACGCCGGTGTCCGTAAAATCCAAGACCTGATTGCTCGTCACTTTTGGTGGCCCACGCTACCTAAGGATGTTCTGGACTTTGTCTCTGCTTGCACGGTCTGTGCGTCTAATAAAGTGACTCACTCCAAGCCTGCCGACCTGCTTCAACCTCTGCCTGTACCCAGTGCCCCCTGGCAGCACATCGCTATGGACTTCATCACAGACTTTCCTCTCTCAGCAGGATGCAACACCATCTGGGTGGTGGTGGACCGGTTCTCTAAGATGGCACATTTTATCCCGCTGACCGGCCTACCCTCTGCTCCCCGACTTGCGAATCTCTTCATTCAACACATCTTTCGCTTGCATGGCTTGCCTCTTCACATTGTGTCCGACCGGGGGGTTCAGTTTACCTCTAAGTTCTGGAGAGCCCTCTGTAAACTCCTGGATGTGAGTTTGGACTTTTCCTCTGCCTATCACCCCCAGTCCAATGGGCAAGTTGAGAGGATCAACCAGATCAAGGAAAATTATCTCCGCCACTTCATCTCTTCGCAGCACGATAAATGGGTACAGCTTCTTCCATGGGCCGAGTTTTCTTACAACAGCCACACAAGTGAGTCCACCACTTCCGCTCCGTTTCACATTGTGTACAGTCAACATCCCAGAGTTCCTCTTCCTGTATCAACTTCATCTCAGGTACCCGCTGCTGACTCTGCATATGGGGACTTCCTGCAAATCTGGCAACAGACCCGGTCCTCTATTTTGCTGGCAGTGGATCGCATGAAGCGAAAGGCAGATACCAAGAGAAGAGAGCCACCTCAGTATCTTCCTGGCACTAAAGTCTGGCTGTCCTCTCGGAACATTCGCTTGAGGGTGCCTTCATACAAGTTTGCTCCCAGGTTCCTTGGTCCTTTCGAGATCCTGCAACAAATTAACCCTGTCTCCTATAAGCTGCGGCTGCCTCCTACCCTCAGAATCCCTAACTCCTTCCATGTGTCCCTCCTGAAACCAGTGGTCCTGAACTGCTACAGCAAGACTTCTAGTTCCACAGTTGCTCCCAGCGTTCCTTCTGATGTATTCGAAGTAAAGGAGATCCTGGACTGCATAAGGGTAGTAGGAAGGACTTTCTATTTGGTGGACTGGAGAGGGTTTGGTCCTGAGGAGAGGTCCTGGGAACCAGAAGAGAACCTCAGCGCCCCTGCTCTTTTTAAAAAGTTCCTCTCTCACTCTGGCCCCAAGAAGAGGGGGATACTGTAGCGTCCATGGCCACGGGCCGTCGGGTTTACTCACCTCCCGAAGCCCGCAGCCATGGATCTGTGAGCGCTGGTTTCCGTCTCCCTCCTAGGAGATGCCAGCGCTCACTTCCGCTCCGTTCGGCTGGGTCCCGTAGGGTGCGCGCGCACGCCTGCGCCTGGCCTTAAAGGGCCAGCATGCGCAATTAGGAAATCGTCATCACTATCAACTGCCACGATTTCCTGGTCTATAAGAAGGCCCCTGGCCTTCTAATCCTTGCCTGAGCGTTGTTAGTCTTTCCCAGTCTGTCTCGCAATGGTCCCTTAGTGTCTCCCATTCGAGCTGTTACCCGTGCCCTGTTACCGTTCCTGTATTCCATATTCTAGTTCCTGTGCCTACCAGCATTGGAGTGTCATCTGCCACGTCAAGTGTCTTCTGCCACGTCAAGTGTCATCTGCCACGTCAAGTGTCATCTGCCACGCCAAGTGTCATCTGCCACGTCAAGTGTCATCTACCACGTCAAGTGTCTTCTGCCACGCCAACTGTCTTCTGCCACACCAAGTGTCTTCTGCCACGCCGGGTGTCTTCTGCCACGTCAAGTGTCTTCCGCTTCATCAGATACTGCCCGCCACGTCTGGCGCCACCTGCCGCACCTGCCTCCATCCGTGCTGAAGCCACAGCCACCCCCCGGACTATTTCAGGTACCCAAGCATTACTGTCTGCCATTGACTTCCGCATAGACTGTGACCTGGTCAGCTGCCTAACCGCTATGGCGGAGCGGCCTAGTGGGTCCACATACCCTGTGTCCGTGACACTATGCAGTCTTTCACAAATGTGCGTTGCTCCGCTCAGCCCACAGGCACTTTTATAAGTGACGGTATGCGGGCATTTCAGCACCACTATGCTGGACATGGAGCTGCTGAGGATGTTCCTCTCCAGCATAGTGGTGCTGATGATGGCCCTGGTAACTGGGTCCAGGGAAAGGGGTAGCAATGAGTTCCGGACCTCTGTTGAATTGTGGCAAATGCTGCTCGCGGGCAGGCAGAGGCCAAGGGGAAAAATGGGCAGGCCCAGGTCGATAATAAGGGTTAGGCCGTGCGCTGGGGGTGGGTGGGTGGTATGGGGCAGGGAAATTGGATGTGGTGCTAGCCACGGCGAATCCTCGCCACTGCTCGATAGCTGTGAAGCAGTGGTGCGGATTGCGGGGGGGGGGGGGTGTGGCGCTATCTATTAGGGAAATTATGGCCGAGTGGAGGCGTGCCACCCTATCCTCAGGTACCCTCCGCAGCAGGGGAACGATTCCCCTGGCAAAGAAATCCTGCCCGTCCTCATCGGCCGTTCGACGAAGGTAGTCCAGGACCCGAGAATCCACCTGGGCCCCGGCGGATGGCTGCTGACTGCGTCGGCGTCTTGGTGGTTGTCGCGGGGGGGGGGGGGGTTCTCTTGCGGAGAGAGTACGGCAGGGGCCGACTCTACTGGGGCCCGGTACTGGGGTGTTGGCTCCGGGGTAAGGGGCACCAGTCGACTGCTGGGAGGTTGCGGCACAGACTCTGGCAGGTCACTCTCCTCCTCGGTGTCGTTCAAATTGTCGGTGGTTCTGTAATAGAAAAACATAATGAGAAACCAATAGTCATCATTGCCCAAAAATGCTGTATGGCGAACATGACATGTGCAAACAAACATTTTACACATGCAATAGCACATTTACTTACCATCGCATCTCCATGATGTCCTTGAGGAACATCAGGTGCTTCGTGTACATATAGGGCCGCTTTTGGGAAGCCCCATCCCCACTTCGGCCTCTGTCGCCCATCTCACGGCGGAACTGGTCCCTGCAGCTCCTCCAGCGTGTTTTTATATCCAGGACTGTAGGATGAAAAACAAAAACATGGTCACACATTGCGGTAACGCACAAAGACATCGTCCCTAAAATACATGAGGGGCCCTACACAGCAAATTACATGCTACACGGTGATGCGGCAGCAACACAAAACGTGAGTTGGGCATTTAGCTAAAGACACAGACAGGGACACACTACTTCAATAGGGGTGACATTGCATCGTTTCCAAAGACATGTACTCACCCATTCTAGTGCGGTCGCGGGTCCTGCTTCTCTCCCATTCCATGGTAAACAGCGCCTGGGCTATCTGCTCCCATGTGTCCTCCTTGGCTGTGCGGTCATGATAGGACTCCGCACGGGTGTCCCATATTTTGCTCTTCTCCTGCACCAGGCTGATAAGCCTCTCTACATCCATCCCCCGCGGTATGCCTGCACTTCTCTGGGTGGAGTTTTCAATGTGGCCAACTCGCATAGGAAACTCAAGCACTGCCTGGTTTGTGCTTGTTTAGACCAGCTTTATAAAGTCATTTTCATGGACATAACAAGTCATGCGTGAAAAACGCGCATCCAACGCAGGAGCTTCCGCGTGGCATGCGTGTTTTTCACGCACCCATTGACTTCAATGGGTGCGTGATGCGCGAACAACGCACATAGAAAGGACATGTCGTGAGTTTTACGCAACGCACTCGCGCTGCGCAAATTTCACGCACTGTCTGCACTGCACCATAGCCTAATATATATGTGTACAACACGCGTGAAAAGCACGCACGTCGCACGCGCGTATATTACACTCGTATAAATTATGCCTTAATGAAAGATATTGATTTGGATATTTTTCCCCCCAAATGACTCTGTTAAGTAAAGTTTGATTAATTTGTTGTGTACTGCCCAAAATATTGAATAAAACACATCTACCAGGAAGTATTCATTCAGCCTCTATTAGGCCACATTCAGACACGGCGGAATTGCTGTTGAACTCCGCTACAGACAGTCCTCAGTCGAATTCTGCAGCAGCCGTTTGTTACATTTGTTTCTCTACATTCCTAGGAAATTTTCCCTCCGCAGCATGCATATTATGTTGCAGAGAAGCAGCGGCAGATTTCAGCCTTTTCAATGCAAAAACTGAAATCTGTGGCAAGTCCGCTGTGATATCTGCCACGTCTGAATTACCTGTCAAATATGCAAATGGCGGTGCAGATTCATTACGTAATTGCCCCGAATCTGCACCAACATTTGCAGCTGAAAAATTCTGCCACGTGTGAAAGTGCCCTTATAGACCAGAGCTGTAATCGTAATTCTACAGGCTTCAGAGCTCAAGTCTTCCAACATGTCTTTCTGTTATAATATCTGTAAAAAACTTGTTCTGGTGTATTTGTATTTTGGGAAGCGAAATCTTTACACGAGGCACTAGTATGTGATTGCAGGAGCTCAGCTAAGCTGTTAGCAATACGGATGTGTCTGACTAAAAGTTTGTTGACAGTGATTGACAACCAACAAAGCTGTGATTGCAGCTCTGGATTATATTTCAGGATATAAATCAGGATCAAGTAATGTAATATATTTCCAAAATGTTTTAACTTTTTATGTTAAAGGGGTTATCTCATAAGGACAACCCCTGTCTGTATTCCCTATTAGGATATATGGATGTAAGGCCCATGCACACGATCATATTTTTCATCCGTAATTACAAACCCATTCATTTCTATGGGCTACGGACACATTTCCATATTTTTATGGATGGGTGTCTATGCCGTAGAAATGATAGAACATGTACTTTTTTTGACCGTAACTACAGCATAGACTCTCCATAGAAGCCTATGGGCGCTTCCGTAATTATGGATGGCTATGGATGTGCATCTGTAGCCCTCCGTAATTACGGAAGCGTTGCTATGCACCGCCAGTGGATTACCTTAGATTCCTCCCTGTTTTTTAGTGGATCCGTAAATACGGATGCATTACGGATGCAATACGGACCGTATTTATGGATACCCTTCCGTAAATGTGGATGATGTGCGGACGACTATAAATGACAACGGATCCGTATTTACGGATGGATAAAAAACACGGTCGTGTGCATGGTGCCTTATAGACACAGTCCCCCGCTCAGAACCCACTCTATGAGCTGGAAAGGATAGCCACTTTGTAAGAGCAGCTATTGCCCTGGCAGACAGCTGTATCTATGAATTGCGTGGCTGGCCAGTCATTTCAGTAGCCGGCATGTAATGCTACATTTCCCCTGCATTGGTCACACAGGCTTCTGTTTAAAAAGTAGTTGTCTTCATGAAACAACCCCTTTAACTGTATTAATTTATATATTGCAACACCGAACATTTTATTGCTTACAGTGCATTTCCAGAGATTTGAACATAAGTTGTTGAAGGTACGTGTCAAAATTAAAACGGCAACATTTGTTTGTTAAAAATTTTATGTCTTAACTTTCTTATGGGATTTTGTAATAAACCGTCTATATTAATTTCTATTAAAAGTAGGAGAAACTAGTTACCATATGCCTTTCTGATTACATCATCACCTATCAAATCCCTCCCGGCAGCTCTGAGATCCCCTCCCCTCCTCATCAAGCTCCACCCTCCTTGTTCCTATGTATGTCCCTCCATGTATATAGTGCTGCTGAATAGATTATTACTGCCTTTTTTAACAGAGCAGCAGTACAATGATATAATAGGGTCCATACAATGATTAGCTACTTTAGAGTTATAAAACCACCCTGCTCTGCAGCTTCAGCCTGTCTCCCCTGCCTCCTGCTTGTGATAGGTTTCTCCATATCAGCTCTTGCAAGCAGGAGGCAGGGGAGACAGGCTGAAGCTGCAGAGCAAGTTCAGTGTGATGAGACTCCGCCTCCTCTGCAAAGCCAGAAGCATCATGAGAAATGTAGGCTGCATTAAGGGAACCATATCATCATATAATCCTAAATCGCTAATGGCTGTTCTGCATACAGAAGCCATGGAGATGAGCAGACCGCTCTGTTTCTCCCTGAAGAGATATGAACAGCCAGCAGCACAAACTTTGCACAGTCCGTGCTGCTGCTAGAAGCAAAATCGGTAATACAAGTGATTTAGAAAAACAATTATACTGCACTATAATAGTTTTTCAGTGGAAGTTGAGGTAAGCTTTAAAGGGAAGGTGTCATGAAATATTTTTTTTTATATATATAATATTGCTTTTAGTATGTCATTAAAATAAATTGTATTTATTTGTGTTTTTGTGTTGTACTTTTTACTTTTTTCTGTCTTTTACTTCTCTATGGGGGCTGCCATTTTTTTTTCATCTCTGTATGTGTCGATTAACGACACATACAGAGATGGAATATGGCACATACATCCCCATAGAGAATGCGAACGGGAGCCGTTCCATTCACTGTAGCATACGCCGTCTGTGCACAGATCAAAAGGAAGGTCTTTGGTAGAGCGACATCCGGCGCCATTTTCATGTGGGCCAGACAGTAAGATGACGACTTCCGGTCGCGGCTTCCGGCCATATGTTGAAGGCAGCGCAGACGCAAGGACTAGGAGCGGCAAGGCAGAGGCGGCAGCGGCAACAAGAGCAGGTAAGTTATGTTTGTGTATGTGATGTGTGTGTATGTTAGTGTTATACTGTCTGATTACCACTGTATCTAATCCTCCTACACTGTGCATTCGCTCAGAAAATGGCGGCACACATTGTATGAGGTTTGAACATTCAACCCCCTCCTTTCTCCTGGCACTAGCCAGGATAAAGGAGGGGGGATAGTGTGAGGACACTAGAGCGAGTGTGTCTACTCCAAATTTGCAGCATAAAGCAATGAGGTTGCTTTACCACATGCCAATGCTGCCATTTTGAGAATTGCTCTCTCTAGTGACCAGCACATGGAAATGTTATAAATTAGAATCTAATTTATAATATTTCCTGACTTGTGAAAAAATTAAAAATATTAAAACAATGTGTAATCATTTATATACTAACTGTTTAACTGAAGAAAAAAAAAATCATTTCTAGCGACACATTCCTTTTAAGGCAAGACAAGCTAACACCTTATTAGGTAAATACTGACATGGTTACTGTAAGGCGGGATTCACACGACCGGGTCGCGTCCGAGCCCGAGTGCCGGCCGGTAAAATCGGCCATTCTGCCCGGCCGGTTTGCATAAAGTTATGCATCCGTGCCGGGCCGGGCAGATCCGGACAGTGACATCAGTGGCAACTCCTGAAGGGGATCCCCATGTGTTCGGGGATTCCGCTTCAGGAGTTTCCACTGATGTCACTGCCCAGATATGGACAGAGACATCAAGCGCTCTGTCCAGGAGCGGAATCCCCGAACAGACGGGGATTCCGCTCCTTCAAGGAGCTAAAGTGCGGCTAGCACATAGCAGAGCGGGGAGATACCTCCCCGCTCTGCTATAGTGGCGTCGCTACAGTAGTAGCGGCAGCAGCAGCAGCAGCTGCTGCAGCTGCTAGCGGCGCCATCAAAGGTGTCGCCGGGCCAGGGCGCTTTTAAAACAAGCAGGAGAAGGGAGCCAGCGCAGTGCTCCCTTCCACTTGCTGTACACCCCGGCCCTGCCACACCGTGTACAGCGATGCCATTCGTCAGAATGGCATCAACTCCTCCTCCTCACATGCACTCTGCGCTGTGAGGAGGAGGAGATAGAGCGCAAGAGCCGGAAAACCCGGCCGTCACTCGGGACACATCCCGGTGATGGCCGGGTATTACCCGGCCCCATAGAACTCTATGGGAGCCGGGCGGCCGGGTACCCGGGCGAAAATAGAGCATGACCTATTTTTTGACGGGCGGTTTTCCCGGCCGTCAAAAAATCGGTCGTGTGAATAACCCCATTAGGGGTCTATTATTCCTAATGCAGCCGGGTGCCAGCCGATTTATGAACGGCCGGCACCCGGCCGGGAAACCCTGCCGTGTGAATGAGGCCTAACTGAGCATTCATGTACTGTAAATTCAAAGTTAAGCTTGCAACTTTGACTGGAGACAAACTTCATCATGATTAATCATGATGAATTCTGTCTTCAGATCAAGAGCTGTGATCAGTGGAGGTTCCTAGAAGAAATACCCATTCACAAATAACTGTACAACAAGTTATACCATATGAAAAACTGTTGTTAATGGGAAAGTGCTTTACAATAAGTTGTTCTTCAGTTGTTGACTTTACTTTGAAGACAACACTGAGGCAGGTTCAATTACAGCACTTAGAGGAGACATCACTCATTAAAATCAAATGTACAATAAATGAAGGCCTAATCCAATATGGAGCACTATAAATCAGTTTCTTTAGTAAAATAAATTACACGCCCAAATATATATGCTCAATAAAAACACATGGAAAGGAAAAACCGCAAAAGAGAAGGGTGATCATAGGGCTGCATGTACACTTGTGTTCTTGGCAAAATGGTAACAAAATCCAGCTAAGGAGAGAAGGAAAACAATCACCAAAAAACTTCTCTGGAAGTCTTTCCCTTCTTCCCTTAGCTGTGTTGAGTTCCCATATTTGGCAATCATGTACAGACGGGAGGACGGAACTCCCAAATGCATGCAGCCTTAGGCTATGGTCACATTTCATCTTTTGTATGCTCTCGGCGCAAATAGTTCTTATAGAAAAAAAAACCTGAAAAATATATCTTTATCCACTTGGGTTTGACGTCTATCATTGGCTCTCTTGTGGACTGGTAAGATTTAATTTAAATTCTTTATAAAAAATATCCCATTTGTAAACATCCAGATTTCCTATCTAGATTGTCCTACATGTAACTGGTAACTACGGCAAACATGATGAGAGCCAAATGTGGTGGTAAGGATGCCAAGTTAATAAAGCTGGACCCCGCCCAGCCCCTGTGGGCCTACCAAAGCTACCATAGTACATTTAAGTCAACCAGCCAACAAAATAATGGTCCAATTCAAAATAACACCCTCGCCTTAAAGTGTACTTTTACCTCCTTATAAAGCCGCAAAGAAACGGGCATTGGGTTGCACTACATTTTCCATACAGTGGGCAGTATGTTGCTTTATGCACAGGGCTCTGAATGTATTATTGAATATGTACTTTAATATAAAAAAATTGTACACACTTATCTGTCTATATTATTAGTATTATGATTATGACTATTATTTTTATTACTACTATTATTTCTGGATGTATTTTATTTCAGAGAAGTTTTAACTTTTACTATGGGCTGTTAAAATGATTAGAAGGAGACCTTGAAGGCCACTTTTTGGAGTCAAAATAGAGAATATAGCCAAATCCAGGTTGAGTAAGACATATAGACAGTATATAAATAAACATTAATAGAACGCCAGCTTGTAGTCTCAAGAGTGGTTAAGATGCTGTTTTTTTTATTTAAAGCCTTATATTTTTATTTCGCTGCTGAAGCTACAAACACAAGTCAGAAATTAAGTGAGACCAGAAGTAAGGGATATGAAAAAAATCTTAAAATGTTAAAATGCAAAGTAGTTTTATTTTTTGCCAGATTTTCCAAGGCCAATACATATAGAAAAGTAAAAACACTTAAATAGTGACAGACGATTTACTTATCGTAGTAGGTATAAATGTAATCATTGATATTAGGAATGCTAGCTCTCAAACACAAGATACTATATATATTTATACATATTGCTCTAAAGAATTTACCATAACACTATAAAAAAATGATTATTGTTTTCCAAGGCCCCAAAATCTTACCTCAGAATAAGAAAAAATTACGCAGATAACTAATATGGATTACGTGAGTACTATTGTTTATGGGCACTTTTACTGTGTGGGGGCACTAAGGTGGCTTTTGTACTGTATAGGGTGCAGTAATAGGGCACTAATACTGTGTAGGGGCAGTAAAGGGGCACTATTACTTTGTGATGGCACAAAAGGGGAACTATTGCTGTGTTGGGGGCACTATTACTGTGTGCAGACACAAAAGTGGGCACTGTCACTGTGTGTAAGCACTAAGGGGGCACTATTACTGTGTTGGGGGCACAAAGAGGCACTATTACTCATGTTGATGCCACTAAGGGAGCACAATTACTTTTGGGGTTCAAAGGGTGGCATTATTACCGAGTAGGACACAAAGGTGGGTGCCATTACTGTGTGGGAAGAAGGGGATACTAATTATGTGTGGGGCACAAAGGGAAGCACTGGTACTGTGTTGGAACAAAGAGGGGCACTATTATTTTGTGGGGTTGTAGTGATAGGGGTAGGGAAACGGACAAGTGAGCCCTAATCTACCCGCCACTCTGTCCCTGCCTACTTGCAACGACACGCCCTAGGCGACGGGGTACAACTGGGCGGCGGTCCCTACGCTCAGTAAGTGCACGAGACAAACATACAAGGGAATATAAAGCAAAGGGAAAGGGGCAGTTGCCCACGGCAACACCGTGAGCAACAGAGTGGTGAACGAGCCAAGTCAAACCAGGAGAGCACGAGGTACCAAACGCAGAGCAAAAGAGTAGTCAGAAAGCCAGGGTCAGTATGGAGCAGGATCAAATAGTAGGAGCTGTAGCTGGGCCAGGAAACCACACGGAAAGAACGACAAGCAAGGAGGAACAGGAAAGGCAGCTATAAATAGACAGAGGGCGGGAGCTAGCTGAGTCTGGCCAGGCTACGATAGGCTCTCCCACTCCTAAGCCTGCCAGCCTGAGTGGTGGAAGCTGGAGTCAGTCTCAGAGAGATAGACTCAGGTGAAGACTGATTACCTCTGGAAGTTAACCCCGAAGCTGTGCCTGGCAGATCCTTTACAGGGGTACTATAAGTTTGGTACTATTTTTTGGGAAAATAACTATAATGTATGTGGGCACCTGGGGCAGCAGCAAGCACAGATTTGGGACGAGCATCAGGAATGGTACTGTTAAAGGGGCAGAATGATGGGAAGTTTCTGTAGAGTGTGAGGGAAAGATGGAGAGGGTGCTAGAAAAGCGTGGAATCAATGATATTGGGGTAGCAAACGTTGCAGATATGAGCAATGGAGTTATCATGGTGTTATGGTCCGGATGGAGAACGTTAGGGAAAGTGAATGACACCTTTCAGAGAAGATGTCACCTGTGAGTCACTGGATATAACTGCAGAGTGCATGTACAGAACTGGTATCTACCACTATTTGGCCACTGTTTAGTGGTAATATTGGTCTTTGTATTGTAGTTTTTATTCAGTAACGGTATGGGGGTATTATCCAGTCACTTTGTAGTTTGCTGTACTGTTCACAGCATGCCTGTCCTAGAACTGGGAGAAAATACTTGCTGATTCATTGGACTTTAGAAATATCCCATGGGATATGGGATTGAAATGTTGCACCTTTTTTATGTTGTCTGAATAAACCACAGTTTTATAATTTGAACCTGGAGTGCTGCAGGAACTTCTTCATTCACAGTATTTTATATATGTATATGTGTATATATATATATATATATATATATATATATATATATATATATATATATATATATATATATATATATATATATATATTCCATTCCATTTATAAATATTCAAGAACAACTTATATTCCCTATTAATGTTCGTTTTTTTTGTATGATCGCTTTAATTTGGAAATATTAGTAACATATGGCTATGTAACTCCCTCCCCAGTGTACATCACTTTCCTTTTTCCAGTCTTTAATAACCTAAAAGAAGGTTAAGTCTCATTTTTCAGAAACTCATGTAAAATCCCTCTAATTGATCACTAGCTTGAAAGATTATACTTAAGCTGGTTTAATAAAATTGCCCATTGACATGTCAGAGGAAATAATTTTTTAAATAATCTTAAATCCTATATTACTAGGTCATATACATTGGTTTAATTTTTTTACTTAATCAAATAAATCCTTTAATTCCGGCTTTCATCTACAGAGATGTAATATATAAACTACACTGTTTACTGCCATGTCTTTTTAAAGAGGTTCTCCATCTATTTTCTTTACATCTCATTAACATGGCAGTCGGAAATAGAGAATAGACTGGCCTGAGCATCACTAAAATTTGAGCCCCTTCTCTACCAATTTGGCCTTTAGCTGAAGACCTAACTAAAGACTTATTAACACCTAATAATAGTCTCCTCGTGATCATAATGATAATTGCCTAGTGTAAATGTAGGAAACCATAAAAGTATTGTTTATAGTGAATGGAAATGAATTGTTCATGCATAAGAGTTAGGATTTGTTCAGACTATAAAATATACATCAACATCTTCCGACTTTTCTTGATAAATTACATTGAGACCGGTTGCTACAGTGTTGCTGACTGCCGAATATAAAAGGCTGTAGCTGTTAAGCAGTGCGCTACCAGCATCTTTCAAAGCTGGACTGGTATGACAGTAAAGGAACAGGAAATCAACTTCACAATAGTTAAAAGAACCTGTTGATATGCTCCATTAAGACATATCGACATCATAGAGGAAAGTCCCCCGCTTGAGACTCCTTCTAATTGTCAGACTGAAGAGATACTAAGAGTGGTACCTACTTTGGCGGAGTCAGCCCAGCCATATATATAAGAATAGAAATCTTGCAGCACTCCAATATGTGAAAAAATGGTGGTTTTATTCAGTCAACAAAATAGCAACGTTTCTGTCCAACAATAGTACCTTTATCAAGCATAGTGACACATCAAATGATAGTGATATATATATATATATATATATATATATATATATATATATATATATATATATATATATATATATAGAACAAATAACCATTTACATAATTGATCTCAATAAAATACAAATTAAGTGCATAGTGCAGAAAACATCATCACAATGTGGTTTACGGTATTAAACAATATCATAAATTGATACATAAGGTGCAAGTGCGTGTACAATACATTTCAAACAGCAATATAACGTAACATATCCATATGAAATGATATGATTATTGTATAGCGTCAGAACTAATCATAATAGATCCACTCACCAATCAGAACTTCAGGTCTTTCCTGGTGAATATCTCCATCAGGTTATACTCATAACGATCACTACTGCAAACACGTTGAGTTCGGCGTGTACCAGTATATTCTGCGCATGCGTATGGCTTGAAAACCGGAAGTATCATGTTGCCATGCAACCGGGAGCTACGAGAACGTAATGACACCAGGGAACGTTCTACTGTGTAAACGTCAAAAGCAAAGCGTCCTCTGTTGTCAACCAACCGGTTGAAAATAACAACGAGATGCAATCTCAATAAGAAAGGTAGGAATTCTATCGATTTTGCTATTGTATATTGGATAGTTCCACCAAAGAGTGAAACATATTCACAAACTGATATATGATCTGCTCCTAGAGGTAATTAGTGGAGAAATAGACGTACACACAAAATTGTATTTTAATGAGATTATTTATGTAAATGAATATTTTTTTTTTATATATATATCACTATCATTTGATGTGTCACTATGCTTGATAAAGGTCCTATTGTTGGACAGAAACGTCGCTATTTTGTTGACTGAATAAAACCACCATTTTATCACATATTGGAGTGCTGCAAGATTTCTATTCTTCTATATTGCTCAGTCCTTGGATCAGGACGACTTGCTTGCCACCCAGACATCCTCGTTTTGTGAGTACTGCGGTTTTCTATTTTGCTATATATATATATATATATATATATATATATATATATATATATATATACATATATATATATTTATATATACAATATATCTATATATATATATATATATATATATATATATATATATATATGGTCACTCATTTATTTCAATGAACGTCATGTAATAATACTTGTGCCATTTGTCCCTGAACTAAACTTCCAGAGGTAATATCAACTGACTATATGTGACAAATATTGAGCGGAACCAGTGCTGCACAGCTGATAGCCAGGTTAGTTTATTTGAAGGAAGGGTTTGTTGTTGATACAACCCCTTTAAGCTATGTTACAGCTTGTTCATACGTGACGGAATTGCTGTCGATTTTCCGTCCAGATTTGTGGTGAGAAAATATGCAGCGCATTACAGTGCCAGCAAATTGGATAAGATTACAACAAATCTCGTCCACACACTGCAAAAATTTTCTCCAAAGGAAATTGACCTGCAGTCTGACCTAAATTTTTAAATTCGCAGCATGTCAATTTCTGATGCTGATTGGGCACAGATTTATTTTCCCTATTGAGTTCAAAGGTGAAGTCAAAATCTGCAAAAAAAAAAGCCCCAAAACAATTGTTGTGGAATTTGCTGCCAATTAACCCCTTCCCGCACCTTGACGTTAATGCACGTCAATGTAAGCAGTCACTTCGCGCACCTTGACATGCAGTAACGTCAGTGCTTTGACAGTTAACCGCAGCGCAGCGCTACACCGCAGCGGCGGTTAACTGTGCAGGGTGTCTGCCCTGCATTCCCCGTTTCCGATCAGCGGCCCATCGCCGCTGATTTCGGCAGTTAACCCCTTAATTGAGGCTTTCGATTTTGAACGCCACAATTAAGGTGTTTAGCGCCGATCGGCAGCCCCCATGTGAAATCACGGGGGCTGGCGATGGTACCCATGGCAACCGGACGCCAGACAATGGCTTCCGGGCTGCCATGTACAGAAGCCTATGAGGACCAGTCTCTGCTGGTCCGCCTAGGCTTCCTGTCAGAGTGACTGTCACGTCACAATGACAGTTGGAGTACATTACATTACGTGTGTAGTGTAATGTATTCCAGCAGCGATCAGAGCTGCAAGTCTAAGTGTCCCCTAGTGGGACAAGTGAAAAAAGTAAAAAAAAGAATAAAACTGTTTTAAAAAAAGTGGAAAAATAAAAGTTATAAGTGATATAAACAAGAACTGCTTTTTTTCCTATAATAAGTCTTTCATTATAGGAAAAAAAATGAAGACGTAAAAAAAAAGTACACATATTTGGTATCACCGCGTTTGTAACGACCCCAACTATAAAATTATTATATTTTTTTTCCCGCACGGTGAACACCGCAAAAAAAATGAAAAATGAAACGAAAAACAATGCCAGAATCACTATTTTTTGGTCACCACCCCTCCAAAATATACAATAAAAAGTGATCAAAAAGTCGCATGTACGCTAAAATAGTACCGATACAAACTACAACCGGTCCCACAAAAAACAAGCCCTTACACAGCTTTTTTTACTGAAAAATAAAAAACTTATGGCTCTCAGAATATGGTGACACAAAAAAGAAATAATTTTCTAAATAAGTTATTTTATTGCGCAAACGCTGCAAAACATAAAAAAACGATATACATATGGTATCGCCGTAATCGTACCGAATCGCAGAATAAAATATAATGGTCATTTATAGCCCAGGGTAAACGCTGTAAAAAATAAATAAAAATCATTGTCAGAATTGATGGTTTTTGGTCACCTGGCTTGCCGAAAAATTGAATAAAAAGTGATCAAAAAAATGGCATGTACCCCAAAATGGTACCAATGAAATCTACAGATTGTCCCGCAAAGAATAAGCCCTCACACGGCTCCGGTGGTGAAATAATAAAAAAAGTTCTGGCTCCCAGAATATGGCGATGCAAAATGTGCAGTGTTCCAAAAGCGGATAAGATCAAGCGCCATTTATAAGTGCCACAAAGGCCACATATCTGCGGATTATTATTTATTTACCGCATTATTATACCCTCTTATTATGCCCCTGATGTACTCTGCCCAGTCTACATTTGCCCCCACATTATAAACTGAAATACCAGCAAAACGCCAGAGCTACTACCAAGCAAAATATTCGCTCCAAAAGCCAAATGGCGTCCCTCCCTTCTGAGCCCTGCAGTGTGCCCAAACAGCCGTTTACGTCCACTGATAGGGCATCGCCATACCCGGGAGAACCCGGTTAAAATTTTATGAGGTATTTGTGGCACAAACTGGGCACAACATATAGTGCACTAAAATGGCTCATCAGTGGAAAATTGTAATTATCACTCTGCACCATCCGCTGCGCATTAAACCCTTCGCGCACCATGACTTAGTAGCATGTCGTGGTGTGGGGGGTGATATATGGAGCGTCTCACGCGCTGATCCCGCGCCATACGCTGCGGGTGTCAGCTGTGTATTACAGCTGATACCCGGGACTAACGGACAGAAACAGAACACGCTGTTACAGGTGCCTGTAAAAATGACAATATACTGCAATACATTAGTATTGCAGTGTATTCTACCAGTGATCTAACGATTGCTGGTTCAAGTCTCCCAGGGGGACTAATAAAATGTGTAAAAACAAAAGTAAATTATTATTATTAGTGGAAAAAATGTAATAAATATTTAAAGTCCAAAAAGAAACCCTTTTCACATTTTTTCTCTAAAGTAATGTAAAAAAATAAAAAAAATACACAAAATTCGCTGCGTCCGTAGTAAAAGTCCAAGCTATTACACTATACCATTATTGAACTCGCACGGTGAACACCGTGAAAAATAAAGAATTTTAAACTGCAAAATCACAGTTTTTTGGTCACCTTCGCTCTACCAAAATTTTTTATAAAAAGTGCTCAAAAAAGTCTTATGTACCAAAAAATGGTACCAATAAAAACTACAGCTCGTCCCGCAAAAAATAAGCCCTCATACCGCTCTATTGACGGAAAAATAAAAAAGTTGTGGCTCTCGGAAAGCGGGGATGAAAAACGAAAAAGAAAAAGCAAAACATGGTTCAGTTCGGAAAGGGTTAATTACTTTCTAATGAAAAAAACATTTATGACCACATGTGGGGTATAGCCGTACTCGGGAGAAATTGCTTTACAAATGTTGGGGTGCATTTTCTCCTTTATCCTTTGTGAAATTGAAAAAATACAACATTTTAGTGGAAATAATGTTGATATTAATTTTCACGGCCTAATTGTAATAAATTCTGCAAAAGACGTGTGGGGCCTAAATGCTCACTATACCCCTAGATAGATTCCTTAAGTGGTGTAGTTTCTCAAATGGGGTTACTTTTGGGGGGCTTCCACTGTTTCGGTCTCTCAGTGGCTTTGCAAATTCGACATGACACCCAAAAACTATTCCTGCTAAATTTGAGCTCCAAATGCCAAATAGCGCTCCTTCCCTTCTAAACCCCGGTGTGGGTCCAAACAGCAGTTTATTACCACATATGGGGTATTTACGTAATCAGGAGAAATTGCTTTACAAATGCTGGGGTGCTTTTTCTCCTTTATTCCTTGTAAAAATTAAAAATGTCTAAGTTCTTACAGAAAAAAAGTAGATTTTTACCTTTACAGACTAATTCCAATGAATTCAGCAAAACAACTGTGGGGTCAAAATGCTAACTTTACCCCTAGAAAAATTCCTTGAGGGGTGTAGTTTCTAAAATGGGGTCACTATTGGGGGGTTTCCACGGTTTTCATCCCTCCAGTGCATTGCAAATACGACACGGCACTGAAAACTATTCCAGCAAAATCAGAAATCCAAATGGTGCTCCTTCTCTTCTGAGGCCTGCTGTGGGTCCAAACAGCAGTTTATTACCTCATATGAGATATTGCTATAATCGGAAGAAATTGCTTTACATATGTTGGGGTGTTTTTTCTACTTTATTCCTAGCAAAAATTTAAAATTTCTACGATTTTTCACAAGAAAAGCAGATTTTCATCTTCACATACTAATTCAAATAAATTTAGCAAAAAAACTGTGGGTTCAAAATCCTAACTAGACCCATAGATAAATTCCTTGAGGGGTATAGTTTCCAAAATGGGGTCACTTTTGGGGGGTTTACACTGTTTTCGCACCACAAGACCTCTTCAAACCTGACATGGTGCCTAAAATATATTCTAAAAAAAGGAGGCCCCAAAATCCACTAGGTGCTCTTTTACTTCTGAGGCCTGTGTTTCAGTTCATTACCGCACTAGGGCCACATGTGGGATATTTCTAAAAACTGCAGAATCTGGGCAATAAATATTGTGTTGCATTTCTTGGGTAAAACCTGTGGTACAGAAAAAATGTATTACGAATGAATTAAAAAAAAATAAAAAATGAAATTTGTAAATTTCACCTCTACTTTGCTTTAATTCCTGTGAAACACCTAAAGGGTTAAAACACTTTCTGAATGCTGTTTTGAATACTTTGAGGGGTGCAGTTTTCAAAATGGGGTGATTTATGGGGACTTTCTAATATATAGGGCCCTCAAAGCCACTTCAGAACTGAGCTGGTCCCTGAAAAAATAGGCTTTTGAAATTTTCATGAAAATATGAGAAATTGCTGCTAAAGCCTTGTAACGTCCTAGAAAAATAAAAGAATGTTCAAAAAACGATGCAAACATAAAGTAGACCTATGGGAAATATAAACTAGTAAGTATTTTGTGTGGTATTACTATTTGTTTTACAAGTAGATACATTTAAATTTAGAAAAATGCACATTTTTGCTAATTTTCTCTAAATCTTGGTGCTTTTTACAAATAAATATTGAATTTATCGGCCAAATTTTTTCCCTAACATAAAGTACAATATGTCACGAGAAAACAATCATTTGGATAGGCAAAAGCATTCCGGAGTTATTACCACATAAAGTGACACATGTCAGATTTGAAAAATCGGCTTCGTCCTGAAGGCCAAAACTGGCTCAGTCCTGAAGGGCTTAACCGCAGATCTGCAGCAGTTTAAAAAAAAAACAAAAAAACAATACTCACCTTCCCAATCTTCTGCCTCTCTTCTGGTAATGCCAGCCTGGTCCCCCAAACGATGTTCGTATCCTGGCCTCCAGCGATTACGTGTCAGGTAGACCTGTGACCGCTGCTGCCAATCATAGGCTGCAGTGGTCAAATGTGTCAACAGGTCATCGCTGGAGGCCAGAATACAGAAAATTGCAGAAGATTGGCAGGGTAAGTATACAGTTTCTTTTTATTTCAGTCCATCCCTAGAGGCAAATCTGCACCAAAATTTGCACGATTTGGTGCGAATTTGCCGCTACACGTTCCCTTGAGCCTTCTTAAGAATTTGCTAAAATTTTCTGCAGCAAGTCCGGTACGTGTGAAATGACCCTGATTCTGCAATTTGTATAATTAACCATATGCTTTTTTAAATAAATATATTATTATTATTTTGAAAATAACAGTTAATAAGTTGCTTTATAACGCATTTTGACACCACAAAAATTCTGGAACATATATAGGATGAGACCAATCTGAAGTTCATAAGCTTTAAATATTACAGCCCATGATTTTTATCATCATTAGATGACTTTTTTCTGCTGATCCGTTTATGAGTTCTTGCTATTTTTTCTTATCTTTGTGGCATCGTCGACTTTTTGTCCATGTTTTTTATCACATCGTGGCCAGACAGCTGTTTATTTTAGTTGCAGTAAGATTCTGCTGTGTAGGTTTATTCTAAGGTGTTCCAGTCAGACAGCAACATCCCCAAGATGAGAGGCATTATAACTAATTATTACTAAGCTTAACGTTTAATAGTACAATGTATAATAAAATATAATTTCACAAATGCCTGTTTGAAAAAATATTTTTGAACTTATCTGCCCAGTATTTGGGTAAAGTGTGATAACACATGCAGGGACCCTTAGAATGCCTGCTCTGGTGAGTGATACATGCTCATACTAAGTACTACATAAATTATCACCTAATTAAATTCTGTTATGGTTTGTATTGAAAGAAAGTGTAAACTCAATTCTCCTTGGAGACTAATACAAAGAAACATGTCGGGGGGAACATTTTCTATATGACTTGAAGTTAAAGGTCACTATTACAGCAAGGGTCTTACAGAATGCTCAACCTATGAAAAATGTTCTTAGTATCTTAGTACCTGCTACACATTGTTACAACGCATGTAAACATATGGTTTTAAACGTCAGCTTTACTTTCACATGATCACAGTGAAATCTTGGTGTAGATTAAATACACGAATCCCTCTACTCCCTCCAAAATGAGAGTCCTTAGAAAACATACAGTAATTGCTAAATCATTTATTTAAAAGGGTTGTCCAGTCTTATGTAAATAAAGCTTAAAGAGGACCTGTCACTAGGTCATATAGTTTGATCTGGTTAAGTGACCCGAATAGAGCTCTCCCGGATTCCAGCGCTGTTTTTCTTTTTTTTCCTGGACCCCCCTCCCCCGTTCCATAAATATGGCCCACTGTTATGTTGGCTGCCTATTTGCTCATTTGCAGTAGTTCGCTAACGGGGTGGAGCTAGCTTTCCTGCCTCTGCTGCTGACCAATCAATGCAAGGCAGCTTGTGGGTAGTTCACGCCCTGTTGACTAATCACAGAAAATTAGCATAGAGAGAGCCAACACAACAGTGCGTCATATCTCTGGATCAGAGGGGTCTAGGAAAAAATAGAAAACAGTGCTGGAATAAGGGAGACAGCGCTATGCAGGTCAGTAAACTAGTTCAAGTTATATGACAGGTCCTCTTTAATGAAAAGTGATGCCTGGTGCTTGCTCTGCTACTCATCTCTTGCAGAAGAAAATAAACTTGTGGCCGTTAGGTGGCATTCCCCTCACGGCATCTTTAAAGGTGCTCCACTTTCAATCACGTCACTAGGTTTCCCGGTGACCCGATCAGAGACTGGGGAAACCCTCGGCAGTCAGCTCTGGGGACCTAGAAAGGAAGCTGCTGTTATTAGGGCATACAATGTGTTATCGTAACAGTGGTCTGTGTCATAGGGACACAGTATAATGTTTTAGCATACAGGAGTATGCTAACCCATTATAAATATAAAATAAAGTTGTTGAGAAGTTATCCCCTCATTGGATTTTAAAAAAATGTAACAAAGATAATAATAAAAAAAAGTCATTATTTAGCATAAAATATAATTTATTGCCCATACATTACATAAAACACAAAAAACCTACACATATTAGATATCTATACGACCGTAATAACCTAATAATTAATTTACCAGTTTGTTTTTTTTGCGTGAAATGTGAACGGTATAAAAAATAAACAAAAAAACAATGGCAAAATGTTTTTCTATATTGACGCTGCAAAAATAAATTACATAAATTGCACAGTAATTTATTTGTAGCCCCAAACTGTGCATGACAAAATTACAATACATAAATACATGAATTTTTCCCACATAAAACAAGGCCTCATACAGCCACGTCAATGAAAGAATTTATGGTTGCTGACAATGTTCCCTCTAAGTCTTGGCAGCTCCTGAGCGGAGCAGTTAGGGAGCAGGGCGAGTCTCCATCAATAGTGGGCGATCTAATGACCAAAATTAATACCCCCAGTAAACGCTAATATAGCGACTAAATAAGAGAAGAAGGAAACTTATTTTGAATTATTTTGAATTACTTTTTGAAATACTATAATATTACAAGTACAGCAGTAAAATAGACAGTTCTAAACACCAATTATAGGCATCAATGAAATAATCCCTCTTACACCATTGTCCCCATAGATAGCGCCATACAGACCCCCTATAGAAAGCATCACACACAGCCCTACCTATAGACAGCACCACAAGCCCCCCTATAGTTAGCAACACACCCCCTCCCTGTAGATTCTGCCACACACAGCCCCCCATAGATAGTACCACACAGCCCCCCCTGTAGATAGCGTCACACACAGCCCCATGTAGATAGCGCCACACAGCCCCATGTAAATCATGCCATACAGTCCCCTTGTATATACAGCCCGCAGCAATCCCCCCTCCCCTTGTATATACTGCCACACAGCAATCCCCCTTCTCTTGTATATACTGTCACGCAGTAATCCCCATCCCCTTGTATATACTGCCACACAGCAATCCCCAACCCTTTTATATACTGCCACACAGCAATCCCCCGCTTGTAAATACTGCCACACAGCAATCCCCCTCCCCTAGTGTATACTGTCACACCGTAATCCCCCCTCCCCATGTGTATACTGTCACACAGCAATCCCCCTCCCCTTGTATATACTGCCACACAGCAATCGCCCACCCCTTGTATATATTGCCACACAGCAATCCCCACTCCTCTTGTATATGCTGTCACACAGCGATCCCCCCTCCCCTTGTATATACTGCCACACAGCAATCCCCCTTCTCTTGTATATGCTGTCACACAGCGATCCCCCCACCCCTTGTATATATTGCCACACAGCAATCCCCACTCCTCTTGTATATGCTGTCACACAGCGATCCCCCCTCCCCTTGTATATACTGTCACGCAGTAATCCCCATCCCCTTGTATATACTGCCACACAGCAATCCCCCACCCTTTTATATACTGCAACACAGCAATCCCCCGCTTGTATATACTGCCACACAGCAATCCCCCACCCTTTTATATACTGCCACACAGCAATCCCCCGCTTGTATATACTGCCACACAGCAATCCCCCTCCACTAGTGTATACTGTCACACCGTAATCCCCCCTCCCCATGTATATACTGTCACACAGCAATCCCACTCCCGTTGTATATACTGCCACACAGCAATCACCCACCCCTTGTATATATTGCCACACAGCAATCTCCACTCCTCTTGTATATGCTGTCACACAGCAATCCCCCCTCCCCTTGTATATACTGCCTCACAGCAATCCCCCCTCCTCTTGTATATACTGCTAAACAGCAATCACCCTCCCCTTGTATATACTGCCACACAGCAATCCCCCCATCCCTTGTATATACTTCTAAACCGCAATCCCCCTCCCCTTGTACACACTGTCACAAAGCAATCCCCCCTCCCCTTGTATATACTGCCACACAAAAATCCCCCTTCCCCTTGTATATACTGCCACACAGCAATCCCCCTTCCCCCTGTGTAAAGGTGCTACACAGCAATCCCCCCTCCCCTTGTATATACTGCCACACAGTAATCCCCCCTCCCGTTGTATATACTGCCACACAGCAATCCCCCCTCCCCTTGTATATACTGCCACACAGCCCCCCTCCCCCTGTACTTACTGTCACACAGCAATCCCCCCTCCCCTTGTAAATACTGCCCCACAGCAATCCCCCCTCCCCTTGTATATTCTGTCACACAGCAATTCCCCTGCCCTTGTATATATGTTACTGTGCATGGGTTTTAAACTTTAGTGAGCGGGCGGACTGTGGAAGGTGCGCGGACGTGCAGCCACGCACCTTATAGGGAACACTGGTTGCTGAAATGCAAAGAGGCAAAAATAAATAAATATGTGGCTGGTCATTAAGGCCTGTTCAGGTCTGGTCATTAAGGGGTTAAAACATTTTTGAACAATTTCTTAGTTATATCCTGGGAAAGTTGTATGGCAACTAATATATTTTTTAGATTAAGGTTAAAATGAAAAAAATAAGGCTGTGGGAGCCGAACACAAATACAATCTTCCGGGCCACCTGAGCAAATAAAGCCCCTAAGTTTCTGGCAGTGAAAACGTTAAAACTCCCACAAAAATTGGCCCACATTTACAAAGACTGGTGTTTTTTTTTTTAACATGAAGGAAGTAGTGAAGGAGGTAGTTGGAGTGATTTACGCCAAATTTATTAAAAGGCACAAGTCTCTTAATAAACTTGATGCATTTTGACCTCGCATTGAGGCAGAAAATCATATCCGCGCCTGCTTTGAGTCTGCTTTGTTATAGCTGTTCTTTTTCTTCTTCTTCTTTTCCTTTTTTTTTATTATTATATTTTAAATGCAGATAAAAAAAACTTCTGTAACACAGTAAACTAGCAGTTTACAGATGCGCAATATTTCACATATAGCCTTCTATGGGTCTATACCTTACCTTTATGTTTTCCATCATAGACTTTAATACGAAGACATTCTCCTCCACACATGGCAAAAAAAACGATAGGGACTCTGTGGGCTGCCATGTCTATATACACATTATAATGCCTTGTGTATTAGTTCTGATTTTGAGGACTGTCAGGATTTTCTTATTCCCAACTGGAAAAGTAGGTGTGTCCTAGTGGAATTGTGGGTGTGGTTACAAGAATCTGAGTGACATTTACATAGTTATGTTTTAGAAAAGAAGCTAAATCCATCAGGCCCCATGCACACGACCGTGCCCGTAATCACAGTCCGTGATTACAGGCACGGCCGGCCGCGGACAACCACCCGCATTTGCGGGTCATGCTTCCATATAAAGTATTGGAGCAAGGTCCATAAAATAAAAAAATAGGAAATGTCCTATCTTCTGCAGAGCCTTTCTAGGGCACGGACACCTTCTCGTAAATATACGCAAAGGTGTCTGTCGGCCATAGAAGTTAATGGGTCCGTAATTACGAAATCTACAGTCGTGTGCATGGGGCCTCAGACTTGGACCTAAGTGTCTTGCATTTCACCAAGAATATATGAGAAACATAATTTTGTTAGTAAAGTACTAATGTAATATAGTGTAGTAAAATATAAATATTCTAAGATTTGTTTTACAATATAATGTCATGTCATGTATTAAAAGGCCCAAAAATATTGAATGTCCTAATTTTTTTTTTTCAATGTCAACAATACAATTATAGATTTAGTGTAGATCATTGTATCATTCCCTTCATTTTAATTTTCAATCCTCATTTGCTATCTCCATTTCTTTAAACCAAAATTTTTCTATATGACCCCCTTGTGTAATTAGCGCAGTATGTTTCAGCATATTTGGTATTGGAAGATTGTTTTTTTATTTTTCCTATTATTTTCTATATTTTTAGTCTTGGCTTCTCTTGATATCATTTGTTGCATGCCTTGTACATCTTTATGGAAAAGAGATGAAGCATCTGAAGAAAGATTGTAAATCTCATTTATTTTATGAATGACCACCCAGGTGCTGGGAATGTTAAAACAGACAGGGCCCTTGTTGGGAACAAAAACAAAGAGCACGTGTTAGAGCTGAAAATATCTAGTAAAACACATTCTGACGATGATGTGACACTTGTACATGATTAATGTTGTTACTTTAGCTTATTGTTTCAACAGCAATTCTCCAAGGCAGAGCGACTACCAGTTTTACTGATACTTATAGGTTTATATGACTTGAAACAGCGAATTGTCAAATGACTTCGTCATACAGTTTTTTTTTAGGAATTGGAATTTAAACAGATTTTAAACAGTCAGTAATAACATCATAATAATAATTTTTATTATTAGAAGGATAAATCATGAGAATTTTTTACATTTTGTTTTCATTTTTTTGTAATTGTGAGATACCTTATACATATGATAAAATCATGATTTTAAGTACAATACAGAAAACTTTTACGTCACAGCACAAGCACAAAAATAAATTTTAAAAATTACTAATATTTCTGTAGTAATGTTATAGTTTTTTTTTTCTGTTATTCCGAACAAATTATATTTGGGTCATTTCCTTTTATTTACAGTTTATTGCAGGACAATGTTCTATAGGCATCAGAAAAGATTAATAATTTAACTACAGTATGTGCATATTTGTATAAATCTCTACTTGCACCATCAGATGTGCTGTGGACAGTAAAGCTCTTTTAACCCCTTCCTGCTTTGGCCACTTTTGACCTTCCTGATAGAGCCTCATTTTTCAAATCTGACATGTTTCAATTTATGTGGTAATAACTTTGGAATGCTTTTACCTATCCAAGCAATTCTGAGATTGTTTTCTCGTGACACATTGGACTTTATGATACTGTTAAAATTTGCTCTTTTTATTAGAATATATTTTAGGCACCATGCCAGGTTTGAAGGGCTCTTGAGGT
This sequence comes from Rhinoderma darwinii, assembly GCF_050947455.1. Classification (NCBI taxonomy): domain Eukaryota; kingdom Metazoa; phylum Chordata; class Amphibia; order Anura; family Rhinodermatidae; genus Rhinoderma; species Rhinoderma darwinii. The sequence continues at coordinate 44,218,336 of NC_134687.1, read as the reverse complement.
GCCAAAACAGTGGAAATCCCACAAAGTGACCCCATTTGGGAAGCTACACCCCTCAAGGAAATTATCTAGGGGTATAGTGAGCATTTTGACCCTACAGGTTTATTGCAGAAATTACTGTAAGTAGGCCGTGAAAATGAAAATCTACATTCTTTCAAAGAAAATGTAAGTTTAGCTAATCTTTTCTCATTTCCACAAGGACTAAAGGAGAAAAAGCACCACAATATTTGTAAAGCAATTTCTCCCGAGTAAAACAATACCCCAAATGTGGTCATAAATGGCTGTATGGACACACGGCAGAGATAAGAAGGGAAATAGCGCCATTTGGCTTTTGGAGCTCAAATTTAGCAGGAAGGGTTTGCGGAGGCCATGTCACATTTGCAAAGCCCCTGAGGGCCCACAAAATGACTGCATTTAGGAAACTACACCCCTTGAATAATCCATCTAGGGGTGTAGTGAGCATTTTGACCCCACAGATGTTTCATAGATTTTATTAGAATTGGGCAGTGAAAATAAAAACAATTTTTTTCTTGAATAAGACGTAGCTTTAGCTCAAAATGTTAAATTTTCTCAACAAATAAAGGAAAAAAAGAACCCCAACATTTGTAAAGCAACTTCTCTGGAGTACGGAAATACCCCATATGTGGTCATAAACTGCTGTTTGGGCACACGGCAAGGATCAGAAGAGAAGAAGGAGCGCCATTTGGCTTTTGGAGCACAGATTTCGTTGGATTGGTTTCTTGACACCATGTCGCTTCTGCAAAGCCCCTAAGGTGCCAGTACAGTGGAGACTACCCAAAAGTGATAACATTTGGGATACTACACCCCTTGAAGAATTAATCTAGGGGTGTAGTGAGCATTTTGACCCCACAGGTGTTTCATAGATTTTATTTGAATTAGGCAGTGAAAATAAAAATTTTATTATTTTCCAATAAGACGTAGTTTTAGATCAAAGTTTTTCAGTTTCTCAAAAAATAAAGGAGAAAACGCACCCCAAAATTTGTAAAGCAATTTCTCTTGAGTACGGCAATACCCCATATGTGGTCAAAAACTGCTGTTTAAACACATGGCGGGGCTCAGAACGGAAGGAGCGCCATTTGGCTTTTGGAGCGCAGATTTTGCAGGATTGGTTTCTGGTCGCTATGATGCATTTGCAAAGCCCCTGTGGGACCAAAACAGTGGAAAACCCCCAGAAGTGACCCCATTTTGGAAACTGCACCCTGAAGGTATTCACCTAGTGGTGTAGTGAGCATGTTAACCCCATAGGTGTTTTGCAGAAATTAGTGCGCACTTGATGTTGCAGGGTGAAAATTTTATTTTTTCCATAGATATGTCAATATGTGGTGCCCAGCTTGTGCCACCATAACAAGACATCTCTCTAATTATTATGCTGTGTTTCTCGGTTTTAGAATCACCCTACATGGAGCACTAATCTTTTGCCTGGACATTCGACAGGCCTCAGGATTGAAAGAGTACCATGTGAAATTGAGGCCTAATTTGGCGATTTACAAAGTATAGGTTCACAATTGCAGGGCTGTGATGTGAAATAATAAAAAAAAACCCTGAGAAGATCCCATTTTGTAAACTACACCCCTCACAGAATTTATTAAGGGGTATAGTGAGCATTTTCACCCCACAGGTCTTTTTCATAAATGATTGCGCTGCGGATGGTGCAAAGTAAAAATTTCAATTTTCCCCAGATATGCCATTTCAGTGGCAAATATGTAGTGCCCAGCATGTGCCACTGGAGACACACACCCCAAAAATTGTTAAAAGGGTTCTCCCGGGTATGACGATGCCATATATGTGGAAGTAAACTGCTGTTTGGGCACTCTGTAGCGTTCAGAGCAGAGGGAGCGCCATTTGGCTTTTGGAGCGTGGATTTGCTTGGTAGTAGTTTTGTTTGAGTATTGCTAGTGTTTACATGTAAGCTGGGCAGAGTACATCAGGGTCATAGTCAGGTGGTATAATAGTGGGGTAAAAAAAAACAATAAAATAATCCATAGGTGTGTGTTACGCTGTGAAGCAATACTTTCTGCACAGGCCGGTGTCGCACTGATAAATGGTGTGCTTTTTTATCGCCCTTTTGGTCCACACTCCGCACCTTTGCAGTTTGGGGAATTTTGCTGGGAAATTGTTGTCCTGGTATAAAATGGGCACACTCACTTCCAGCAGATATGTTTGTGCCCTCCACTTCCTGGTTCCCTCAATTTAGGTCCTCGATAAATCGCCTCTTGAAACAGAAGAAATGTTCCCCTCGGGCCTGCACAACCGCATATTTTTATTTCGTGACTTACTGGAGCCTTAACTAATTTTATTTTTTCATAGACATAGTGGCATTAGGGCTGTTTTTTTGCGGGACAAGCTGTAGTTATTATTGGTACCATTTTGGGGTACATGCGACTTTTTGATCACTTTTTATCCTATTTTTTGGGAGGCACGGTAACCAAAAAACAGCAATTCTGGCATAGTTTTTTAGTTTTCTTTATATAACGTTCACCACGCATCATAAATTACATGTTAACTTTATTCTGCGGGTCAGTCCGATTCCGGCGATACCTAATTTCTAGCACTTTTTTTATGTTTTACAACTTTTTGCACAATAAAATTACTTTTGTACAAAGAATGTATTTTTTCTTTCACCATGTTGAAAGAACCATAACTTTTTAATTTTTTCATCAACGGAGCTGTATGATGGCTTGTTTTATGCAAGACGAGCTACAGTTTTTATAGGTAACATTTTTGGATACATGCGACTTTTTGATCACTTTTTATTTCAATTTTTGTAGGGCAAAGTGACCAAAAAACAGAATTTCTGGTATTTTAAATATTTTGTTTATGCCCCACACCACGTGGAATAAATAACATAACATTTTTATAGTTTAGGCTGTTACAGTCTCGGCGATACCAAATATGTATGGTTTATTTAATTTTTTTCAATAATAAAGGACTTGATAAGGGAAAAAGGGCGATTGTGTTTTATGTTATTACTTGAAACTTTTATAATATTTTTTACAACTTTTTTTTCACTTTTTTACACTTTTTTTTTAGTCCCACTAGGGAACATGAACTTTTTTTTAGTCCCACTAGGGAACATGAAGGTCCAACTGTCAGATTTTTTTCTAATACATTGCACTACCTGTGATCAGTCAGTTATTCACTGATAGCACGCCGATTAGGCTTTGCCTCCAGGCGGGGCCTAATCGGCTTCTGTAATGGCAGAGCAGGAGGCCATTGTTAGGTCTCCTGTTGCCATGGTAGCAGTCAGCAGCCCTGCAATTGCAGGGCAGAGCTGCCGATCTGCTGACAACCACAAAGATGCAGCGATTGCTTTTGATCGCTGCATCTAAGGGGTTAATGGCAGGGGTCAGAGCTAGCTCCAGTTCCTGCTGTTACAGGTGGATGTCAGCTGTAACATACGCTGGCTCATCTCCTGAGCCGGGGCCATCTTGCCGACGGCTACGGAAGCCTTTTAAGCCCTTCCTCCAGGCGGGGGCTGGAAGTTTTCCGTACTACGCAGACCGGGAGGCCACACATAGGCCTCCAGTTGCCATTGCAGTCACCGACACCCATTTCATTGCTGGGGTGCCGATGAGCTGCAAACACCTTAAATGCAGCGATTGCTTTTGACTTCTCTGTTTAAGGGGTTAATGGTGGGGATAGACGCTAACTTCAGTGCCCGCCATTACAACAGGCTGTCAGCTGCAAAATACAGCTGACATCCGGGGATTATGGCACCGACTCAGTGTGCCATCCATTTGTCGTACGAATACAACATTTTGTGGGAAGCACTGGCTTTCCATGTCATATACTTATGACAAATGTCGGGAAGGGGTTAATATTGGTTTGTGTTGATATCTATGTTAAATCTAGGACGTAGCTAGGGGGGCTGGGTGCTAGGTGTCATGGTGAAAATAGAGGACGTCAACAAGTCAGTTTGCCTTGTCTAGGGTATTTAGTGCAGTGAACTGAATATTAGCCCCAAGTGAAGGAAAGCCTAGTTAAGGCGGGATTCACACGACAGGGTGCCGCCCGAGCCCGAGTGCCGGCCGGTAAAATCGGCCATTTTGCCCGGCCGGTTTGCATAAAGTTTTGCATCCGTGCCGGGCCGGGCAGATCTGGACAGTGACATCAGCGGCAACTCCTGAAGGGGAATCCCCATGTGTTCGGGGATTCCGCTTCAGGAGTTTCCCCTGATGTCACTGCCCAGATATGGACAGAGACATCAAGCGCTCTGTCCAGGAGCGGAATCCCCGAAAACACGGGGATTCCGCTCCTTCAAGGAGCTAAAGTGCGGCTAGCACATAGCAGAGCGGGGAGATACCTCCCCGCTCTGCTATAGTGGCGTCGCTACAGTAGTAGCAGCCGCAGCAGCTGCTAGCGGCGCCATCGAAGGTGTCGCCGGGCCAGGGCGCTTTTAAAACAAGCAGGGGAAGGGAGCCAGCGCAGCGCTCCCTTCCACCTGCTGTACACCCCGGCCCTGCCACACAGTGTACAGCACACAGCCATTCGTCAGAACGGCATCAACTCCTCCTCCTCACATGCACTCTGTGCTGTGAGGAGGAGGAGATAGAGCGCAAGCGCCGGAAAACCCGGCCATCACTCGGGACACATCCCGGCCCCATAGACTTCTATGGGAGCCGGGCGGCCGGGTACCCGGCCGAAGATAGAGCATGTTCTATTTTTTGACGGCCGGTTTTCCAGGCCGTCAAAAAATCGGTCGTGTGAATAGCCCCATTAGGGGGTCTATTATTCCTAATGCAGCCGATTTATGAACAGCCGGCACCCGGCCGGGAAACCCTGTCGTGGGAATGAGGCCTAAGACTTTCCTTTATTAAAAAACTAAAAACTAAAATATTGATCTGCCATAGAGAGGCAGTAGTCTTTTAACTTGACACTTAACGTGTTAAATACACTGTGGCAGACTCTTTAACTTGACCTTTTTTATGGCTTTTGTTGTGTCAACCCCTTAGTGACCAGCATATTTTAGAACTTAATGACCAAGCTATTTGTTACGTTTCTCCATCGTCTCATTCTCTATAACTTTTTTATTTTTGCGTCAACATAGCTGTATATGGTCTTGTTTTTTGCGGGACAAGTTGTATTTTTTAATAGCACCATTTTGGGGTAAATATAAATTATTGATTAACTATTATTACCTTTTTTTGTGGAGGAATAGAAAAACAACTGTAATTTCGCCACACTTTTTTGCGTCCTAAATTTACACCATTTACCGGGTGGCATAAATAACACAATAACTATATTCAGCAGGTTGTTATGATTGCAACGATACCATTTATGAAGATTTAGTATGTTTTACTACTGTTACACAGTAAAAACACTATTTTTTTCAAAATTATTTGATTTTTGTCTCCATATTTCAAGAGCCATAACTTTTTGATTTTTCCACCGATGCAGTTGTATGGGGCTTATTTTTGTGGGACAACTTATAGTTTTTATTGGTGCCATTTTGGAGTAGATGCGACTTTTTGATCCCTTTTGATCACATTTTTTTTAAAGTTGGATTCACAGAAAACAGCAATTTTTGCTTTGTTTTTTTATTTTACTTTTTACGGCGCTCACCGTGTGGGTTAAATAATGTAATAACTTTATAGATGGGGTCGTTACGGACGCGGCAATACCGAATATGTGCAATACCTCTGGTAGCTGAGAGCAGGAAGATTTAATGGCTCCCTGCTCTGTTTATTTATTCCGATGCAGCGCTGTGAAAAGGCGTATGGGCGGTCACTAAGGACGGACAGTAGGTTAAACTTGACTTATCTCTAAATCTATAGTCATTGTTTTGTTCCCCTACCTGCCACACGAATATTGCATAATACAAATTTGTCCTGTGTCCTATATTAGGGGTCAACCTCAAGTCAATTGTCTTTTAGGTAAAATTATATAAGTAATGTATAATAAAATAATACTTGTTATAGAATATTATATGTGGAAAAAATAATGCAAAATAAACTAAAATTGCTGCAAAATCGCATCAGAAACATGCAATGTGTGAATAAGTATTTCATAAGTTCCCAGTATCAAAGATGCTAAGAAAGATGCCTTGTGCAAAACCAGCCTTATATAATATTCTTAATTGTCCAAAAAAAACAAAAACTAAACTAAATATAAAAGGAATAGCACAAAATATAAAATAATAATAAATTCAAAAATTCAACATTTTTCTTATTGAGAGAAATAATTTTTTGCAGAGGAAGAATAAAGATCTAAAACAAATAACAAGGGTGGTAGTTAAACGATTAGAATACCTCCATTAATATTTTATAATGGTCTTAGTCTGGCGTACGGGTTCATACAGACATGGAGAGAATGAGGGAGGTGAAATTCCATCGCTCAACAACAGACTAAATGTTTAACTTATTAGCTCATATAAAGCACACTTCAGGTCATTAAAAATGTATAAATGCCAAGTACTTGAAAATTAGATTAATGATAAATTAGAACGTTGTATTTTTTCCATTGCAGTAGCGAAAAAAGTGTAGGCTAGTTTATGATGCCTAGTAATTTAGCTTTAAAAATGCAACTGTTTTCCCTTTATGTTTGCTTTTTTATGGTATTCATAAATCCAGCAATCTCCCATTTTTGGAGCACTAGCCTCGATCAATAAAACTATGTTTTCATTAGGATTTCCACATTCATAATTATTCTCCTCATTTTTCTGCCGTGAAAAGACAAGCTGGTATTTCATCGCTTAGGAGAAGTTAATAATATGGTAGGCAAAACATCAGGAAAAATTATAATGAATGAGGCCATACAAGACTTAGAGGAACACATGTTTCTGTTATGAAATGTTCCCAGTACAAATCCTATAATTTTCACAAAATTTGCAAGTGACTACCAATTTAATGCATAAACACTTAATGGATTTAATGGTAATACAGGTTAAAAGCAACGATATAAGGAATATAAAGATCGAAAAAAATAAAAAGGGCAATTTTTGTAGATAATCACTTGTATGCTAATTATATTTTATCTCCTTAAGATCATAACCATCTCCGTCTGAAGACTGAATTACTGACTTATGTGTCCTAAGAAATAATATGAAAACATTTATTTCAATCACTTGTGTAGTGTGTATCCAGTGTCACAATAGTAAGGAAACTTCAAAGTTATATTGAAATTCCTCATGAGGTAAAACAAAAACAAACAACTATTATTCTTTGAGAGGTGTTGTACATCAGGTTTTTCTTTTTTTACAGAAGTGATTGCGTCAATAGATTAAATGGTAGCATACAAAAATATTTCTGAATTTCCATGAACAAGCAAATTTGCTTTTTACTTTAACCACTCAAGGACCGAACCAATTTTAGTTTTAAGAACTCCGTCAGCTATAACTTTAACATTATATTACTGTTTGAGGCCTGCCGTTTTGCAGGACAAGTAGTCGATTTTTGAAATAATACTTTGGGATATATAGAAATTAATGTACAATTTATATGAACTTTTTATTATGGCGGAATACATACAAATGCACTAAGGCTTATTTTTTTTTATTACGACGCTCATCATTTCCATATATAGGCATTATAGCATTATTGTACAGACTGTTATGTGTGTAGAGATCCCTAACATATACATGTTTTTTACAGTTTAGACATTTTTATTTAATAAAAATTATTTCAAAAAAACATTTTTTAACATGTGTCTGTATTTATATATGTGTTTAAGGGCTCTTGCACACGACCGTTGTGCCACTTTGGCCATTTTTGATGGCATCCGAGTGGCACCCGATAGTCTTCAAGAACCCATTCACTTTAGCGGGTGAATCGGGTTTGTGAAAAATGATCCGTGTCTCCGATCCGAAGAAAGATAGAACATGTCCTATCTATCCTCGAATCACTGACGGGACTCAGACTTTTTTTTATACTTTACTGGTCTATATCTAAGGTATGCCCTAACAGTTACTAAAACTAGATGTACTAGCTCTCATGTTCTAGCACAGTTTAATTCCTGTACTGATTTCCCCTTCAGCACACTCATACATCCCCTAAGGGATCTCTTCTCCCTTCTGCAGACACTGATGCTAATGAAGTGCGTGGTTTTCCAATCCCCGTCAGACTCTGCTGTGTTTGCTATACTCCCTCTCTACACTCTGATACAGCCTGCTCTGCAGTGTACAACCTCCTCCCCTCCCTGCTGATATCTATCACTGACCTCACACTGTGCTGCTCTGAGAGGCGGCAGGGGTAGAGCAGGCTTAGCAGATAGATGATGTCAGCTCTGAGAAGCAGCTAGGTGCAGTTTGCTGTGTCAGAAGCAACAGTACAGCCAGCAATGTACAGGAGCTGCGCAGACACTGCAGCAGCAAAACGGTAGAACATTTGATTTGAACATAATGAAGACTATTTAGAAAGTTTATTAATTTTGCATTTAGGAAGCAAATGAGTCTTTAAACTGTCCTGAAAAAAAAAAAAAAAGGTTTTCCCACTAAATACAAAAATGTCTGCACATTTTTTTTCTGCTGCATGTGAACAGGGTTACATAAACACCATTTACATGCTTTCGATGCACATTGTTTGTAGGTTTGACGTGTGTCAAATCCGGAAAATGTCAATAGGTACTATGGGTTCTGCTGCAATTTAGTAGAGGACAGGAGGGTTTTTCCAGAATGGCCTAGTTCATGTAAGCAAAAAGAGGCATGTAGAGCTCCATAAGACCTAGTTCACGCAATGATTTTGACAGGCAGAAAAAAAATCGACTTTTTTTTTTCTGTTTTTTTGCCCACGTTCTTTAAGCCGTTGAAGCTAATGCTAAAATTGTGGGCAAAAACATCCGCAAAAAAATTGCTCCAAACGAGCATTGCAGGTTTTTTGTGCCTCCTATTGATTTCAATGGGAGGTCAGAGACAGAAACCGCCTGAAAAAAGAGCATGCCACTTGTTTTTTTCCACGGGCTGCCAAAAGCCGCCCAGGAAAAAAAAACTGCCATTGAAATCATGGGCGATATGGAGTTTATCTGGGTGCTAATGTCAACCCGGTTTCTGAGTAAAAATCAGCGCTAAAAAAACACTGTGTGAACTGACCCTAAATCTGACCAAAAGCTCAATTTGCTGTATTTGCTTAGACTTTAGAAAATTCCATTGAATGAGCACTTACCCTGAATTTCAGTGACAATGAAGAATCATTTGTAGACATTTGCTAAATATTTCATATCTACTAATGGTGGATAATGGACAGAACTTACAAAAAATGTAACAAGGGTAGTTTTAAAAAAAATATTTCTGCCACACCCTGTACCGTCAGTGTTTATACCATACACATTTGGATACCGTTGCACTGGTTAAATACAATCAAGTAATTCTAAAATTGGTAATGACCTAAAACATTTTTTTAGGAAGAAAAAAAATCTCAGCAATTAACATCGTATGGCTTATTTTAAAGAACTGTACTTTGGAAATACAGTTCTGTTCAGGAAATAAAATGTTTACATGAATTTATTATACAAGGGTCTCGATATGAGCTCAGGGACCTTTATACCTCATAGCAATGGTATTACAATTTACTTACATCTTCATGCTGGCAGCTGAACAAACTTTTATGAACCAGGACAATTACACCTCCGGGAACAGCAATTGTAGGCAAAGTTATAAATAGATTAAGAAGTAAAATACTTTTTGGCACTTCTGTTATAGATGATACAACGGCCCTGCTAAATCTATGGAACAGTCTCCCTCTTGTTACTAGCACATAAAGTAATTAAAGTTGACTTGTCAAAATTGTCTGTGTGAACAAAACGAAGCCTATTTTGGCACCTTGCACTGTTACCCTATAGAGAACGAAGTTTTTCTAATGATGTCATTTATTTGGGAGTTCTGAAAGTTATATCATTTTTGACATAATTAATACAGAATTAGGAACATATGGACAGGCATTAATCAGTATTTAATTTGACGAACAAGTCATTGTTTTTTTTATCGTTTCCAGGGTAACATTCTGTTTTTCACATTTTTTTACCATTATTAATGTTACTGGCATTCAGTGCTTGTACAAACAGATTTTCGGTTCATATTCATAAACAATAGTATGGAGAGTAAGATGTAAGTTAAAATATAGATGTAAGATGAAATTCATAGAAAAAAAAGTCTTAAAGGTTATGCTCTTTTTTTAATTAGATTAGATCGACTGAAATTTTAAATTAATTTTAAATTAATTTGTGAACTCGGATAAACATATGATACTTGATGACAGATGCATAGAATTTAAAGACTTATACTGGATAACTTATGTAGTCAGCAGCACAAATATAGAGACCACCAATATTGCTGGATTGACATTTTTAATCTGTACCTTACATGTTTTTTTTTTGTTTTTTTTTATGATAAAATGCTTACTTAATGACTTTTTATAAATCAATGTTTTGAATTTATTTTGAACAAATTTTTAATTGGGTTTGATAAACTGGTCCTTGTCGATGACATCTCAGTTCATGAACTTAGATGTCATCGATAATAGCTGTTTCCCAGTGCTCACCGAAGGTGTCAGTCCCGCTGACCTGACGGATTCGTCTTTGACCGCAAGTTACAGCTTCAAGGTATTCAGGATACATAGAAGTATCTCAAAAAGTAATTTAAAAAATAAATTAAAAAAAATAGCTTTCAAGGGTTTACATAGCCTATAAGAGCTTCTGCTCCCACTAAGAACAGAGGCTGGTGTCCAGAGTTTTAGGTCCAGACATTTTCACTCAAGTTCAACAAATAATGGCACCATTGTAAAGGTTCTGTCATATTATTCATATAAGCCCAGCATTAATGCTGCTGTGCACAAGCGCAGTGGCAAAGCTCCTTTTTAATCATGCAATCATTTGCATAAATGGCGCCAAAATGTCCACAGCTCAGAGGGGTTAACTATTTTAGAAAACTCAATTTCATATTCCCTTGCCTACAGATGTAGCCATCTTTATCTTGACTTTTAACGCATTAAATACACAGTGGCAAGAAGCTTTAACTTGACTTTTTCAATGACTTTTCAATGGCTTCTGTTGTGTGATATCACGCTGAAGCAAGTAATCAGAGTCAAGATAAACTTGGCTACATCGGTGCTTTTCATAACTTCCGTCAATTAGCTGGAGCAGATATAGGACACAAAGAGTGTTTCTTGCTCTGGAGAATTGAGTCTGTCAATGCATTATACGGACAGCCCATTGATTTTAATGGGCACCATGTAATGCTTCATTTCCATGGGGTGACACTACAGAGGAATTGAATGCTTGCAGTCCAATTCCCTTGCAGTTTACAGCTGATCCCAGCAGCAATTCCTTTGACAAGCTTATTTTTGGCTTCAATGACCTTGTACGGCCCTATAAACCCGGGAGCAAACTTCTTTGACGAGACTTTAAGGCGCAAGTTCTTTGACGATAGCCACACCAGATCCCCGACCATAAACAAGGGGTTAGCAGAACGTCTTCTATCTGCCTGAGTTTTTTGTATGCTCTGGGACGCCTCTAGGTTCTTCTGAACCTGGGCCCAGAACGTGCACAGTTCCCGATGAACAACCTCTACCTCGGGATTGTTGGAACTACCAGGTGAAACGGAGGAGAACCGTGGATTAAACCCAAAATTACAGAAAAAGGGGGAGACCCCTGACGAGTTACTGACCCGGTTATTTAGGGAAAATTCGGCGAGGGGAATGAATGAGACCCAATCATATTGACAGTCAGAGATAAAACACCTTAAATATTGTTCTAGAGACTGATTAGTCCTCTCAGTTTGGCCATTAGTTTCAGGATGGAAGGCAGAGGAGAAGGACAGATCAATCTCCAACTTTTTACAGAAGGCTCTCCAAAACAAAGAAACAAATTGTACCCCTCTGTCAGAAACAATATTGACAGGGACCCCATGGAGACGCAGGATGTGTTTGACAAACAAGGTAGCTAACGTCTTAGCATTGGGTAGTTTCTTGAGGGGCACAGAGTGGCACATCTTACTGAAGCGGTCTGCTACAACCCACACCACCGACTTGCCTTGAGATGGAGGCAAATCGGTGATAAAATCCATGGAGATATGGGTCCAAGGTCTCTGGGGAATGGGCAAGGAACGTAGTAAGCCCGCTGGTCGGGACCTGGGAGTCTTGGACCTAGCACAAACATCACAAGCGGCAACGTAGGCCTTAACGTCTTTAGGCAACCCAGGCCACGAATAGTTTCTGGCAATTAGGTGCTTGGTACCCAGGATGCCTGGATGACCAGATAGTGCGGAGTCATGATTTTCCCTAAGTACCCTTAGCCGGAATTGTAGGGGAACAAACAGCTTGTCCTCAGGAAGGTTCCCGGGAGCTGAACCTTGATCAGCAGCAATTTCAGAGACTAAATCAGAATCAATAGAGGAAATGATTATACCTGGAGGCAAAATACAAGCAGGATCTTCCACCGAAGGAGGGCTGGCCATGAAGCTACGCGACAGTGCATCAGCCTTAATATTTTTAGACCCAGCCCTATAGGTAACCAAAAAGTTGAATCTGGTAAAAAATAACGCCCATCGAGCATGTCTCGGGTTTAGCCTCCGGGCAGATTCTAGGAAAACCAGATTCTTGTGGTCGGTAAGGACCGTTACCTGGTGCCTAGCCCCCTCCAGGAAGTGGCGCCACTCTTCAAATGCCCATTTAATGGCTAAGCGTTCGCGGTTGCCAATATCATAGTTACTCTCAGTGGGCGAAAACTTCCTCGAGAAGTAGGCACAGGGACGGAGATGGGTGAGGGACCTGGTACCCTGGGACAAGACAGCCCCCACTCTCACCTCGGACGCGTCAACCTCCACGATAAATGGCTCCATTTGGTTGCGCTGAACCAGCACCGGGGCCGAGATAAAGCACTTCTTAAGGACCTCAAAAGCCTGGACAGCCTCAGGAGGCCAGTGGAGGAGATCAGCACCTTTGCGAGTGAGGTCCGTAAGAGGCTTAGCGATGACCGAGAAGTTAGCATTAAATCTCCTGTAATAATTAGCAAACCCCAAGAAGCACTGTAACGCCTTCAGGGAGGCAGGTTGGACCCACTCCGCCACAGCCTGGACCTTGGCGGGGTCCATACGGAATTCATGAGGAGTGAGGATTTGACCCAAAAATGGTATCTCCTGCACCCCAAACACACATTTTTCGGTCTTCGCAAACAGTTTGTTTTCCCGGAGGACCTGGAGCACCTTCCTGACATGCTCAATGTGGGAGGACCAGTCCTTGGAAAACACAAGTATGTCGTCAAGGTACACTACAAGAAATACCCCCAGGTAATCTCTTAAAATCTCATTTATGAAATTCTGGAAGACCGCGGGAGCATTACACAACCCAAAGGGCATGACGAGGTATTCAAAATGACCTTCGGGCACGTTAAACGCAGTCTTCCACTCATCCCCCTCTTTAATGCGGATAAGGTTATACGCCCCCCATAGATCAAACTTAGAGAACCATTGGGCCCCCTGAACCTGATTAAAGAGATCAGGAATCAAAGGAAGGGGATACTGGTTCCTTACAGTGACTTTATTCAAGTTACGGTAGTCAATGCATGGCCTAAGACCACCAATCTTCTTCCCTACAAAGAAGAAGCCAGCACCTACCAGAGAAGTAGAGGGGCGAATGTAACCCTTGGCCAGGCATTCCTGGATATACTCTCTCATGGCTTCATGTTCGGGACAAGAGAGATTAAATATCCTACCCTTAGGGAGCTTAGCTCCTGGTACCAAATCGATTGTGCAATCGTATTCTCTATGAGGAGGTAACACTTCGGAGGCCTCCTTAGAGAAAACATCAGCGAAGTCCTGAACAAACTCAGGTAGCGGGTTCACCTCCTCAGTGGGAGAAATAGAATTAACAGAAAAACATGACGTCAAGCATTCATTACCCCATTTGGTAAGCTCCCCAGTATTCCAGTCAAACGTGGGATTATGCAACTGCAACCAGGGAAGGCCTAAAACCAAATCGGACGATAATCCCTGCATCAACAGTACAGAGCACTGCTCCAAATGCATGGAGCCAACAAGGAGTTCAAAAACAGGGGTATGCTGTGTAAAATAACCATTAGCAAGAGGAGTGGAGTCGATACCCACTACCGTGAAAGGTTTAGGCAAATCAATCAAAGGCATAGCTAAAGACATAGCAAATTCCACAGACATGATATTAGCAGAAGACCCTGAATCCACGAAGGCACTGCCGGTAGTAGACCTACCACCAAAAGAGACCTGAAAGGGAAGCAAGATTTTATTACGTTTCATATTTACGGGAAATACCTGTGCGCCCAAGTGACCTCCCCGATGATCACTTAGGCGCAGAAGTTTTCCGGCTGCTTATTCTTACACCTAGGACAGGTGTTCACTTGATGCTTGTCATCCCCACAATAGAAGCAGAGACCATTCTTCCTGCGGAACTCTCTACGTTGTCGGGGGGACACGGAGGCCCCGAGTTGCATAGGTACCTCCGAGTCTTCCGTGGAAGAGCGAAGCAACGGAACCTCGGGAGGCATCATGGGGGAGTCAGAGGGGAAAACACAAAAACGTTCAAGTTGTCGTTCCCTGAGATGTCGGTCAAGTCGTACCGCTAAAGCCATAACCTGGTCTAGGGAGTCAGAAGAGGGATAGCTAACTAGCAGATCTTTCAGGGCGTTCGACAGACCCAACCTAAACTGGCAGGGTCATTCCACCGAGAAGCTATGCACCACTTCCTAAAGTCAGAACAATACTCCTCAACAGGTCTCTTACCCTGACGTAAGGTCACCAGCTGACTCTCGGCAAAGGCAGTCCTGTCAGTCTCGTCATAAATGAGTCCGAGAGCAGAAAAGAAAAGATCAACGGAGGAAAGTTCAGGGGCGTCAGGAGCCAAGGAGAAAGCCCATTCTTGGGGCCCTTCCTGGAGCCGGGTCATAATTATACCCACCCGCTGGCTCTCAGAACCTGAGGAGTGGGGCTTTAAGCGAAAATAGAGCCTACAACTCTCCCGAAAGGAGAGAAAAGTCTTCCGGTCCCCTGAGAACCGGTCAGGCAACTTGAGGTGGGGTTCAAGAGGTGAGGTGAGGGGCACTACCATGGTAGCATCAGGCTGGTTGACCCTCTGAGCCAGGGCCTGGACCTGTAGGGAGAGACCCTGCATTTGCTGAGCCAGGTTCTCAAGGGGGTCCATAGTAGTGTGAGGGACCAGGGTAGACTAGGTATATAGGCTTGTGATTATGAATGATGGGGGTAAGACAAGTGAGCCCTAATCTACCCGCCACTCAGTCCCTGCCTACTTGCAACGACCCGCCCTAGGCGACGGGGTACAACTGGGCGACGGTCCCTACGCTCAAATAAGTGCACGACAGACAAACAGACAAGGGTACACAGAAGCAAGGGAAAAGGGGCAGTTGCCTACGGCAACACCGTGAGCAACAAGAGTGGTGAACGAGCCGAGTCAAACCAGGAGTGTACGAGGTACCAAACGCAGAGCAAGGAGAGTAGTGAACAAGCCGAGTCAAACCAGGAGTGTACGAGGTACCAAACGCAGAGCAGGAGAATAGTCACTAAGCCAGGGTCAATATGAAGCAGGGTCAATATGAAGCAGGGTCAAATAGTTCAAGAAGCTGCAGCAGGGCCAGGAAACCACACGAGAAGAATCACAAGCAAGGAGGAACAGGAAAGGCAGGTATAAATAGACAGAGGGCGGGAGCTAGCTCCGTCTGGCCAGGCTGTGATAGGCTCTCCCACTCCTAAGCCTGCCATCCTGAGTGGTGGAAGATGGAGTCAGTCTCACAGACATAGAAGCAGGTGCAGACTGATTACCTATGGGCGTAAACACAGAAGCTGTGCCTGGCAGATCCTTAACAGTATGGCCAAAAGTATGTCCCCCCTCCTAATTATCAATTTAAGGCGTTTCAGCCATACCCATTGGAAGTAGTATGGGTTATACTGAAGAGCTCCGTGACTTAATACATGGCACTATCATAAAATACCACCTTTGCCACAAGTCAATTTATAAAATTGTTGATCTGCTAGATCAGGCACGATCACTTCTAAGGCCGGATTCACACGAGCTTATGAAACCTTGGACGTGGAAAACTGCAGTTTTTTCACGTCCGAGGTGCATCTGTGCTCTGCACTGCAGGACACGTTATCACGCATTCCCCATAGACTAGAGTCTATGGAGGGATGCGTGAAGTGCAAAAAAATAGGACATGTCCTATTTTTTCATGGACCCTTCACAAGCTCCGTTGAAAGAACGGCCGTGTGAACGGCCTTATTGAATTACATAGGTCCATGTGACGGCCGTTGTTTCAACGGCCGTCACACGGACGTATTCAGCGCTCGTGTGAATAAGGCCTAAGTGCTGTTAATGATAAGTGAAAGTACCTGGGAGTAGTTACAGCTCAGCCATGAAGTGGTAGACAAATCACACAGCGGTAGAGTGCTAACATGTGGGGCCGCTAAGTGCTGAAGCACGTTTCACTTATTGTTCATTCCCTTGTTCTTTAGACTGCATTAGTATTGCAGTGTATTATACCTGTGACATATTCCTATTAGCTTCACAAGGCCCCTGGCATCAGACAGCCAAGAACAGCCATGAAGAATTTAAACTGGGCCGCAGTAAGATTCGGTGGCTTAGCCTAAGGCCCGTTAGTGACTGCCGTTAAAAAGATAAAATAGAATAAAGTAAAGTAAAGAAAAATACTTACGAGCACAGATCTAACAAATCCCTTAGGAACATCCTTGGTTCTTTATAGATGTGTGGCCTATTTTGGGGGAACCCGGACCCACTCCTCACCTTTGGGTCAGACCTGATCCCCGCAGCCCTGCCAACGGATCTGGACGTCATCCACTCCAATAAAAACATGGAAGAAATGAGATACAGATGCAGTAAAGTTTATGTTGATAACTTGCCGCAGCGTGATATAAAAGAACAAAAGACATTGAAAAAGTCAAGTTAAGGTTTCTATCCACAGTGTATTTAATGCATTAAGAGTCAAGTTAAAGATTGCTACATCTGTTTGTCAGCACAGGGAAAAGTGTTTATTAACTTTGTATTCATTACTTTAAGGGGCAAATTGCGGCATTAGGTAAAGGGGCCATTTATTACAGCAGTGCTAGCCCTATCAGGGCCATATGGCAACAATAGGTAAAAGGCCCATTTTAGTTCCCATCATCTCTATCAGGGCCATTGTGGCAATGTTGGGGGGGGGCAAATACTTTTGCATTTGGGAAACATAGAACTATGGTTGAACTTACAAAGTTTTGATCGCTCCTGTTGGTTACTTCTCTCCCATAAGAATAAGAACATGACTTGGTCTATCTCCTCCCAGGTCATGTTAATCTCGGCCGGTCATGATATAAATTGGTCCAATTGTCCAACAAAACACACGCTTCTTACCAGGCAAATAAGTTCATTGATAGGGCATGTCTGGGTGTCACTGTAGGCCCTGAAAGAGAAGGGGAGGCTGTAGATATCTTTCTCCGGCTGTTCCATGCTGTTTTTCTTTTCAGCGTCTCCTAGCGACCCATCCGTAAAAAAATGTACCACACTCCGATGTCGTCTGTGTGCTGTCTTATTTTTTCACAGACCCATTGAATTGAATGGGCGAGTCTAGCAAGAGAATCAGACCAAAGTAGTGCATGCTGTGAATTTCTCTGAATGGCCCAGCGGTCCATACGTAAAATCGGACATGTGAATTGGACCATTGACTTTAATGTTTCAGTGTTCAGTTCGTGTTCTGTCCATTTTACACTTCACATCACGTGAACAATTCTTGTCTGAATAAGAAATAGCACATCCTTTATTGAGAGCAAATGTTTTATATTTAGAAGACACAACCGTACCAGAAAATACAGTGGCCACCTAACAAACCATCCTTTTGTTTTTTTGTGATATTCCTATCTTGCTGCTCTATTTAAGAACCCAGGCACATGGCAGAGCCCTGCATGGAGGCTGTATGGCAGTGGCAGTCGGACTCCTTAGTACGGAGCCTCCGTGCACTGTAGTACAGGCTCCGTTTGGGGGAGAATACCTTAATACACAAAGACTCCGATGGATCTGTACAGAATCCGACATTTTAAATTAGGGGCAATAGGAGGTACATACTCGTTAAAACTGAGCGATAACATGAGCATGCGCATGAGCCCTAAACATGTATTGCCTATGTTGCTGCATTTTGATATTTAGGCAAAGCAGCGAACACGAATAGCACAGTGTGAGGACTTTGGGAAGCTCCATTATTTGTGGAATTGTACAATTGGACCTCCGGACCAGCAGCCAGTAGGCGACACTGGTATAAAACACCTATGCTGGAGTGAAAGCGAGCTTTCTTCGCTGTCTTGTAAAAACTGAATGCAACAAGCAAGTGTAGCCAATTAGCAGACGCTAAAACAAAAATGAATAGTCTTAAACAGACGGGGCTTTGTGTGCGGAGATTATTGCTAGCAATTGATCCAGCATGATTTACTTTTGCCTGTGTTGTCTTTGAGTGTTTGGAGTAGTATGTATGTGAATATATTATTTGTTTCATTGTCTTGTCTGATTGCGTTCTGTGCCTGCGGTTACTTTGCAGGGTAGTAAATTACGTTCTTACCTCATCAGGTCGGTCCATGACTATATTTAGCAGAGTCTCGCACAGAACACTATTAAATCACTGCTGTTTTTGGTGAAGTGCTTTTTGTGTGGAGCTCGCTGTTATTAGAGATGGATTAACACGTGTAGTAATTCCACATTAACCAGATTTGTTTCTAAATCTCTCCCTGTTTGATTATTTATTATTTGCCATTAGCGGACCTTCATAGGTCATTAATGTGTGTGTTCGGGATTGGAAATAGATATTTTCACGTTTCTAGAGTAAATGCTCTAAAATATTACCACTTTATTAAGAAAAAGGGGGTCTTTTTAATGCGGGTAAAATTTGATTCATGCATATGTCTTTTATGAAGGCGCTTATTTATGTATAACTGAATATTACATTTCACGCACGTGTTTTCATTCGTTGTGGCTTCAGGCTGGAATCACACAACTTATTGGGGCAGTTTTTAAGCCAAACACAGGAGTGGATTCAAAAGAGCAGAGACATATCAGTCTTTCCTTTACACTAGGATCACACACACAGTTTTGATGCAGTTTTTAAAGGTGCTGCTTTTGCTTTATTTATTTTTTATAGCCAAAAGAAAGGAGATGCATCAGTCCTTTCTTTATACCGTTCCTTCCTTTTGGAACCACTTCTGGCTTTGACTCAAAAAACTGATCCAAAAACCGTCACAAAAACTGCATCAAAAGTGTGTGTGTGTATATAAATGTGTGTCTGTGTATATGTGTGTGCATGAGTGCGTCTGTGTATGTGTGCGTGTGTGCATGTGCGTGTGCGCGTGCGCGTGTGTGTGTGTTTTCCTAGGCTTGTCATTTTTTTTTCTTTTTGGATCCACTCCTAGCTTTGGCATCAAAAGCAAAAATCATATGCCCCAAATTCTCCAAGATTTTGTAGGCAGTTTTTAAAATGGAGGTGGACTTTGAGGCAGTTCTTGTAGCCGTTTCCTCTGTTAGGAAACATTTTTTTTTTTTTGAAAAAAAAAGCATCAAAAACCTTGTTGAAACCGAACAACGCTATTTTTTTCTGCCTCCTATTGATATAAATGGCAGATTCAAGAGCGTAATTCGCTCCAAGATAAGGCAGGATGCTTTTTTTTCAGCAAGCAGAAAAAATCTGCCCTAAAAAAAAGACGCCTTTATGTGCCTTTGAAATGAATAAGTAGCAGAAAACGCATCAAAATCAGCATAAAAAGAATACTTTTTCTGCGTTTTTTTTTTTGCGTGTAGAAAATATCATGAATTTCAAGCGTTTTCATTGCGTTTTGTACCAGCATTTTTTGGTGGCGTTTTTGCGATTCATTGCTTCAGAATCCTATGGGAAAAATGGCAGAAAAAATGCCATACCTAGAGCATGCTAGGTTTTGAAAAAAATGCCACTGAAAAGAAAATGCACCAAAAAGCCAGAAAAAGCACCACTAACAAAAAAAAAAAATGTTTGGAGTGCATTTTCTATTTCACTATAGACTTTAGGTTAACATCTGGCTGCAATGTTTTGTTTTTTTTTCAAAATAAAGGCTGAAAAAAACGCCAGGAAAAACACTGCACCTTTCCGAAAAATGCTGTAGGTTCACTTTGAATATTATTCTACATTTACATAATATTAACTTACCAACATAAATCATTTATATAAGATTAAACTTTGAAAACATTTTGCGGCATATTTATTAATGCAATTGCTCCGGTTTCCTGTACTGGCGTATGATTCGACTATTCACCAGAATTAATAAATACGCTCTATTGTATTAAATCTTGTTCACACAGAGCATATTTGGTGAGGTTTTCATGCATTTTTTTTAAAACCAAAACCAGGATTAGATCCAACAATGCATGCACAAATAGCACCTACAGCCTGTATTACCTGCATCTAACATCTGAATATGTAGAATAGTAACAGATGCATCATCAATCTCAGCCACAGGTGCCACCATTAATGCCAGCCTCAGATGTTCCTCAGTGGTCCAGGCACAGGCTTGTCCCAGAGTGCCTCCCACATATATTTCTTAAAGTGCCTGCCACAGATGCCCCCAGAGTGCCAGCCACAGGTGTCCCCATAAGAACCCAGTCCATGCTTTCTTGTTCTGGGCTTCTCTCTTCATCTGATGCATGACCCTGCTATCTACTCAACCTTTTATATAGATTACCCAACCAATAAATTTATCGTCATTGACTGTAAAGGGAATTATATCATTGGATTTCCAGTCTGACCAATTGGGGTTCTGACCCCAAGGACCCCCAACCAATCCTGAGTAAATCAATTCCTGATCTCAACAGAGACGTAGCCGCCCATTAGTGAAGTACTGGTTTTAAGTTCAGCCACACAATTTGTATTGGGGTCTGGACTTCATGACATTAACATTTTTGTTTTAAGCCATTCCTGTGTAATTAATATTTATGAAAAATATCAATAATTGGAACAAAAATAAGTATCATTAAGTGTAAAAAAAACTTTGTAGTTCTTTTGCACACTGTAGCAGGTTTTCCCTCTATGATTTTCCTGCTTTTTACTACATACATTTTTTGCTCCACCTTCCTTTTATAGCCTATTGTAGAGACATATAAGCATGATACTACCATTGGCATGCTTTATGATGGAAATCGTGTTTTTGTGATTATGCCAGTCATTCAATTTTGACGACCAAAAAGCTCACATCTGGTCTTATCAGACTATAAAACCTAGCTCAGATACCACATGACTTTTTTCAATAGGGACTTTCTCTTTGAGCATTGTTTAATGCTCAGTCTCTCCCATGTCAGCCATGGAAGATTGTAACTCTTTCAGATTTAAAGGTTTCTTGGGGGCCTTCCATACTAGTGTGCTCCTTGCATGGTTACAGCTGGTATTCTCTAGGCCAGTGTTTCCCAACTGGGGGTTCGTGGGATCCTGACAGGCATTTTGCGCCATGTCCGTGGTTCTGCTTCTTTTAACTGCGCATGCATCTTTGCTTTGATACCATACCCATCTTCATATTGCTCCAGCTCTTCCTTTGCTCGACAACACTGCCCCAGACCACAGAAGTGACCGACACTGCTCCAAACCAGGCCAGTGAACTTAAAGAGGACCTGTCACTAGGTCATATAAGTAGAACTGGTTTACAGACCTAAATAGCGCTGACCCCCTGATTCTAGGGTTTTGTTGTTTTTCCTGGACCCCACCATTTCAGAGATATGGCCCACTGTTGTGTTGACTCCCTGTATGCTAGATTTCTGTATTTAACCGACAGGGTGTGAACTACCCTCAAGATGCCTCACATTGATTGGTCAGCATCAGAGGCATGGAAGTTAGCTCCACTATGTTGGCTAACTATAGCAAATTAGCATAGGGCAGCTAATGCAACAGTGTGCCATATCTCTGAAACCGGGGGGTCTAGGAAACAAAGAAAAACAGCGCCGGAATCAGGGAGACAGCGAGGTCAGTAAACCAGTTAAACCTATATGACCTTTGCAAACTGTTTGAGTTTGAGTTTTAGTTAACTGGTTAAA
This sequence comes from Rhinoderma darwinii, assembly GCF_050947455.1. Classification (NCBI taxonomy): domain Eukaryota; kingdom Metazoa; phylum Chordata; class Amphibia; order Anura; family Rhinodermatidae; genus Rhinoderma; species Rhinoderma darwinii. The sequence continues at coordinate 44,196,329 of NC_134687.1, read as the reverse complement.
CCCTTTATACTATACATTAGGCAGTGATTGACTCTACACGCTGGGTCTATAATATTAAAGGAGTGTAAATTACCAGATACCCTGCTCGCTTTACATTGCTTTGTATGCTATTGTTTTGTATGATATTTTTATACTCAATAACTTTCATTGCTCTAATTGACTGAACTTATGATTCTTCTGATACATTGCTGTATTGAATTACTGAGTTCTTTGTACTTGCAGTGGACATGTTGTCTACACATCTCAATGCTCTGTATTTACTTTTGATGTTTTACAATAAATTTTATTTGTGAATTAAAAACTTATATGACCTGTGACAGGTTCTCTTTAAGCGCATTAGCAGGGCTGCCCTATGAGGAAGGAGCACTGAGGACTGCTGTGTGAGGAAAGAGGGGGCTGTCACACTGAGGAAGCACCCCAGGGATAATTCGGACCCCAGGCTTCAGACGTAAATACTTGAGTTGTGGAGTCTGAAGTCTGCAGTCTGAACTAATTTTAGGGTCTGACGTCTGAATTAATTTTGCTATATGGGGTCTGAAATAATTTTGGGGTCTGGGGCCTGGGGTCTGGATTAATTGTAGGGTCTGAGGTTTGAATTAATTTTGCTGTATGGGGCCTGTGTTAGTTTTGTGGTCTGGAGTCTGCGATCACTGTGATATGGCTGTGATAAATCGCTGTCCATAGGAATGTATAGAGTAGCTTGACAGTTTCTTCAAAATTGCTTCTGTCAAGTGTGTAGCTTTCAAATCTTAGCATGTAGCGCTTAAAAAAAATTGCTAGGAAATTTCTTGACTGGAACGATTATGAAGAGATTCTCAAGCTACTCAATGCATTCCTATGGAAGCGATTTTTCGGAGCTAGATAGTTAGCTCTATCCTAATGCAGTCCTATGGACAACGATTTATCGCTTACTACAAAACAAAAGTCTATGTCTCGCCCCAGCCTTAAATCTTGTAAAATGAAGATCCTGACTGAAATGATGCAAACTTAACGGATGCATTTTTTTCATTAATTTGTATCCCATTGAAACGTATGGAATAAATGGAATTTTCTCTTTACATATCTGTGGCAAAACATATACAATAATAAAAAAATTCTAAAATAACAATACAATTTTTTTTTATTATTATTCATCCATGACATATGCTTTTCAATATCCATGTCACTGAATTGTTGGGTGTTATTTTTTCTTCATTTTGTTAGGCCTCATGCACACAACCGTAGCCATGTGCACGGCCGTGACTTTCGGGTCGGCCGGGGGCGGAGTGTCACCCGTGGACTGCCCACAAATCGCGGGCCGTGCACATGGCCGCGGCCATTATTTGCTATGAGCCTGGAATGCAGAACATGGCCGTAATAATCCATGTCCGTTCTTTCTGCGGTCCGGGCTCCTGGGCCATGCACGGAACGTGGAAACCTGCGCCAGAGAAAAACTCAGCATTTTCCTTTGTTTTCCTTCCATTGAAATATCGAGACTGCTCCAGTCCTCGATTCGGACCTCCGGCTGCACCCTGAACCAACTACTCAAGCTCCAGAGAACTACCGCATCACACGCTTTTGGATGTTATGCTCCTAGCATAACTTCTCAAGGTTAACATATACCTGAACTCCTTTTACTGTTTTTTGCACTATGTGGCTTTGTCGTTTTTCTTTTATCTTGCATAGTGACCGGTCCGACAGTCATAATCAGCTATGTTTAACTCTAAAGTACTGTGCCATTTTAGGGAAAACATAGCTTTTACACTAGGTAGTGGTTAGTGTTTTGTGCCAAGCTCATGGAGAAGTGTCCAGTGGGTATCTCCCTTTTTTGATGGAGAAACCTGTCAGTTATAGCAATCTGTCCAAAGAATACTTCTCCCCGAACTTGACACATACAGTAACTCTGGTCGTGAACCAGTATTAAAGCTATGTTTTCTCTAAAATGTGGCATCGCTTTAGAGTACTAGATAGCTGACTATGATCGGCAAATCTGTCACTAAGTCAAGCTGCCCATGGTTGGGGCAGCTCAATCTTGGTGATAGGTTCCCTTTAAATGTAATGTATTTGTTTAAGATGTATCTTTGTCTGTGAGAAGTGTAATTTTCCGAGTTTAGGTGAAGTTGGTAGTTACATAGTTACATAGTTACATAGTTTGTACGGTTGAAAAAAGACACATGTCCATCAAGTTCAACCAAGGGATGGGAAAAGGGAATGTAATGACAGGGGGGTAGGGAAACAGACAGTGAGCCCTAATCTACACACAACTCAGTCCCTGCCTACTTGCAACGACCCGCCCTAGGCGACGGGGTACAACTGGGCGACGGTCCCCATGCTCAGTAGGTGCACGACAGACAAACAGACAAGGGGACACAAGCAAAGGGAAATGGGGCAGTTGCCCACGGCAACACCGTGAGCAGCAAGAGAGGTGAACGAGCCGAGTCAAACCAGGAATGTACGAGGTACCAAACGCAGAGCAGGAGAGTAGTCAGTAGGCCGGGGTCAGAATGAAGCAAGGTCAAATAGCTAGGAGCTGCAGCAGGGCCAGGAAACCACACGAGAAGAATCACAAGCAAAGGAGGAACAGGAAAGGCAGGTATAAATAGACAGAGGGCGGGAGCTAGCTCCGTCTGGCCAGGCTGCGATAGGCTCTCCCAATCCTAAGCCTGCCATCCTGAGTGGTGGAAGATGGAGTCAGTCTCAGAGACATAGAACCAGGTGCTGACTGATTACCCATGGGCGTATACACAGAAGTTGTGTCTGGCAGATCCTTTACAGGGAAGGTAAACATTTCTACACATAGGGGCTAATATTTTTTTGTTCTAGGAAATTATCTAAGCCTTTTTTAAAGCCATCTACTGTCCATGCTGTGACCAGCTCCTGCGGTGACTATTCCATAGATTCACCGTTCTCACAGTAAAGAAGGCTTGTCGCCTCTGCAGGATGAACCTTTTTTTCTCCATACGGAGGGAGTGTCCCCTTGTTTTTTGAGGGGGTTTTACATGGAACAGGATTTCACCATATTTTTTGTATGTGCCATTCATATATTTATATAAGTTAATCATGTCCCCCCTTAGTCGTCTCTTTTCAAGGCTAAATAGGTTTAGTTCTTTTAATCTTTCCTCATAACTTAGATTCTCCATGCCCCTTATTAGCTTCGTTGTAAATAGCTTTTTTTATTTTTCCCCCAAAATAACTTACTATAATTTATATTATTGATTTAGAATTGTTATTTGTATGTATTAATTTTGTTTTACTGTGCCTGTTTCAGTTTAGTAGTAACTACATTCTTGTAGATACAGTTGCTATCTATCCATGACTACTGATACCATGGGATTAATAAGGTAAACAAGTTACATAAGTGTTAAATCCTTCATGGTCTGCATTACCTTTCACTGTAAGGTCACTATACTATCCTAACTGTTCATAAGAACCAGGGATTTCCCAGTAAACATTAAAAAAAAAGAATGTGTGTTCTAACAAAAATTACACATTTGATTATTAACCGCTTGTTGCCCTGTACCGTAAATATACAGTGCTGGAAGCAAGCACTTAAATCCCAGTGACGTACATTTATGGTGCTGTGGTCGCAGGGGCACAGCAGTTGGGCCACATGATCACCCAAAGGGGCGGTAGCGTTAATTGACAGACTCCACCCTGCATCATTGGTTATTTAACTCTTGTGATGCCGCAGTAAACAGCAATCGTGTCATCACAAAGGAGAATGACCCCCTTTGTGTCAGCCGCAGCAATAACAGTTGCCAGGGTTGATCATTTTAAAGGTCAGTCCTTGGCCTCACAAATGCCCTCAGGGCTGTGCTAAACTGATTCCTAATAAGGCATCCCTCAGGCGCATTAGAAGAAAAAAATTAAAAGTAAAACCAAAATGGAATCAAGTTCAATAAAATGATTTGTAAAAAACAAAACAAAAACAATTACTGGAAAAAATAAAGAATTAACACGATTATTTTGATAAAACTGTTGTTATTAAATGAAAGTCATAATATATTTTAAATATATATATATATATATATATATATATATATATATATATATATATATATATATATATATATATATATATTTAAAATATATTATGACTTTCATTTAATATACATAAGTATATTATATTCCCTCACTACAGCCTGTACAATAAATTAGTGTTTGTAGATTGACAAAAAAAAAACACATAAAATGATGGTTGAACAATGGCCGGATTGTTTTGCACATTCAACTATTACTGTAACTGAAATGCAAATTTTAATTCACTGAAAAATTATACCTCCCAAAAATTTACTCCCCGATACCAAAAACCAAGACCTTGCAAAGCAACATCAGCAAAAAACCGAAAAAGTTATGGCAGTCTGAATGCCGTGTTGCAAAAATATACAAATGAGCTGCGTACTGGAGGACAAAATATCACGCATCCATAAGAGGTCAAAGGGGTTGTCCTACGTTATTACTTCTTCATAGAATGAATCTACCATGACAATCAAATGATATCCCTGGAGGAAGCTCCATGCAGCCACTTATTTCCCCTCCCTGGGAAAAGCATGACACCCGCTCAAATTATTACTACAGAGTCATTCTTTGCAGCAGCTGTTGGCTCATACTAATCAGGGGACCCCCTCTTCACGATGTCCATGTACTAATAAGGTATATGTAGATGGTTGTCCAGATGGGTATAACCCTTATAATATAATTATTTAGTTACAGGTAAGGTTAAATTATTTAATGTATTACCTATTATAAATTAGACATGCAACTTGGATTTACTCCAAATACACATTGCAGACAATTTAAAAAATTAAATTAAGCGTCTACCGTTTTAATTATATTACCATATTAAATTTTTCCATCGCTGCAATTACCTAAAAATATGCTATAGATATTCTGTTCATGGGTTTATATGTTCAGCGGTAATTAAAAATATATATGAGAAATTCAAGCAATAAATAAGAAATGACTCTCCTTAATCGTTGATAACATGGTCTCTAGTAGGAAGCCATTATTTTAAACGACATGCTAAAACTTTTAGACTTTAATAGGTTTAAAATAATATCACTTTTTTTCTCAAAGTTTTAAAAATAAATATTATTGATTTTATGAATAAATACATTTTCTTAAATGATTTAGAAAGCTCTGTTTATTCATATACAGACAGTGTTTGGAATATGTAGTAGCCAGCATGTCTGCAGATATATTTATGTTGGACTGTTTAGATTGGCTTCACCTCTGTAATAATTTATAACAGATTCAATGTAAACTTGCCACTGAGCAGGTCATAAAAATCTAGCATTTTAGCCATCATAATTTCAGATAAACCCGTATAGTTATTTTTTAAACTATTCCTACTTTTAATTATTTCTTTTTTTGCATTGGAAAACATATTTAGAAAAAAAAAAAATACAAAAAAATGAAATATTTTTTGAATAATTAAAATCCTCAATGTTTTGCCAAGAAGCCAATTAATTTGTATTGTTAAAGGTTTCTACGTATTCATGTTTTCACATTTTTTAAACCCACTGAAGAGCAATGAGGAAATCCTCAGCTTCTCCACCACATGTTGTTAAATCTAAGTTTACTAGTCACAGTTTCAATGTTGTACATGTAGTTAAAAAAAAATCCATGTGTTATATGAGTAGCTAGGCTTTCATAAATTCAGCAGCTGGGAAGCTAGTCTTTCCCTATATATTTAAATGATCTTGTGCTAGAAGGACTGGAGCCAGCACACTATACCTGGTGCATATGGCTTGGCTTGCCGATCTCAATGTTGGTGATTTCATTTACTTAACAGGAAATCTTTGAAATTGTCCTGTGTGTATTACTTTTCCTTACATTACGTTGTGGGTGGCTTTATGTTACAGGGCTGCAGTATACAATTTCCAGTACAATATTACTGCCCTTATATTAAGTGGCATTGCAGTAGTTCACTTCCAGCAAAGCAGACCAGTAAAGCTGTTGTATATAAAGGCTACTAAAATAATATAACACCGTGTCATATAGTATCCAGTCATATTTCAGCAAATTTTTAATAGGTCATAGGTTAGTATGCATAGCTGTTAATAAGCCTGATACAAGGAGCTTAATGGGCTTACCTTAAAGAAGCACTCCGTTTTTTTTTCTATTAGCCACCGATCCCCCCGATATATATACTCAGCGATTATTACCTTATTTAGTTATTCCTTTCTATCTAAATTCTCTTCAGTTGAGTGATGTGACCTTGCTCTAACCTAAAAGAATCTACAGCAGTTAAAGTGGTTAGGTGGGGACCGAAAATGATAAGCAGTGTACTCAGTGCAGTATGTAAATACACTTGCTAATATACATTCTGGTCCCCCTTCACACTGATTATGAGATTTTAAAATAGATTTTTATAGCGCTGGTGGGGGACCGGTAGTCTAGTGGCAGTCTTTCTTCATGACGACATGATTCCTACTATAGCGATTACATAGAGTACAGCGGGACTGGTCATATGATGAAAAATCGTGTCGTCATGAAGAAGGACTGTGCCACTAGACTTCCGGTGCCAATCTCATAATCTGTGCGATGAGGAACCGGAATGTATATTAGCAAGTGTACTCACAAGTTTGAAAATGAATGTAAATTAGAACGTTTCTTTACTTTACAAAAGCAAAATAATAATTTGTTTTTCTTTCTGTCGGAAAACCCCTTTAACCCTTTAATGACCAGCCTATTTTAAACCTTAATGACCAAGCTATTTTTTAAGTTTTTCCATCGTCGATTTCCAAGAGCTTTTCTATAACTTTTTTATTTTTGCGTCGACATAGCTGTATAAGGTCTTGTTTTTTTGTGGGACTAGTTGTATTTTTTAATAGCACCATTTTGGGGTACATATAATTTTTTGAACTTTTTTTTTTTGGGGGGGGGGGGTAGTAAAAAACCAGAAACTTCGCCACTCTTTTTTGCGTCCTAAATTTGCGCCGTTTACCGGGTGATATAAATAACACAATAACTTTATTCAGTGGGTTTTTGCGATTGCAACGATACCAAATCTGTATAGATTTTGTATGTTTTACTACTTTTACACAGTGAAAACACTTTTTTTTCAAAATTATTTGTTTTTGTGTCTCCATATTTGAAGAAGAGAAAACCTAAGCAAGAAAAGATCAATACTAGCACAAAGATGATGAATATAAAAAAATACATATTTTATTAATGAATCAAATACAGACACAATAAAAAAAGATGAGTCACACAATAAAGAAAGGCGTCAACCTATGCAGGACAAAATATCATATGACCGAGGCCTGAACACCCATGAATATGGATGTGTACGTTTATATATAACACATGTATAATAACAACCCTGACTGTGTCTGTAATTACATCAGATCAATACATGTCATATGCCAATGGCAGTATAATATAAAGTGCTGGATGCAGGTAAATAGACACGTCAAACAATCAGCCACAGCAATGTGCATAAGTAAAGAAAATTTATAGAGCACATATAGTGAGGAGCAAGGCAAAGAGATACATACATTGGTGTCCACAAGCCTAGAAAATGAACAACAGACACATGTACAGGGGGACGTACATACCAGGGTTCATAGTCCTGCTAAAGGAAGATGCCAAGACACGACGCACGTTTCGGTGGATGCCTTCGTCCGGGGGTGGCATCATTCTGGCGGGGACCTCCAGGTCAAATCACCGGAACACATCGGAGGGAAGACCAATGGCGTCTGGCAGAGGGTACAAAGATAGCCGCCGCCCCACTCCCGGAGCCGCGTCATCAGGGAGGATGTGGGACGGCGATGTCTGACGAATGCAAAGAGGGACATTGTATATGGACAAATATAGGAAAGATAGGTCGGAAGGTAAAGTGACTTAAGGGGGACAATTAAACTATGCCTATATTAGTTTTGAATAACGGATAAGTGCTATGTGAAATAAAGTGTTACGCCAAGCCGCATAGACGCACAGCCCAAATAGGAAGGAATGTGAAAGATGTATATATATATATATAAATATATATATATACAAAAAATAGAGACCAGAAGCAGCACTCAAATAGCAAAAAATATGAATTTATTTACCCAGCAAAGCAACGTTTCACTTCCTCCATGGAACAATCAACAATCAATAAAAACCACATAATGACATATATAGGAAAAGCAAAGCTTAATTAACAAGTGTTCTAAATGATAGTAGTTATACACTATATATAAAAATATAGTCATGTGGGGGGGCGTGGCCTGGATGCTGACCGTGGCGGACGCTTGATTCGGAGCTCCGTCCTCAGACCTCTAAGCGACACTAAATAAGCGACAGAAAGCCGACTTACCTGACTTATACCGGAGTCCCGGAGTGCAGGCGAGATGATGACCAGGAAGAGGGGCAATAAAACCGGCCCGAAGCGCCTGACGGACTTCTTCTCCACCCGCAGCATGAGGCGGGACGATATCCAAGATGGCGCCGGCGGGACTTCTCCAGGAGATTCCGGCGCCTGTGGCAGAAGCTCCGGACCAGCTTCTCCTGCAGCTTCTCTGGGTGAGTCACCACACACTCCGGTGTGCCCCAGACAGAGATCTAAGGAGAGAGAAAGAGATGGGGTGCTTGCAATTAGCCCTTTGCCAATACCGCATGCTGACAGGGCAGAAGATCAGAGGCTGGAAAGGGAGGAAGACAGTCATATAGTAAACCCTGACAGACAGAGTCCAGGGGTTTTGGAGGAAGGGGCTGCAGGGGACGGTGACCCCATATCTAATCTGCCCACCACAGATCAGGTGGCGTCAGAAAAGTTTATTAAAGGCATTGTAATGGCGCTCAGAGGATCTTTGCAGCAGGATATGGCCAAAATCACTGCCAAGCTAAATACTTCCATAGAAGATCTGGGTACTAGAGTGGATCACGTGGAAAACAAGATGGGAGATTTCACACAGGCCCATAATGATCTGGTGGATGCGCACTATGTGTTAGAAGAGGAGGTGGAAGCTATGAAAAATAAAATGGCGGATATGGAGGACCGAAACAGACGGAACAATGTTAAGTTTCGAGGCATTCCGGAATCGGTGACACAAGCAGATCTTCAGGGGTATCTCCAGAAGCTGATTAAAACCTTATTACCCGACACCCATCCTCCGGATTGGATTATTGATCGTGCTCACCGTCTGCCTAAACCTAAAGCTTTGTCGGCTGACATACCACGAGACATGATCTCCCGCATTCATTTTTATCATGTCAAGGAGGCCTTGATGTTCGCTGCGCGGAAAAGGCAGCCCTTACCAGATCCATTTGGAGGGGTCCATTTATATGCGGATTTCTCGCAAGCTACGCTGCAAGCAAGGAGGGCCTTCTCTCCGGTAACCCTGGTACTTCGGAATCAGAAAATACCTTATAAGTGGGGCTTCCCTACGAAGCTGTTGATAAGGAAAGATGAACGCACCCATGTATTGTTTAAACCTGCTGATGGAGAAAAATTGATGTCAGACTGGGGGTTCCTACCCCCTGGTCCGCAGCGGAAAATTTCTCCTAGGGGACCGGCGAGGATCTCCCCAGAGTGGTCAAGGAGCACAGATACTAGATGAAAAACTGGCTTTATTGGCTAAACGAGAGGTCGAGTCTCATCTAGCCGAACTTTCACCCCCGAAACCTTTACGGGATCGCCAAGGTCGATGGGATCCTACTGGAACTGTTCCTGGTTCCGGAGAATGTTGTTCTTCAAAAATGAATGCAGTTTTTTATGTTTCTGTTTTTCCCGGTTGTCTTCCCGGTTGTTTTATCCAAGCAGCTTTTTCAAGAATATCCTTTTCAGTACAGTCCAAGGATGTAATGTTAAAATGATTCAGTACCTTGTGTATGTTATATTGCAGCTTTGTAATAGAGATTATGGCGGTTAAAATAATGTCTCTTAATGTTAAAGGTCTAAATAGCCCTTTCTAAAGGTCGTCAGCCTGGAAGGAGGCTTTGAAATCTGGGGCAGACATTATGTGTCTGCAAGAAACGCATTTTCAGCAATTGAAGTGTCCGGCCTTTACAAATGCTAAATTTCCTCATGTTTTTATGTCTAATGCGGGGAAAAAAAAGGCGGGTGTTTTAATAGCTATCAGAGATACGATAGATTTTAAATTGGTGGACTCCCGGGTGGATGAGGGGGGGAGATTTCTTGCTTTGATATGCTCCATTAACGATACCCTAATCACACTAGTCAATATATATGCTCCTAATGTTTCTCAGATTAGATTTCTAAACAAAACCATAAAGAAAGTTCGCAAAATCCAGCAGGGACAGCTTATTTTCTGTGGAGATTTCAATATCATTCCAGACAGAATTTTGGATTCTACCAGTAGGAGCAAGAGGTCTCTCCCCACTTTGTCAAAGTGGGTTCAGCAACAGGATATATATGATGTGTTTAGATGTCACAATGCTTCGACAAGAGAATTCTCCTTTTACTCGCCTTGTCACCACACTTTCTCTAGGATAGACCTGTTTTTGGTAGATAAGTGGTTGCTGAATTCAGTGATAAAAGCTGAGGTGGGAGACATTACTTGGTCGGACCATGCCCCGGTCTCCATGCAGGTTGCGCTGTCACCCTGGAATCGGCCGCATAGGTCATGGAGGAACAATACCTTTCTGATGGCCTTGACCCAGTATAGAGGGCGTATTTCCTCCCAGATAAAGGACTATTTTGACCTAAACGATTCACCGGACATAGACCCATTTGTGCTGTGGAACGCCCATAAGGCGGTGATGCGCGGTCTGTTGATCCAACAAAGCTCTCATTATAAAAAACAAAAACAGCTGAACACAGACCGCATACTAGCACAGATTAAATCCCTGGAGATGCAACAGCAATCCTCCCCGTCTTTTATGGTTCACGATGCTCTGGCTACACTAAGACGGGAATTGAGAGAAATACTGATAGCAGACTTTGATAAAAGTTTGACCTCCCTTCGCATGACATACTACACCTCACACAATAAGGCGAGTAAATATATGGCAAACAGGGTGAAACTAAGACGGCAGAAGTCGAAGATACCGTTTTTGATAGCGGAAGGAAGTGAGCCAAAAATCTCGAATCCCCAAGGGATAGCGGATAGGTTTAGCCAGTTCTACTCCAAACTATACAACTTACAAGGAGACCCCAGTATAGTGCCACCTACAGCAGAGGCAATAGATATATTTCTAGATCAGATTCAGTTGCCGAAAATAACTCCTCTTCAACTAGAGTAGCTAAACGCTCCTATTTTACCAAGCGAAGTGTCCAAAGTTATAAAATTAGTTAAACTAGGTAAAGCCCCGGGGCCGGATGGGTTTTCATCCAAATATTACAAATTTAACGAATCTATTTTGACCCCTTACTTAGCTCGTATTTTTAATGAAGCCATAGATAGGGGAAGCCTCCCGGCCGAGATGTTGCAGGCTACTATTGTAACAATACCTAAGCAGGGGAAATCCCCGACTCTCCCAGCCAATTTCCGACCCATCTCATTGTTAAATTGCGACACAAAGCTTTATGCAAAAATATTGGCCCAACGTCTTTTGACAATACTCCCCACAGTGATTCATAACGATCAAGTAGGATTCACTAAGGGGAGACAGGCGCCAGATGGCACAAGGCGTATTATAAATCTAATTTCCAGGGTGGAGGCAGGTCGAACGCCCTCTGTTCTCCTTACTTTGGACGCAGAAAAGGCGTTCGATAGGATACACTGGGGATTTGCCTTTGAAACTATGAGGAGATTTGGCTTTTCGGGAGCCATACTAGGAGCAATCGGGGCCCTGTACTCTGCACCTTCAGCCCGGGTGTTGGCTAATGGGATGCTGTCTGAGCCATTTAGTATCACCAATGGAACAAGACAAGGTTGCCCATTGTCTCCTCTGCTCTTCACTATGGTGATGGAGCCGATGGCGGAACTGATACGAATGGATATGGGGGTGCGAGGGATTTCTGTAGGACATAGACAGCATAAAATTGGATTGTTTGCGGACGATGTCATACTGACCCTTACAGAACCATTGTCCTCTCTCCGCAGAGTAGCAGAGATTTTAGCACAATTTGGCAACGTGTCCTATTATAAAGTTAATGCCTCCAAGTCTCAGATATTGGGAGTGGCCATACCATTGACACTGCGACAAGATATACAGAGGGAGTTTCTGTTTGGCTGGGAGGAGAAGTCGATCCCTTATTTAGGCATAAAATTGTGCTCGCCAACATCTAAATTAGCTCATATTAATGTTCTTCCTCTTCAGGATAAATTGCAAGACGAATTAAATCGTTTGTCAGATACAGAACCATCCTGGATGGGCAGAATAATCCTGTATAAAATGCTTATTCTCCCCAAGATACTCTATGTGTTTAGGACAGTGGTGGCGCCTATACCGGCTTTTATTCTCCGTAAGTTACAAGATCAGTTGATGCGGTTTATATGGAAAAATAAGAAACCTCGGGTAGCCAGACAAAGTCTATACATACATAGACAGAGAGGAGGAATGGGGGTACCGAGCCTAGAGGCTTACCATAAGGCCATAGTGTTACGACAATTGCGATACTGGTGCACCGCATCCTCTGGCTCTAGTTGGCCGACGATTGAGCAACACCTGATAGGGGATATTCCCCTGACCTCGCTACTATTAGTTCATGCAAAATTTCCAAAGAAGGTACTCCCTAAATTTCCTACAGTAAGAGTATCGCTACAAGCATGGAGACATATCCTGACAGGGACACCCTCCTCTAATTCGGGGTACAAACTCTTTTTACCAGTAGATGCTCTTGAACTGTTAATTCCTGATCTGAATCTACGTAACTGGGTCAGGTTAGGGGTGGCGACGCTGGCAGATCTTTATGGAGAAGATAGTATTAAACCCTTCTCAGAATTAAGAGAAGAATTTGCCTTGGCTCATTCCGAGTTCTTTAAATACTTGCAGATTCGACATCTCCTCCCGACAAGGGCACACGCACAGGTTTGCATCCCCTCCAGGATACATCATCTGCTATTCGAGACATCAGTCATAGAATCTAGCTTAACAAAGTCCTTCTATGAAGTGCTATTGGGAGATACGATGATGGCCAAAAATAAATATATGCTACAATGGGAGAGGGACTTGGGATCCACTTATACCATAGAGGATTGGTCCAGGGCCATTAAGTGGACGTTAGGGTCCACCGTGAACTCGAACCTCCTGGAAGTCTATCATAAGCTGGTGTTACGATGGTATTATACTCCCCTTCAGATCTCCAAGATATATCCAGGGGCTAACGCAGAGTGCTGGAGGGGGTGTGGGGGGCTGGGGACCCTACATCACATATTTTGGGAATGTCCCATTATCGCTTCGGTGTGGGTTTCAGTGTTCAATCTGGCCTCCAGACTGTTGGAGGTTCAAGTGGCACCAAGTGCAGATCTAGCCCTTCTGTCCCTAAATATGGGAATAATTTCGCCGGAAGATAGAGCCTTGGTTTGCCATATTTGTCTGTCGGTTAAACTATTGGTGGCCAGAAACTGGAAGTCAGTCTCGGTCCCGTCTTTGAGGGAAATTATAGAAAAAGTCTCATCCCACTGTGTATATGAAAGATTATTTGCACTCCGTCAGAATAGAATGAATAGATTTGAAGCTCAGTGGCAAAGGTGGACTGACATGTTCCCAGGTTAGGGCAGACGAAGGTAAAAAGGGGACTCACACGTGGATTACAAAGCAATAAGAGGAGAAGGGGTTAATAATAATGCTGGAACACAAAAAAGGATATGAGAATGTTCTGAGAAAGCCTTCCCTGTTTCCCTATCCCTCCCTTTCCTCCCCACCTTCCCTTACGAGATAATGTTTTCAGGTTGCCTACCTCAGTTGTACAGGATAATATTACTCTGTTTTGTGAACATCTTCTTGATGATATAATTTATTTGCTTCTGTACAACAATGTTTTCTATGTTTTCTATGTTTGAAATCAATAAAAATTTAATGTTAAAAAAAAATAAAAATAAAAATATAGTCATGTGTAACAATGTAACGAAATACCAAGTGCATATGTGCATGAGTCAATCGCTGACAATAGGTATAAACATTTTAACATTTCGGTTCAAATGAAATATGTGTATATAAAACAGTGAAACACATTAATTGCATATTAATAAATAATCACAGTACAATACACAAAAGCTGACACTCACCAATCTGGAGAAACAAGGAAGTCCTGGCCACGAGATATACAAACTACGATTTCGGCGCCATCGTCACCGATCTGCACATGCTCCAACAGTGGCTGTCTATTGGATATTCCGTTATATCCTATAACTCCTATACTGTACTGTCTGCCCAAAATACATAAAAAAATCACGAATCCTCCAGGGAGACCGATTGTCTCGGGTAGAGATTCGCTCCTTAATCCTCCTGCTATTTTTCTTGATAAAATCCTGAGGAAGTTATGTGGTTTTTATTGATTGCTTGAAAATGCTTCCATTGAGGAAGTGAAACGTTGCTTTGCTGGGTAAATAAATTCATATTTTTTGCTATCTGAGTGCTGCTTCTGGTCTCTATTTTTTGTATATTCATGAGGAGCGCGTCACTCCTTTTTTTGAAGCTAGCACCAGCCGTGTTTGGTATTCACACTGTGCTGCTCCTACTATTTGTTTGAGTTTATATATATATATATATATATATATATATATATATATATATATATATATAAGACGGTCCTAAAAAAAAAAGTATACAAAAATGGGACCGATATAACGTGAAAATGAATCCATATTTGAAGAGCCATAACATTTTTATTTTTCCGCCGATGCAGCTGTATGAGGGCTTTGTTTTTGCAGGACGACTTCTAGTTTTTATTGGTACCATTTTGGAGTACATACGTCTTTTTTATCACTTTTTATCAAATTTTTTTTAAGGCAGAATTCACAGAAAACCAATTTTTCCATTGTTTTTTTATTTTATTTTTTACGGCGTTTACCGTGTCAGTTAAATAATGTAATAGCTTTATAGTCAGGGTCGTTACGGATGCGGCTATACCAAATATGTGTAACCTTTTTACTTTATTTAAGTGGGTTTCTCATTTTTTTTACATTTTTTTTAATTAACTTTATTAAACTTTTTTTTACTAGTCCCACTAGGGGACTTCACTATGCGATCCTCCGATCGCTTTTATAATACACTGCATTACTTTTGTATTACTGCCTGTCCGTTTAAAACTCTGGCATGACTTAGCAGGCATTCACTACAGGCAGGCCTGGGGACATTTATTAGTCCCCCGGCTGCTATCGGAGACACAGACACTCGGCGATCTTATCGCCGGGTATCGGTGGGAGAGAGAGGGAGCACCCTCCCTCTCCCCAAAACAACTTGCTATTGGGCGCCGCATCTGAGAGGTTAAACGGATGAGATCGATACTGATATCGATCTCACCCGTTCGAGCAGGGCTGCCCCCAGCCCTCAGCTACCTCTAGCAGCTGAGAGCAGGGAGATTTAACAGCTCCCTGCTCTATTTATTTATTCTGATGCAGCGTCGTGAAAAGGCATATGCATCAGAATAAAGGCCATTAGTGGCCGCCGTGAAAAGGCGTATTGGCGGTCACTAACAGGTTAACTGTCAGTAAGCCCTTATTCACATGACAGGGTATCCCGGCCGGGTGACGGCCGTTCATAAATCGTCCGTCACCCGGCTGCATTAGGAACAATAGACCTCTAATGGGGCTATTCACACACAGATCTTTTGACGGCCCGGGAAACCTGGCCGTCAAAAAATGGGACATGCCCTATTTTCGGCCGTCTACCCGGCTGCCCGGCTACCATAGCTGGGTGGCATCACATACAGGTGGCTGGGTGGCATCACCTACAGGGGGCTGGGTGGCATCACCTACAGGGGGCTGGGTGGCATTACCTGCAGGGGGCTGGGTAGCATTACCTGCAGGGGGCTGGGTGGCATTACCTGCAGGGGGCTGGGTGGCATTACCAACAGGGAGCTGGGTGGCATTACCAACAAGGGGCAAGGTGGCATTACCTACAAGGGGCAGGGTGGCATTACCAACAGGGAGCTGGGTGGCATTACCAACAGGGAGCTGGGTGGCATTACCTACAAGGGGCAGGGTGGCATTACCTACAAGGGGCAGGGTGGCATTATCTACAGGGGGCTGGGTGGCATTACCTGCAGGGTGCTGGGTGGCATTATTTGCAGGGGCTGGGTGGCATTACCTGCAGGGGGCTGGGTGGCATTACCAACAGGGAGCTGGGTGGCATTACCTACAAGGGGCTGGGTGGCATTACCTACATGGGGCTGGGTGGCATTACCTACAAGGGGCAGGGTGGCATTACCTGCAGGGGGCTGGGTGGCATTACCTGCAGGGGGCTGGGTGGCATTACCTACAGGGGGCTGTGTGGCATTATCTACAAAGGGCTGTGTGTGGCAACAAATTTAAATGAAATTCATCCGATATTAAAGCGGACAGGGAAAAAAACGGATGCAAAACGGGTCAAAATCGGCCGTTAAAAATGGCAACAGGGCCCGGAACGGAATCAGAACGGATGCAAAACGGATGCAAACCGGCAGGGAAAAACGGCCCAAAACTGCCGATTTTATCGGCCGACACTCGGACCCTGTCGTGTGAATGAGGCGTAAATGAAAACACTCTTGTTTACATTAGCATGCTGCAAACCAATACATATCTAATCCTACCCTCAGCTAATTGGATCCAATAGTATCCAGTATAGACAATGCTCTGAGAGCTAAATATATCAGCAGCAGCTGCACAAATCTCTCTGGTAGTTTTCTACAATGTATCAGTCTGGAGTCCAGGCTGTTTAGCTCACAGAGCATTGCCCAAACTGGATACAATTGTATCCACTACTCAGCTGAGAGCAGGACTAGCTATGTACTTGTTTGCAGTCTGTTGATGGAATTGAAACACAAAGTATATTAGAAAGTTGTAAAACTTTCATTTAAATTAAGCTTAATTTACATTCAACCAGAAAACCCCTTTAAAATAAACCTAAGACATTTTGAACTGTCCTTTAGGGCACTTTATATCATATGAGTCAAAGAAGAAATTTTCACTATTTTTAGCTACTTTAGTTTTAATTACTCTAAAAAAAAAAAACTATTTCTGAAATCTGAATTAAAAAAAAGAAACAAAGGGGGAAATGACTCAAACATTATAGACATTAACCACGTCCCTCTTTGGCCACTTTTGACCTTCCTGACAGAGCCTCATTTTTCAAATCTGACATGTTTCACTTTATGTGGTAATAACTTCGGAATGCTTTTACCTATTCACGCAATACTGAGAGTGTTTTCTCATGACACATTGGACTTTATGTTACTGGCAAAATTTGCTCGATATATTCAGTATTTAATTGTGAAAAACACCAAAATTTAGCGAAAAATTGAAAAAATTAGCATTTTTCTCAATTTAAATGTATCTGCTTGGAAGACAGGCAGTTATAACACACAAAATTTTTGCTAACTAACATCCCCCATATGTCTACTTTAGATTGGAATCCTTTTTTGAACATCCTTTTATTTTTCTAGGACGTTACAAGGCTTTGAACTTTAGCAGCAATTTCTCACACTTTCAAGAAAATTTCAAAAGGCTATTTTTACAGTTGTGAATCGGCTTTGAGGGCCTTATATATTAGAAACCCCAAAAAAGTTACCCCATTTTAAAAACTTTACCCCTCAAAGTATTCAAAACAGCATTTACAACATTTCTTAACCCTTTAGACGTTTCACAGGAATTAAAGCAAAGTAGAGGTGAAATTTACAAATTTAATATTTTTTTGCAGAAATTCATTTTTAATCCAATTTTTTTTTATAACACAGAAAGTTTTACCAGAGAAATGCAACTCAATATCTATTTCCCAGTTTCTGCAGTTTTAGGAAATATCCCACATGTGGCCCTAGCGTGCCACTGGACTGAAGCACCGGCCTCAGAAGCAACGGAGCACCTAGTGGATTTTGGGGCCTTATTTTTATTAGAATATATTTTAGGCACCATGTCAGGTTTGAAGGGCTCTTACGGTGCCAAAACAGTGGAAATCTCCCAAAAGTGACCCCATTTGGGAAACTACACACCTCAAGGAAATTATCTAGGGGTATAGTGAGCATTTTGACCGCACAGATTTTTTACAGAAATTAATTGAAGTAGGCCGTGAAAATGAAAATCTACATTTTTTTCAAAGAAAATGTAGGTTTAACATTTTTTTTTTCTCAATTCCACAAGGACTAAAGGAGAAAAAGCACCACAAAATTTGTAAAGCAATTTCTCCCGAGTAAAACAATACCCCACATGTGGTCATAAATGGCTGTTTGGACACACGGCAGGGCTTAGAAGGGATGGAGCGCCATTTGGCTTTTGGAGTTCAAATTTAGCAGGAATGATTTGCGGAGGCCATGTCGCATTTACAAAGCCCCTGAGGGGACAAAACAGTGGAAACCACCACAAGTGACCCCATTTTGGAAACTATACCCATTGAGGAAATTATCTAGGGGGATAGTGAGCGTTTTGACCCCACAGGTATTTTGCAGAAATTATTGGAAGTAGGCCGTGAAAATAAAAATCAACATTTTTTCAAAGGAAATGTAGGTTTAGCTAATTTTTTCTAATTTCCACAAGGACTGAAGGCAAAAAAGCACCACAAAATTTGTAAAGCAATTTCTTCCGAGTAAAACAATACCCTACATGTGGTCATAGAGGGCTGTTTGGACACACGGCAGGGCTCAGAAGGGAAAGAGCGCTATTTGGCTTTTTGAGATCACATTTAGCAGGAATGATTTGCGGAGGCCATGTCGCATTTACAAAGCCCCTGAGGGGACAAAACAGTGGAAACCACCACAAGTGACCCCATTTTGGAAACTATACCCATTGAGGAAATTATCTAGGGGGATAGTGAGCGTTTTGACCCCACAGGTATTTTGCAGAAATTATTGGAAGTAGGCCGTGAAAATAAAAATCAACATTTTTTCAAAGGAAATGTAGGTTTAGCCAATTTTTTCTAATTTCCACAAGGACTGAAGGCAAAAAAGCACCACAAAATTTGTAAAGCAATTTCTTCCGAGTAAAACAATACCCTACATGTGGTCATAGAGGGCTGTTTGGACACACGGCAGGGCTCAGAAGGGAAAGAGCGCTATTTGGCTTTTTGAGATCACATTTAGCAGGAATGGTTTGCGGAGGCCATGTCGCATTAACAAAGCCCCATAGGGGACAAAACAGTGGAAACCCCCCACAAGTGACCCCATTTTGGAAACTAAACCCATTGAGAAAATTATCTAGGGGTATAGTGAGCGTTTTGATTCCACAGGTTTTTTGCAGAAATTATTGGAAGTAGGCCCTGAAAATGACAATCGAAATTTTTTGCAAAGCCCCTGAGGGAACAAAACAATGAAAACGCCCAAAATGTTACTCCATTTAGGAAACTACACCTCTTGAGGAATTAATCTAGGGGTGTAGTGAGCATTTTGACCCCACAGATGTTTCATAGAATTTATTAGAATTGGGCAGTGAAAATAAAAGCAATCCTTTTTCTTCAATAAGACGTAGCTTTAGCGCAAAATTTTTAATTTTCTCAACAAATAAAGGAAAAAAAAGAACCCAACATTTGTAAAGCAACTTCTCTCGAGTACGGCAATACCCCATATGTGGTCATAAACTGCTGTTTGGGCACACAGCAGGGCTCAGAAGGGAAGGAGCGCCATTTGGAGTGTAGATTTTGCTGGATTGGTTTCTGGGCGCCTGTGGGGCCAAAACAGTGGAAACCCCCCTGAAGTGACCCCATTTTGGAAACTACATCCCGCAATGCATTTACCTAGGGGTGTAGTAAGCATGTTAACCCTGCAGGTGTTTTGTAGAAATTAGTGTGCACTCAATGTTGCAGAGTGAAAATGGGATTTTTTCCATACATATGCCAATATGTGGTGCCCAGCTTGTGCCACCATAACAAGACAGCTCTCTAATTATTATGCGGTGTTTCCCGTTTTTAGAATCACAGTATATGTGGCCCTAATCTTTTGCCTGGACATTCTACAGGGCTCAGGAGTGAAAGAGTAACGTAAAATTGAGACCTAATTTGGCGATTTACAAAGTATTGGTTCACAATTGCAGAGGCTCAGATGGGAAATAATAAAAGAAACCCCTGACAAGTGACCCCATTTGGGAACTACACCCCTCAAGGCATTTATTAAGCGGTTTAGTGAGCATTTTCACCCCACGGGTCTTTTCCATAAATGAATGCGCTGCGGATGTTGCACATTAAAAATTAATATTTTTCCCTAGATATGCCATTTCAGTGGCAAATATGTCATGCCCAGCTTATGCCACTGGAGACACACACCCCAATTTTTTTAAAAAAGGTTCTCCTGGGTATGACGATGCCATATATGTGGAAGTAAACTGCTGTTTGGGCACACTGTAGGGTTCAGAGCAGAGGGAGCGCCATTTGGCTTTTTTGCCTTTTGGAGAGCGGATTTTGCTTGGTAGTAGATTTGTTTGAGTATTGCTGGTGTTTCCGTTTATAATGTGGGGGTACATGTAAGCGGAGCAGAGTACATCAGGGGCATAGTCAGGTAGTATAATAATGGGATAAAAAAACTATAAAATGATCCATAGATGTGTATTACGCTGTGAAGCAATCCTTTCTGCACAGGCCAGTGTCGCACTGATATATGGCGTCCTTTCTTAACCTTAACCCCCTTTTCGTCCACACTCCGCACCTTTGCAGTTTGGGGAATTTTGCTGTGAAAGTGTTGTCCTGGTATAATATGGGTACGCTCGCTTCCAGCAAATATGTTTGGGCCCTCCCCTTCCTGGTTCCCTAATTTTAGGTCCTTGATAAATCGCCTCTTGAAACAGAAGAAATGTTCCCCTCGGGCCGGCACAACTGCATATTTATTTATTTCCTGACTTATTGGAGCCATAACTCATTTTATTTTTTAATAGACGTAGTGGTATGAGGGCTTTTTTTTTGTGGGACGAGCTATAGCTATTATTGGTACCATTTTGGGGTATATGCGACTTTGTGATCACCTTTTGTCCTATTTTTTGGGAGGCCAGGTAACCAAAAAACTGCAATTCTGGCATAGTTTTTTTTTGTTTTTTTATACAGCGTTCACCACGCGTTATAAATTACATGTTACCTTTATTCTGCAGGTCAGTACAATTCCGGCGATACCTCATTTATAGCGCTTTTTTATGTTTTACAACTTTTTGCACAATAAAATTACTTTTGTAAAAAGAATGTATTTTTTCTGTCGCCATTACTTTTTAACTTTTTTGTCAATGGAGCTGTATGAGGGCTTGTTATTTGCGAGACGAGCTATAGTTTTACTAGGTACCATTTTTGGATACGTGCAACTTTTTAATCACTTTTTATTCCAATATTTGTAGGGCAAAGTGACCAAAAAACAGAAACTCTGGTATAGTTTTTTACGTTTTTTTTATGCTGTTCACCGCGTGCAATAAATAATATAATATTTTGATACCTCAGGTCGTTACGGTCGTGGTGATACCAAATACTTATGGTTTATTATTATTATTTCAATAATAAAGGACTTGATAAGGGAACAGGGCGATTGTGTTTTATTTTATTACTTGAAAATTTTATTATGTTTTCAAACTTTTATTTTTTTCACTTTTTTTTTACACTTTTTTATACTTTTTTTTTACACTTTTTCTCATGTCCCACTAGGGGACTTGACGGCCCAACTGTCAGATTAAATTTTTTTTTCTAATACATTGCACTACCAACGTAGTTCAATGTATTAGATCTGTCAGTTATTCACTAGGCTTCGCTTCCCGGCGGGGCCTAATCAGCTTCCGTAATGGAAGAGCAGGAGGCCATTGTGTCTCCTGTTGCCATAGTAGCAGTCGCCAGTCCTGATTGCCTGTCAGGGCTGGCGATCTGCTAGCAACCGCTTAGATGCAGCAATCGCTTTCGATTGCTGCATCGAAGGGGTTAATGGCAGGGATCGGAGCTAGCTCAGGCTCCTGCCGTTACAGGTGGATGTCAGCTGTAAAATACAGCTGACTTCCATCTCTGATGACGCCGGATCAGCTCCTGAGCCGTTGCCATCTTGCCGGCGGCTACGGAAGCCGATCAGGCTCCGCCGCCTGGCGGATCTTGACCGGCTTCCATGCTAGGCAGACCGGGAGGCCAGTATTAGGCCTCCGGTTGCCATTGCAGCCACCTGAACCCTGGCAAACACCTTAAATGTAGCGATCGCGTTTGAACGCTGCATTGATGGGGTTAATGGCGGGGATCGAAGCTAATTTCGGTCCCCGCCATTACAGCCAGATGTCATCTGTAAGATACCGCTGACATCCGGCGATTATGGCACCGACTCAGCTTCTGAGCCGGTGCCAAAACATTTGGCATATGGATACGGCAAATTGCGGGAAGCACTAGCTTTCCATGGCGTACCCATACGACAAGTGTCGGGAAGGGGTTAAATCATTGCACACCAAAAATTGGTAAACAGTGTTCCTTAGGTTGGAATGACACATGCATTTTTGTGAGTTTTCTTTTTTTAGCCAAACAGGAGTGAATAAAAAGACATATCAGTCTTTTCTTTATGCCTTTCCTTAGTTTTGATCACTCCTGTGTTTGGCTAAAAAAAACTGCATCAAACACTGCCTCAAAACTTGCACTTGTGATTCCATTTTTAACCTCTTAATGACCGAGCCTTTTTTCATTTTTTTCGTTTTTCACTCCCCGCTGTCAATAGACTGGTGTGAGAACTTATTATTTGCGGGGTGAGTTGCAATTTCTAATGGCACCATTCAAAGTACCATATGATGTACTGGGAAACTGAAAAAAAATATTTGCGTTCTGAAATTGGAAAAAACTGGGAGTCCTACATAGTTTTTGGGTTTTCATTTTTACGGCTTTCACAGTGCAATAAAAATTACAACTTAACTTTATTCTGCGACTCAATACGATTACGGTAATAACAAATTGATATAGTTTTTCATATTTTATTACTTTAAAAAAACAAAAAGTTTTTGCTAAAAATAATTGTTTTTATTTTTCCGTGGATTGAGTGGTCTGAGGGCTTACTTTTGCAGGACAAGCTATAGTTTTTATTGGTACTATTTTCTGGTACGTACAACTTTTGAATCACTTTTTGTTAAAAAATTTTGCGAGCTTAGGTGACCAAAAAACTGTGATTTTGGTGGTTTCATTTGTTTGTTTTTTACGACATTCACCGTGTGACTTAAATAATGGTATATTGTAATATTTCAGACTTTTTTACGGCCACAGCTATATCAATTTAGTTTATTTTTTTAATTTTTACATTACTTTAGAAGAAAAATTAGAAAAGGTTTTTTTTTTAACTTTTAATATTTTTTTTTCACTACTTATAACTTTATTCAAAATTTATTTTAGACATTTTATTAGTCTCCCTAGGGGACTTGAATCAGCAATCGTTAGATCGCTGGTACAGTATACTGCAATACTAATGTATTGCAGTATATCGTCATTTTCACATGCTTCTGTTAACATGGGGGCCTTAATTAGGACCCTTGGCTGCCATGACAACCACCAGCACCCCTGATCGTGGTAAGGGGGCGCCGATGAACTGAAGGAGGATGCCACCCCCCTCTTTTCAACGCTTCAGATGCTACAGATGAGATTGACTGCAGAATTTAAGGAGTTAAACGGCTAGGAACAGTGCGATCGCTGTTCACGGCCATTAGTCCCTGGTGTCAGCTGTAAAACAGAGCTGACACCCACGGAGTATGGGGCACGATCAGCCCATGAGCACGCTCCATACATCCCTATGACGCTTATCGCGTACATGTGCGTGATAATCGTCAAGGAGTTGAAGACAATGTACACCTTTGACATGGTTTTCACATACTGTATGTTTAAAGTTTCATTCTGCAATATACATTACTTCATTCATTTTCAGAGAACCTGATTTTCAGTTTGTAACCTGTTTTTACTTTCAGACTCTTCTCCTGTGGATGTGTCTCTCCCAGTAATACACGCTGAGGCCTGATTTACACGAGCGTGTGCATTTTGCGCACGCAAAAAACGTGGCGTGTCATCAGTGTATGATGCGCGGCTGCGTGATTTTCGCGCAGCCGCCATCATTATAACACTCCGTTTGGATGTTTGTAAACAGAAAAGCACGTGGTGCTTTTCTGTTTACATTCAGAGTTTGACAGCTGTTGCGCGAATCACGCAGTTCGCACGGAAGTGCTTCCGTGCGACCTGCGTAATTTTCACGCACCCATTGACTTCAATGGGTGCGTGATGCACGAAAAAAGGGGAAAATATAGAACATGTTGTGAGTTTTACGTAGCGGACTCACGCTGCGCAAAACTCACGGATTGTCTGCATGCCCCCATAGACTAATATAGGTGCGTACGACACGCGTGAAAAGAACGCGTGTATATTACGCTCGTGTAAATGATGCCTGAATGTGAGTTTTGTGAATCAAGGATGCTGCTGCCTTCTCTAGCTCTCATGTATAAGCACAGCTTCATTCCTGTACAGCTTTCCCCTTCTAAAACAGCTCCTGTATAATTTTCTTTCCCCTCTCCACTGATGCTGCCTCTGTGTGTGATCCATCCCCCCTTCCTCAGCAGATTCTACTGTATGTTCTCTCCTCCCTATCTACAGCCTGTATGATCTCTCTCCCTCCCTTTGCAGAGGGTATATTCACACATGACAGATTTGCCACAGGCAACTGACAATCAGAAAATGCCGCAGATTGGCCAGTGCATTCATTATTCGGTGCAGATATTTTTCTGAACATGTTTATACCGCATTCAAATGCATTGACAGCGGAATATGAGCACATTCTGACAGGATTTAGGTGTAGAATCCGCACCTAAATCCTGACCGAATCCTGAATGTGTGAACATGGTCTAATACAGCTTGTTCTGCTGTTTACAACCTTCTCCTCTGTCTGCTGGTATCTCTAACATTGAGAGAAGGGAGAAGGAGAGCAGAGGGAGCAGGGGACGTCAGCCCTGAGCAGCAGCCATTAGCAGTGTGCTGTTGTATCTATGTTAGAAGCAGCTGCACAGCCATCCTTGTACAGGCGTTACACAGGCTCCACAGTATCAATTTGCATAATTTTACATTTAGGAAGCAAATGAACAATAAAAAAGAAAAATCACTGAAAAAGTGTCCATAGACTTTAAGGTCTAAAAATAACCCGGTCATGAAGTGGTTAACCAGTTGACACATATCGTGAAGACAACTCCTTGACTAAAGACTTGCATTGCATTATTTTTCTGTTCAGCAACTCATATGGAATCTTTTAACAGCCCAGTCACAACATTGTTTGCTGGTATTTATGATAGGCAGCTACAATTCTGTTAGCAATTAGTAATCACTATTGGATTAGTAGTGAATTAGAAGAATAATAACCAGGTTAATGCATGCTGCGCTATAAACCACAATAATGACTGCAGGTTAATAAAACACTATTAAGAACAATTTACAGATGGAATCATTTCTATGTCTTTCATAGTGTGCTTATACAAATATGCATGTTTCTGGAGTAGTTGAAATATGTCGAAATTATCGTAAGCTTGTTATTAGCTAATTTTCTGAAATTTCACAAGAAAAAGATGCTGGTAAATTCATTTTAGCAGACAAATACTTACAGTATTGTATAATAGTAGTCCCTGAGTATTTGCTACTACTCTTATGCTATACAAGGAAGCCGACACAAGGAACAATAACAAAAATGCAATTAGGAAAATAGACGGGAACATTCATCCACTTTTTTTTAACCAGTTTAAATAGTTATTACGGTTGAAAAAATATATAAATCCATCAAGCTCAACTAAGGCTCTATATATATATGGAACTACACGTGACTATCATATCTGCAAGTTCAGTTTGTTTTGTCTATGTAGACCACTTTTCAACAAACCAGTAACATTGAATTGACCCTTTATTTATGGTTAGTTAGGGTTAGAGGTACGTAATATCATAAATTTAACAGCAACAAGAATCTCCTCACTGCAAACTTCTTTAGTGTGACTCATAAGCACCAAGATTACAGTAGCCAGAGAGAACGGGTTATTAACAGTCAAACATGTCAAATTCATCTACATATTGAGTTTCTATGTTTGACCATAGTGATTAATATAAAAATAATTAGTTGCGGATAAATCACAATATTTAGCTTAGATTGTCAGGCCAATGGCTCAATGGACTTAAAATAAGAACGCTATTCTAATCGGCGTGAACAAATGACGCACAGCTCCACCTGTTCAAGAAATGTGTGTAGGGTCTATCTATCTATCTATCTATCTATCTATCTATCTATCTATCTATCTATCTATCTATCTATCTATCTATCTATCTATCTATCTATCTATCTATCTATCTATCTATCTATCTATCTATCTATCTATCTATCTCCAAAAGTAGACAGCACTCCAATTCAAAAGTGGAAAATGGGTCTTTTTATTAGCCCTCGTGCAACGTTTCGGCCCTCCAAACTGAGCCTTTTTCAAGCATACTGACAGTGTACACAGCAACGGAATATATGGGGACCAAACACATTGTCCCATTTACATGTGATTAAAGTAAATATTCAAACATTAATAAATTCATTGTATTAACATCGTGTTGTAGTAAATTGTGTATCATAGCAAAAATGATTGTTCTACACAATAGTGCTTAAAAACATTTTAAAATACATAGATAAAGTGCATAGATTGCTTGATTAGTGCATGCATAATTAAACATGTACATGTGAAAGAAATTAAAAGCTGTACCCTGTTCTAGTCTGGATCTGTTCCTTCACGTGTGTTTGGCGCATATTTATCCGCACATGTGCATACTTTGTCTGTAGCCGCCGTTGGCCAACTTTGTAAAGGTATTACAATAGTTTCATATTAAGGTGAAGCTCGTATTTGTATCTGTATATTTGCACAACATTTCACATTTTTCCAAGGAGGATAATTAAGGTGGTCACTATTATGAATTATTACGTGTATTTTTAAGTTGGTATTTGGAGTATCGAGGATTTTATAACTCTATACCACTTCATATAGTGTGGTCTAATCATGCTTCAAATGTTATCATTTTGTATAGCATATCTTCCAATACGTTTGTGGCCAGTTGTATAGGAATGTTATGAACATTGTTAAACCATGTGTATCATATGACTATGTAAAATAATAATATATAAAAAAAAATTATAATATATAAAAAAATAAAATTTGGTATAAATAAACACTCAAAAATCGCATCAATGTGTATAGGAGCTAAATTTTCCCCCAAAATTTTTTGCTAAATTTATTATAAGCCCAAATTTTTTTTTAGAAAAATATTATTAGCATCCCAATGAGATATGGTGCTTGGACAAAGAACCTATAAATCCATTTATAAATAAGTTTATGCATGAGTGGTGGTATCTAATAATATACAACACGTAGGATAACAGGTCCAAAGTGAACTTGTTAGGCTCATGGTAAAATTAAGATGTATTAGAAAAAAAAGATAATATCGATATTATAACAATTTTTGTAATTGTACACTAAATTGTATACACGAAGAACGTATATCGGCCCATCCTGACTAGAGGGCAGGCTGAATCCTAAAAGATGCCATGTGTGATAAAATCAACATTTAAACCATGTGGTTTTAGTGTCTGTAGCCTCTGTATCAACTGTAATTCCCTGTGTTTTAACAGTTTGATTCGATTACCACCTCTACGTGGCATAGGGACATGGTCTACCAGATAAACAGATAGTTCCTTCTCAGTGTGTCCTGCCTCCGTGTAATATTTGGACACTGGAAGGTCCAAACGCTTCTTACGGATACTATATCGATGTTGGTTGAGTCTTGTTTTGAATTCAAGTGAGGACTCTCCTACATAAAGGAGGTGACACAGGCATTCCAAGATATAAACAACATGATCTGAGACACAATTTAAATAAAATCGTATCTCATACACACGTTTAGTCATAGGATGTGTAAATTTAGGTCCTTTCTGTATCAAAGAGTAATTGATGCAGTTTAAGCAGGGGTAACAGCCAGTATTTTTCTTTGTAAAATAAGTCTGTTTGTTTTTTTGGCCTGTGCCCATCAGATTTTACTAGTCTATCTTGTAGATTTGGTGATCTACGATATGAAAATAGGGGGGCTCTACTGATCTCAGGTATGTGTGGTAAACAATTTTGTAACATTGGCCAATGTTTTAAGATGGTCTTGTTAATGGAGTGGCTATGCTCTGCATATGTGGTGACTAGTGGTATACGGGCAGGTTTTACAATGCGATTTTTAACAGTCAGTAATGTATCTCTGCTGATCTTATTTACAGTTTCTCTTTGTCGTTTGAAAGACTAAACTGGGTAGCCTCTATGTCTGAATTTATTTTCCATTTGTTGCAGTGACTCTTTTGTCTTTTCTTCTGTGCTGATAATTCTCTTTGCTCGTATAAATTGACTGACTGGAAGGCTTTTGACAATAGGTCTTGGATGGTTACTATTGTATGTCAATAAGGTGTTTTTGTCAGTTGGTTTCACATACAGTTCTCTAGTCAAACTTCCATTGTGGTAGTTGACTTGCACATCCAGAAACTGTACGGAAACATCAGAGCTTATAAGAGTAAATTTGACGGTAGGGTCTATTGTATTGAAAAATATATGGAATAGTTGCAGTTCCCTACTACTGCCTGTCCAAATGAGGAAGACGTCGTCTATGTATCTCCACCACCTCAGTACCTGGCCGAAGTGGTGGGACACATAGACAAACGTCTCCTCCAAATGTCGCATATACATGTTTGCATATGTTGGGGCCACATTCGACCCCATGGCTATTCCTTGTGTTTGTATAAAGTAGTCATCTCGAAAAAGAAAAAAATTATCTGTCAATATAACTTCTAATAGCTCTACAAAAAATTGCTTGGCTTCTATAGAATATTTAGATTCGGAAAGATATTTGGCAGTGACTTGAAGACCTCTATGATGTTCTATGGACGTATACAAACATGTTACGTCAAAAGACGCTAATGTAATTTTCAGGCCTTGTTGTATCTCAACTAGTTTCAATTTGTTCAAGAAATCTGTGGTGTCTTGTGTATAGGAAAAACCACCAATTGAGAACTCTCTAAGTATTCTATCCAAAAATATTGCCATGTGGCTAAATATTGAGTCAGTACCGGAGACGATCGGTCGTCCGGGTGGATCAATTAGTGACTTATGTACTTTCGGAACTATATACAGTACTGGTGTTCTTGGATTGTTGATAATTAAATATTCTGATGTTTTAGTATCTATGATATCATCTTGTAGGGCCTTTGTAACAATATTTTGGATACGTTTCATTATCCTGAATTTTGGGTCAGAGGTGAGTTTATTATAAACTGCTGTATCATTAAGTTGTCTCCATATTTCTTCTTCATATTTGGTCGTATCCATGAAGACCACAGCACCACCCTTGTCCGCGGGTTTAATTGTGATGTAGTCATCATGGATCAGAGATTTAAAGCTTGCATCTCATCCCCTGAAGGTGGGACACATGGTTTGCATTTTCAATTGTTCAACATCTTTTTATATTATAGACATAAATGCATCTAGGACCGGAATGTTATTAGCTGGCAAAAAATTACTCTTGTTATATAATTGGACATCATCCAAACAAATTTGTGAAGTTCTCACCTTGCTTGTTGGTCCAGATTCAGTAAACCAATATCTCAACTTGATTGACCGAAAAAAATTGTAAAGATCATTGTCCAGCTGAATCCAGTCTGTGTGTGAAGACGGACAAAAAGAGAGTCCTTTGTGGAGAATTTATTCTTCTGTAGTGGTCAGTGTTCTAGAAAAAATACACAATTTACAACACGATGTTAATACAATGAATTTATTACTGTTTGAATATTTGCTTTAATCACATGTAAATGTGACAATGTGTTTGGTCCCCATATATGCCGTTGCTGTGTACACTGTCAGTATGCTTGAAAAAGGCTCAGTTTGGAGGGCCGTTTCGGGGGCTAATAAAAAGACCCATTTTTCACTTTTGAATTGGAGTGCTGTCTACTTTTGGAAATATTGAAAACTTTGGAACCTAGGATCGGGTTCCTAAGGCTTGCACCCATCTGTTACAGCTGGTGCTACTGGGCGCTGGACATTATCTATCTATCTATCTATCTATCTATCTATCTATCTATCTATCTATCTATCTATCTATCTATCTATCTATCTATCTATCTCATATCTATCTATCTATCTATCTATCTATCTATCTATCTATCTATCTATCTATCTATCTATCTATCTATCTATCTATCTATCTATCTATCTATCTATCTATCTATCTATCTATCTATCATATCTATCTATCTATCTATCTATCTATCTATCTATCTATCTATCTATCTATCTATCTATCTATCTATCTATCTATCTATCTATCTATCTATCTCATATCTATCTATCTATCTCATATCTATCTATCTATCTATCTATCTATCTATCTATCTATCTATCTATCTATCTATCTATCTATCTATCTATCTATCTATCTATCTATCTATCTATCTATCTATCTATCTATCATCTATCTATCTATCTATCTATCTATCTATCTATCTATCTATCTATCTATCTATCTATCTATCTATCTATCTATCTATCTATCTATCTATCTATCTCATATCTATCTATCTATCTCATATCTATCTATCTATCTATCTATCTATCTATCTATCTATCTATCTATCTATCTATCTATCTATCTATCTATCTATCTATCTATCTATCTATCTATCTATCTATCTATCTATCTATCTATCTATCTATCTATCTATCTATCTATCTATCTATCTATCTATCTATCTATCTATCTATCTATCTATCTATCTATCTATCTATCTATCTATCTATCTATCTAATCTACTAACTATACTGGCAGGAGATATGCAAGCTCCATCCTCAGTGTGTGTTCTGGCATTGCCTTTCTTTGTTTTTCTTTTTTAGTTTCTCAAATACAGGTAGGACATGGTTAGTTCCATTGCTACTCTGTGAATATCCTGACTCCACAAGATAAAGTTTACTGTCAATTTCTCCTTCTAAACCACCCATATAGCATTACCGTGGTAGAGGGGACATGTTGTCTCTCCCCCGCCCAGGCATTTTGTCTTCTTGAAACTACTGCAATCTCAATAGCTAAAACACTGCTGCACTTGAGTGTGAGACCCAATGTAGTTACCTGGACAGTGAATTATTTGGTGCTAGGAAATTATAGCTTGAAGACTTGAAAACAAATATATATTTAAGAGTCCAAGTAATTCCTATTGAATAAATACAATGGCACACTTGATTGCTAAATGAATAAAAAAGCCTATTTCAGATAAATATATTTTATACCCCTACTTTACACCTGCCGATATTCGGCAGGTGCAGCGAGCGTCAATCAATGGAAAAATGTGTACCTGAACTTTAAACCAGTGCCATACTATACCTAGGTTAAATACTCATCTGCTATAACCTCTTGGGGGATACAATGTGTAAAAAATATATAAAGTAGTAAAAAAGAAAATTAAACTGTAAAAAAGTAAAGAGAGGAAAATATCACAAGCTGCCACTACTAATTACAAACCGTACCCATAGACAGCCTTGATCTCGCAATATTATACATATAATAAAATAAAGAACCCGTAGTAATAGCTCATCTTATTGATATTTTGCTATATTAAAGTTAGTTTGTTTTAGTGGTCTGTCACTCATATCTGAGAGTTTAATGCTGTAGAATAACTTACATTGAATGTTGCAGTGCGATACTATATATATATATATATATATATATATATATATATATACATTTTTTTCAAGAAATTTGCACCAATAATAACATATGAAAAAAGTACGAAACATTCCAATAATATTATAGATATAATTATAGATAAACAGACCATTTTTTTGTCATTAAAAAAATTAAATAAACAAGAACAATTTAAATATCCTCACAAATACTTTAAGGCCCAATGCACACGAACTTGTTTTTGCGGCCGCAATTCACCCGCAAATATGCGGGTGAATTGCGGGCCCATTCATTTCTATGGGCCCATACACTACACACGACCGTGGTTTCCACGGTCTGTGCATTGGCCGGAAACCCGGACCACAAAAAGATAGGACATGTCATTATATGGTACGGGTTTGTACCATATAATGGTGGTATGTCTGCACGTTCCGTGATTTGCAGGCGGCCCGTGGACAACACTCCGCTGCCGTCTGTCCTGCAATCATGGGCCATGCACACCGCTACGGTGGTGTGCATGAAGCCTTAAACCACCATTTTGAAAAATTTGCTATAAAGTGTCTTGGTATTAAACTTTTACATTTCTCTATGGGGCTGCAAAACCCTCTGCCCTTCATCTGATATTGGGGTAAAAGTTGACTGGTTGGATTTTCCTGTATAATTCGATTGTTTCCCCTGACAAATGCATCAATCTTACCACTGCAGATTAGGTGAAGCAGGCATGTTGATTTTAAATGGGCCATTGCAATAGTCATCCAAAGGATCTTTCATGCAACAAATGAGTCTGTTAACGTGACATGTTTTACACACTATTTGTTCTCTGTTGTTTTCCAAAGGACTTCAGGAAAACCTAGAGCATTATTATAACATGCTTCCACACCAACTGCAATGGGTGCGGGAACAGGTTATAGCATTCAACCCCTAAGATGCTTTGGTCAGTAAAAACCACAGCATTCATTGGGGTTAGGCAGATAGAGAGGGTTCCCTATGTCACTTTATCTGCCTCAAAAATGTGATCGTAGGTTGCCATGGTAGCCAGGGACCTGCAAAACTAATAGACTGCCTCTTTGTAATATTTACATGAGTAATGCATTGCAATACAGGAGTATTGGATTGTATTATATAAGGGATCAGTAAATGTTTTTTTGAAAGGCCTCTAGTCAAAATAAAAAAATAAAGGTTTATTAAAAAAAATATTGTCCAAAGTATAATAAAAACCTATAAATATATGGTATCACAACAATCACAATGAGGTAAGGTAAAACAAATCTGTTTTTAAAATCCCCCCAAAAATGCCGTAATGGCTGCTTTTTTCCAACAACCCACAAAAAAAGCATAGCAATAAGTTGATGGTCAGAGTATGTGCACACGGCTTATTTTTGGTCGTTTTTCGTAAACGGACGAAAAAACGTCTGAAAAATTGCCGAAAAAACGTCAGAAAAATGGCCAAAAAAATGAAAGCCGATGTTCCGACGGCCCGTTTTTTTCAAGTGCATGTCACTTCTTGAGCCGTTTTTTAAGCCGTTTTTTTTTACTCTATAGAAAAACAGTTCCAAAAACGGCCATAAAAAATGCAGCGAAAAACGCGACTTGCTATAAAAACCGCTGAAAATCAGAGCTGTTTTCCCTTGAAAAAAGCTCAGTATTTTCAGACATTTTTGGTTAAGCATGTGCACATACGCTAAGAGGGATGTGTAAGGGAGGGGCCCCAAAAGGGCCACAATTTAGTTAGCACGTAATTTATGCGGAGCTAACATATTTCTCAGGTTTTGTGATCTATTAAAAGTGATTTCAGGATTAATGCATATTAATTCTTTAAAGAAAGGGTCATTTCTAAGTGTATGCCAGTGTTTATGGAGAATTGTTTCAACAGCTCTGCTTCCAGTTTTAAAAGAAGCGATAAAATTATGTTTAAAAATATTCGAAGTATCATTATTTACTATTACCGGTTTAATGCAAGAGTCTTGTGTCAGGCCCATGGCTTTTTGGTGTGCCCCTTTAATTAGGCAAGTAGGGAATTATTTTTATGTGAATCTTTTCGTAAGCAGATTGCATTCTATATGGAAATCTTTAGGGTCAGAACAGTTTTTTCTCACCCTCCTGAACTGCCCAAAGGGAATGTTTTTAACCCATGGTGGGTAGTGTGCACTTTTGTAGTCAAGGTAGCTATTGATGTC
Source organism: Rhinoderma darwinii (assembly GCF_050947455.1). Classification (NCBI taxonomy): domain Eukaryota; kingdom Metazoa; phylum Chordata; class Amphibia; order Anura; family Rhinodermatidae; genus Rhinoderma; species Rhinoderma darwinii. The sequence continues at coordinate 44,162,490 of NC_134687.1, read as the reverse complement.
GACTTATTTGATGTGTGTCTTAGTAGTAAAATTGTCAATTTTACCGATAGTGAGGTCTAAAAAAATCAATAGATTTATCAAAATAAGTATAGGTGAATGACAGACCAAATGTGTTCATATTGAGTGATTCCATAAAGGTAGCAGCAGCCGACTCATCTCCCTTCCATATAAAAAACAGATCATCGATATAACGTTTGTAAAGTAATATATTATTTTTAAAGGGGTGCTCCTCAAATATATCGATCATTAAATGCCCCCATTTACAGGTTAGCGTACGACGGAGCAAAACGTGACCCCATCGCACAACCCCTGATTTGCTTAAAGAATTTCTTGTCAAAACTAAAAACTTTATGTTTTAGAATAAAATTGATACAATCTGTTAAAAAGGTTGCCTGTTCACTGGGTATGTGGGGATCAGACAATAGGTAGGATGAAATAGCTTGAATGCCTTTGTCAGGAGGGATGTTTGTATATAATGCTGAAACGTCCGCTGTTAAATGAATTGTAGTTGTTACATCATGGGTGCGTTTAAAATCTCGTAGGTCTCTAATGAGCTGTGTGGAGTCCTTTAAATATGAGGGCAAATTGAGTACAAATGGTTGTAAATGTAAATCTATGTAATGGGATAAATTACTAGTGAACCTATGATCGAGATGATGGGGCGACAACGGGGGGCAGTTGTAGATTTGTGTATCTTGGGTAAGTGAAACATGAAGGGTATGCTAGGGAACGGGACTGATAAATAGTTTTTTTTCTTTTTTAGATAAAAGGCCCTTGGCAAATGCGGACTCAATAAGGCATTTGTATTCTGTAATGTGAGATGAAACAGGATTGTGTTTTAGTCTCTCATAAAAAGTGACATCAGGTAAAAGTCTAAAAGCTTCATGCATATAATCTTGTCTATCTTGAATAACAATGCCACCCCCCTTGTCTGCGGATGGAATTACAATATCTTCATTTTTTTGCAAGGATTTGATAGCCCTGCCTTCATAAATGGTTAAATTGTCTATAGTGGTGTTAGGACTTTCAAATGCTTTGAAATCATTACCTACTAGAGTTGTAAAGGTTTCCAGTGCCGGTCCACAGTGGTGTGCCGAGTAGAAAGAAGACTTTGTGTGTACATCCACTCTAATGGGCACCGGGACAGGGTGAGTGTCATTGGCAGTGGGTGGGATGGGTGTAGGGGAAATGGCAAAATGACAAAGTAATGTTAATTTTCTGATAAATTTGTTCTGATCCATAAAAAGTTCAAAATCATCTGGCGCGGCTGTAGGGCAGAAAGAAAGGCCTTTCAACAAAAAACTGATTTAGTGTATATTTAGACAAATTAAAAAAGTTTTACTGCTTCCGTCTGTGTTTTTTTGGTTGTACGGTTAGATCTCTGACCTGTCTCTTGGTGTTTTTTCTCTCTCTGTTCATTGTATATAATATGTATGGCCTGATGAAGATGCTAGTCCAGCGTTGAAACGCGTAGCCAACAATAAATCTATTTTAAATTAATATTACTATGCCAGATATTTGCCTCCTTTAGCAATGCAAATTTGGAGTCCAGTTTTTTCTCCTCTCCTATACCTTCTAGGGAAAATAAAAAACTCATGGCTCTCGGAATGCGTTGATGAAAAAAAATGTAAAGAAAAAATCACGGTGTCCTTAACACAGAATGACGTAAATGGTCGTCATATGTGGGGGCTAGTTGCTGCAGAACAATGTCTACATACGTCAGTCTGATCAGGCAAATAATATAGATTAAGGCAGCACTCCAATTTACAATCCTTTTTAATAACCTGTTCAATGTTTCAAACCCTCTGTGTGGACTTTCTTAAGCAAGGGTTGAAACGTTGCATTTACTACTATTTACTAGGACGTACGATCAAGTCCTACGAGGCTTGCACCCTATGTCCAGTGCTGCAGATTTACTTTACTGAATCTGATTGTGCAGGCACAGGATTAGACTTAGATTATGCAGCTTCTATGTATAGTGAATACATAGAAGCTGCAGCGCAAAAACTTAATAAAATGTAAAAAATAAATAAGATTAGAAAACTGCTTAGGATACCCAAATACATACATTACATTAAAAAAAATAGCTTCAAAGGTTTTCATAGCCTTTAAATACAGTTACATAGTTACATATACATAGTTCGTACGGTTGAAAAAAGACACATGTCCATCGAGTTCAACCAAGGGATGGGAAAAGGGAAGTAAAAAATTTCTACACATAGGAGCTTATATTTTTTTGTTGTAGGAAATTATCTAAGCCTTTTTTGCAGCCATCTACTGTCCCTGCTGTGACTATTCCATAGATTCACAGTTCTCACAGTAAAGAAGGTTTGTCGCCCCTGCAGGTTGAACCTTTTTTCTCCAGACAGAGGGAGTGTCCCCTTGTTTTTTGAGGGGGTTTTTACATGGAACAGGATTTCACCATATTTTTTGTATGTGCCATTAATATATTTATATAAGTTAATCATGTCCCCCCTTAGTCGTCTTTTTTCAAGGCTAAATAGGTTTAATTATTTTAATCTTTCCTCAGAACTTAGATTCTCCATGCCCCTTATTAGCTTCGTTACTCTTCTCTGTATTTATTCTAACTCCAGGGCATCCTTTCTATGAACTGGAGCCCAGAACTGAACTGCATATTCTAGATGAGGCCTCACTAATGCTTTGTAAAGTGGTAATATTACATCCCTGTCCCGCAAGTCCATGCCTCTTTTAATACACAACAATATCTTGTGTAAAGGATCTGCCAGGCACAGCTTCGGGGTTAACTCCCAGAACTAATCAGTCAGCACCTGAGAATACATCCCTGAGACTGACTCCTGCTTCCACCATTCAGGCTGGCCGGCTTAGGAGTGGGAGAGCCTATCGTAACCTGGCCAGACTCAGCTAGCTCCCGCCCTCGGTCTATTTAAGCCTGCACTTCCTGTCCCTCGGTGCTTGTTATTGCTTGTGTTTCTTTCCTTGTGGTTTCCTGGCCCAGCTACAGCTCCTGCTATTTTTGATCCTGCTCCATACAGACCCTGGCTTACCGACTACTCTTCTGCTTTTCATTTTGTACCTCGCACACTCCTGGCTTGACTCGGCTCGTTCACCACTCTGGTTGCTCACGGTGTTGCCGTGGGCAACGGCCCCTTTTCCTTGCTTGTGTTCCTTGTATGTTTGTCGTGTTTGTCGTGCGCTTACTGAGCGCAGGGACCGCCGCCCAGTTGTACCCCGTCGCCTAGGGCGGGTCGTCGCAAGTAGGCAGGGACAGAGTGGCGGGTAGATTACGGCTCACTTGTCCGTCTCCCTACCCCCTGCCATTACATCTTGCTGGCCTTAGAAGCAGCTGATTGACATTGCATGATGTTATTTAGTTTGTGATTTAAAAGTACACTCAGATCCTTCTCAACAAGTGACTCCCCCAGTATAGCTCCAGCTAGGACATATGATGCATGCAGGTTGTTCGTACCCAGGTGCATAACTTTACATTTATCTACATTAAACCTCATTTGCCAAGTGGACGCCCAAACACTTAAATTGTTTAAATCCGCTTGCAATTCACGAACATCTTCAATAGACTGAACATTACGACATAGCTTTGTGTCATCTGCAAAAATAGAAATAGTGCTATTAATCCCATCCTCTACATCATTAATAAATAAGTTGAATAATAGTGGTCCCAGCACGGAACCCTGGGGTACACCACTTATAATCCACAACCACAAATCTCTGGATACGGTCTTTGAGCCAATTCTCAATCCAATTATAAACTCTACTTTCTAAACCTATAGTCCTTAATTTACCCATTAGACATCTATGAGGGACAGTGTCAAATGCCTTTGCAAAGTCCAAAAACACTATATCCACAGCGACCCCTCTGTCTAGGCTTCTACTCACCTCTTCATAAAAACAAATCAGGTTAGTTTTACAGCTTCTGTCCTTAGTAAAACCGTGCTGGCTGTCACTTATAATACTATTTTTTGTCACATAATCCTGTATATAGTCCCTTAATAGCTCTTCAAACATTTTCCCCACGATGGATGTTAAGCTTACTGGTCTATAATTACCCGGGGAAGACCTAGAGCCCTTTTTGAAAATAGGCACCACATTTGCCCTGCGCCAGTCCCTTGGCAATATACCAGTCACTAGAGAATCTAAATATTATGAAGAGGGGGACAGAAATAACTGAACTAAGCTCTTTAAGAACTCTAGGGTGTAACCCATCTGGTCCCGGGGCCTTGTGTACATTTATTTAATTTAATTTAGCTTGGACCATATCTACATTCATCCAATTCAGTATATCAACTGATATATTAACAGCACTGGTAGCGGCTACATCAGCTGCTCTTTCTTCTGTTGTATATACAGAGCTGAAGAACCCATTTAGTAACTCTGCCTTCTCTTGATCCCCTGTGACCACCTCCCCATTACCACTATGTAGGGGTCTTACATGTTCAGATCTTGACTTTTTTGCATTTATATACGTGAAGAATTTTTGGGGATTTGTTTTACTATCCTTTGCCACCTGCCTTTCATTTTGTATATTTGCTGATTTTATTACCTTTTTTCAAATTTTATTAAGCTCTTTATAATTTACAAAGGCTACAGCTTGACATGCAGTAAAGATATGGACCAGGGTTAAATATTCATGTATTTCCTCCCGGTCACATGGATTGAGAGAGGACTTTGGAGGGAACCCGCCGGAACCAGAGCAGGCTCAGATGGATTCTGAGAATGAGAAGTCAAATCGGTCTCATATAAAAAATCCCCAGAACACACCGATGGGTCAGAGAGAAAAGGCGCGAAACAGAGAGGAAGGGACCAAGATGGCGGACTCCCCCTCAGAACGCATGGGAACAGCGACAGGTTCGTCCTCTGGCAGCCCTACTACCCAGACCGAGCGGGGGATATCAGATATGGATACAGGGGTGAGTGAGGTGCATCCCTCAGACTATGCGACTAACATACATGACGAGGACAATGATTTGTTTGACAATGTACATACTTCTGACTCCCCGGCATCAGCGCATACACTGAAAGAAATGCTTCTTATCCTCAGAAACTCCATACATGCGGGATTCACTCAATTACTATTACCGCTGCAGACCTCAGTTCGAGATCTGGAAGATCGGGTACAGCACATTGAAACAAAGATGGGAGACTATGCCTCCTCACATAACCGCGTCATTGATGCACACAATGCGCTGGCCGACGATTTTGAGGATCTCAAGGCGAAAATGGCCGATATTGAGGACAGATCCCGCCGAAACAATGTGAAATTCAGGGGGATCCCGGAATTGGTAACGCAAGGGGACTTATCACAATATCTCAAAGAGCTCATCAAGTCTCTCATCCCCTCCTGTAATTCCACTGATCTAACTATTGACAGAGCCCACAGGCTCCCGAAGCCAAAGCACCTAGCAGAAAATATTCCGAGGGATGTTATTGCTAGACTCCATTTCTTTCACATTAAGGAACAACTAATGGAAGGGACACGCAGATGCAAAGTGCTACCAGACCCGTTCCACACGGTGAATTTATTTACAGACCTCTCACAAGCCACTTTAAAACAGCGCAGATTGCTTACTCCGATAACGCTAGCATTGAGGAATGTGAAGATACTGTATAGATGGGGCTTTCCTGTGAAGATTCTTATTAACAGGGATGGCACCACACATGTGATAAAGTCGGTGGAGGAAGGGAAACAACTGCTGAGCAAATGGAATTTACAAGTGGATATACAACACCGGGAAGGAATGCAACCCCAACACCTACAGAAGGAATGGAAGATGGCTTCCTCGAGGAAAAAACCGAGACCCTAAAGGCTAAGCATATGGATGTGCTCCGGTTGATCGAGTTTGGATTTAAGTCGGCCTCAGACCAGACTTTCACCCCACTGGTAAACCAACACAATGGTGTTGGATAATTTACACATATGCAAATTTCTTACGGAAAATGCCTGTCTAATGTTTGATGAATATCTGTTTTTTTGTTCCTTACAGGGAATGTGTTGCCAGCAAAACATGTATTTTTTTTTTTAGTTAAACATTTAGTGTGTAGGTGATTAAACATTGTTCAAATTTTTTTTATTTTTTTCACGAGTTAGGAAATATTATAAATTAGATTCTAATTTATAATATTTCCCAGTGCTGGTCACTAGATGGAGCTATTCCCAAAATTGCAGCATTGCATGTGGTAAAGCAACCACATTGCTTTTTGCTGCAAAATTGGGAAAAAAGCACTCGCTCTAGTGAGCTCTGAGAATCCCCCCTCCTTTATCCTGGCTAGTGCCGGGATAAACGAGGGGTTTGAACGGTCTAACCTCCTACACTGTGTGTCGCCATTTTTTGAGCTAACACACAGTGTAGTAGGTTTACATAAGTAGTAAACACACACAAACACGAACATACATAGAAATCTCTTACCTGCTCCTGCCGCCGCGGCTCCCTCCGGCCCGTCTGCTCCGTCTGCTGCCGCTGGTCCAAGTGCACAAGTCCGGAAGCCGCGACCGGAAGTAGTAATCTTACTGTCCCGCCGCGACTTCCGTTCCACAGGAAAATGGCGCCGGACGGCGCGCATTTCAAATTGGACTGTGTGGGAGCGGCGCATGCGCCATTCCCATACAGACGCGTACACAGAAGTGGATGGGACGGGCCCCGTTCGCAGTCCCTATGGGACTGTGGCTGCCGTATTCCATGTCTGTATGTGTCGTTAATCAACACATACAGAAATGGAAAAAAAAATGGCAGCCCCCATAGGGAAGAAAAAGTGAAAAAATAGAAAAAAGTAACACACAAACACACAAATAAATAAAAACGTTTTTAATAAAACACTAACATAAAACTGACATGAAATTTTTTTTGGGGATGACACTGTTCCTTTAATATGTTCTTGTTTGCTCCCAGGTTATGTGCTCACACAATGTATAACTGGTGTACTGATCTTATATCATAAGAAGTCATTATGGTAATACACTTTACATCGCTTAATGTAAAAGGACTGAATTGTCCGCAGAAACGCGCATTCATCTGGAAAGAAGCGCTGGCCCTAAAATCTGATGTGATATGCGCCCAAGAAACGCACATTATTGAAAAGGATTCCCATAGATTAAAACACCGGCTATTTCCCAACATATACCAGGCCCATGACACACGTAAGAGAAGGGGAGTGATTTTTGCTATCCGAAATTCTGTGGCGTTCCAGAAGGTCTCAGAAACGGTTGACGCCAAGGGGAGATTTCTAATTTTAGTCTGCTCTCTGAACAATGTTAAATACACTATAGTAAACCTTTATGCCCCAAATAAGGGTTCAGGAAGGTTCCTACATAAAATAGCTAGGATTTTAGCTAAGGTAAAACAAGGAAAGCTATTAATCTGCGGGGATTTTAATAATATTGTAGATGAACATCTAGATACAACTAACGTGAGCAGGTCACGTTCTGCTAATATCTCCGCTTTCATTCACAAAGAGGAGTGGTACAACGTCTGGAGAGCTCAGCATGGGGCAGAGAGAGACTACACTTTCTTCTCTAATGTCCATCGCTCGTATTCCCGCATTGACATGTTTCTGGTGGACAGACACCTCCTCTTCCAAGCAAAAGCGTCCACAATTGAAATTATTAAATGGTCGGATCATGGGGCTATTACTCTCACCATTGAAGAGCAATTCAATGGGGACACTAATAGACTTTGGAGGAACAATACATACATATTAGGACATTCCATTTATAAGAAAGAGATTGAGAGGGAGTTGAACGAATATTTCCATTTTAACGCGACATCGGTAGAGGATCCTTATATTATGTGGAACGCACATAAAGCGGTTATAAGAGGGGTTCTGATTAGAATAGGTCACAGGGATAGAAAACAAAGGGAAAAAAGAATATCTGAGACACTGGCAGAGATTCAGGCTTTGGAAGTCATAAACAAAAATAAACCTACCCAAACCCAATCCTTGGCTCTGACCGAGCTTAGAAACCGACTGAAAGGCCTTATGATACTCGACTACAAGAAAGCATTAAAAAAAAACAAAGCCACATTTTATTCCCAAAACAACAAAGCGGGTAAGCTCTTAGCTAACAGGCTTAAACTGCAATATAGCAAAGCTAGAATCCCTTTTTTGAAAGATCCAGTATCATCCGCAAAAATAATAGACCCTCGTGAGATAGCAAATCAGTTTAAAGATTATTACGCAGGCCTATACAATCTTAAAGACAACTCCTCTTCCACTCAGAATTTTCAGACTCTCTTTACCGCATTCATGGAGCGGGTCTCCTTACCTTCTCTTACTTGTGAGCAACTAGAAAATCTTAACAAGCCTATCTCAAATCAAGAGGTAGCTGACATTGTCACCTCCCTACCAAACGGGAAAGCGCCTGGACCAGATGGCCTCTCAAATGACTACTTTAAACTCTATAATGAGAGTCTGCTCCCTCATCTAACCAAAATCTTCCAAAGAGCTATGCAGGGGGTTCCCTTTCCACCGGAAATGCTATCGGCACTAATCATCACCATTCCAAAACCAGACAAAACCCCGGACACTCCACAAAATTTTAGACCTATCTCCCTATTGAATTCAGATCTGAAAATATATGCGAAACTCCTAGCGACTAGATTAGCACCTATTCTCCCAACTCTAATCCATCCAGACCAGGTGGGCTTTGTGAGACAAAGACAAGCCTATGACAACACTAGAAGGGTAATAAATCTGGTAGACTATGCAGACAGAAATAACATTCCGGCAGTCTTGGTCACGCTAGATGCCGAAAAGGCTTTCGATCGCATAAACTGGAGATTTGTATTTGAGGTACTGGGGAAAATGGGATTTACAGGTAACATTATTTCAGCAATTCTCAATTTATACACAACACCATCTGCCAGAGTATCTACCAATGGGGTGTTGTTAGACATTTTTTCCATTAAAAATGGCACAAGACAGGGATGCCTTTGTCGCCCCTGATCTTTGTTCTGTCCATAGAACCTTTAGCCCAGGCCCTTCGAAATAACATAGACATACAAGGCATTAAAATAGGGGGAAAGTCTCATCTAATTTCATTATACGCAGACGACATACTCCTATCTATCACTGACCCAAGAAGATCGTTGGAAACAGCTTTTGTGACCATACGAAGGTATGGAGAATTATCAAATTATAAAGTAAACGAGAAAAAATCACAAGCCCTCCCGATTAAACTTCCAGACACTGATCTAACTTTACTTAAGAAAATATTCCCCCTAGATTGGCAAGAGACGGGTATCAAATACTTGGGTACCACAATTACAAGATCCATATCACTAATCTATAAACAGAATTACCTGCCGCTCCTACAAGCTCTTGAGGTGGAACTGAAAGTTTATAAGGCACAGGAGATTTCATGGATTGGTCGGATTGCGGCATTCAAAATGATGTCCCTCCCAAAACTGCTGTACATCTATAAAACCCTTCCAGTAAAACTCCCAAACACCTTCTTTAAAAGTCTACAATCTATGGTAGCTAGGTTTGTGTGGCAGGACAAACCACCGAGGATCGCAAGGTCAACATTATCTAAACAGAGAGGGAAGGGAGGCTTAGGTCTTCCGATAATTAAAGATTACTACACTGCTACACATAGTTCTACGTTAAAACATTGGTGGGCGATGAATGTGGAGAAAAATTGGGTCGATATTGAGGCAGCTCTCACTCCCAAACATAACTTGAAAGCACTGTTAATTAGTTCTTTAAGGGGAAGGTTGCCTCCGAAGACTCTACACCCTATTATACGCAATTCATTAGATATATGGTGCCAGTTTCACGCTTCCTCAAATAACCGAGTTTCCACTCTAACAACATTAGCTCCATTGGAGGCCCTAGAGCTTACAGTGAGAGATGTTGATCTCCATAGATGGAAACAGGGGAATCTCAAATGGGTATCACAATTATATGATAAAGGACAACTATTAACCTTTCCTGACCTATCCAATACATTTAATATCCCTAAGACAGAATGCTTTACGTACCTGAGAGTTAAACATTTCTTAGACAGCCTGCAGTCTTCACCTATTAACCTAGACTGGGATATTATTTCAATATTTCAAATACCGTCCGTAACATTTAAAACACTGAGGCCCATTTATGATCTGATTGGAGAAAAGTCAGACTTTGTCAAGTCATCAGGCATATTAGCATGGCAAAAAGAGCTAGGGCAATCATTTCCTGAAACAACCTGGTGCAAAGCAACTAAGTATATAATTGAAAATTTTAAATGTACCTCACACTATGAAGCTGCCATGAAAACTCTTCTAAGGTGGTATTATACTCCAGACAAACTATGTAAAATTTTCCCCAATACTACAGCTTTGTGTTGGCGAGGATGCGGACAAGTGGGCTCTCTGCTACATACGCTATGGTCATGCCCTCAAGTTGAGGCCTATTGGGTCAAGATCTTTGATCTTATCTCAGAAGTGATGAAAACTGTGCTGATACCCTCGCCCGCACTAGCATTACTATTCCTGAACATACACAACATCCCCCCTAGCCAAAGAGCCTTAATAGGCCATATATTGCTATTAGCCAAACTAGTCCTTACGAGATATTGGAAAACCCAGACAACTCCACATATATCCGAAGTAGTTGCCCTTCTTAACAACACATATAATAGTGAAAAGTCACTTTCATTCAGTGTATTTGGGAAGGGAATGGAAGAGAAATGGAAACCATGGACACTACATGACAGCAGTGTACAATACTAAACAGACTATTTATGCCAGATAACGAATATGGGAGCAAAGTTTTATTTTATTTGTGTTTTGTTTTTTCTTTTCTCTGTTGTAAAATGGTTCAGCTAATTCGTCCATACCCAAAGATTGCCACAGAATCGTCATAGAACTAAGATCACAGGAAGCAATAGCAGATTTCAAAAGATGACAATACACTATAGAGTATAACTTCTGCTATGTAATCTACAAACAGAAAGATTCTTGATGGAAATCGATGTATAACATGTGATAACATAAGAAACTAAATGTTTATGTATTCTCTTTTTATTTTGTTGTTATATATATGAAACCCAATAAAAACCTTTGTTCAAAAATATTCATGTATTTCCTACAGCATGGTTTAACAGTATACATTGTTATATCACAATAGTGGTTTCCATGGGTGAAGGGGTTAACTGGTCCTAAAATAAGAAAACAGTAGCACGGGGAAAAAAATAATTCTCCCATCAGACCAATTGATTCCTAGGGCAAGGTCATTGAATGTGGCATTTTTTTCTCCTGGTCAAGTTTCTTTCCTAGCAGGACTCCAAAGTAAGCTGACTGTATAAGCAGGGCTGAAATACACAACCCCCTTGTGACTGGAAGCAGTAAAGCATTCTCCACTTGTGGTTTCTTCAAATGAGCCTGCATGGAATATGTGTTTGAAAACAGTGAAACTCTTTATTAATCAAGTACTTTGCTTGCCATGCCAGCATAAAGTTTCATTTATGTCAGAAGTCCATTAGAAATGGTTTGGAACGCTGTCACTTGCATACAGACCCTGCCTAAAAGAATATTTTTGGAATTATATATTCAATCATTGCCACATATATCGGCTTAGTCTGTGAAATTGATGGATACTATGTCAGTTCTAGAGGGAGGTGTATGTACATATAAGAAGTGTGTAAACTTGTAAATTCCAAAAATTATGCAACTTTCTCATCTACACTCACGTTAAAGCCCAGCAAGATACACAAGTCACTAGGATGCTAGATGTACAATAAACCTCAACATATGATATAACGTAAATGACTGAATTATTGTATGAATCATATATTGACTTATATGTATTGTATATATGTTTCACATTGTTTTTTTTATGCTGTTTAAATAAAAAATATATATATATATTTATTTAAAGTTTTCCCACAAACAACATGAATCACCTATCCACGGGGCCACACTGCTGGTACCTCCAGCAATCACTAATATGGGGGTCTCAATTCCCCTGTTCCTCCTTCCCTGTTGCACTTGTTAGTTTCGATATCTGCCATACAATTCATCCTCACCGTTAGAGATGAGCGAATTTATGAAAAATTCGGTTCGGCTGGTTCGCCGAATTTCATGAAAAAGTTCGATTCGGACCGAACTAGTTCTGACCGAACGTGTAATACAAGAAAGCCCCTAAAAATCGTGTATAACACTGTTTTAAAGCCCTAGAAGCCCTGTATAACACTCTTAGGTCACCCATGAGTGTATCCAAGTACTTTTGAGCTGTCTTTAATGCAAAGTTGGTGTCAAAGTTACGCCAACATGTATGGCTCTAGGAAAACGGATGGGACACGGAGATAACTAACAGAAACCACTGCACTTGTGCATGTTGTATGCTTAATGCATTGTTAAAAAGGTACAAAAATTAACCATTTTAGGCGGCTGATGCCTGCCAGGGTTCATACATATAAGGTGGTAAAAGAAGAAGCAATGGCTTTTGACAAGCCCTCCAAAAATTGACCCTTTTTATTGGCAGATGCCTGCCGGGGTTCTTCCATACATGGATGTAAAAGCATTAAAGCAACAAGCAATGGCTTTTGACAAGCCCTCCAAAAATTGACCCTTTTTATTGGCAGATGCCTGCCGGGGTTCTTCCATACATGGATGTAAAAGCAACAAGCAATGGCTTTTCACAAGCCCTCCAAAAATTTACCCTTTTTATTGGCAGATGCCTGCCAGTGTTCATCCATACATGGATGTAAAAGCAACAGCAATGGCTTTTCACAAGCCCTCCAAAAATTTACCCTTTTTATTGGCAGATGCCTGCCGGGGTTCATCCATACATGGATGTAAAAGCAAAAAGCAATGGCTTTTCACAAGCCCTCCAAAAATGTACCCTTTTTATTGGCAGATGCCTGCCGGGTTCATCCATACATGGATGTAAAAGCAACAAGCAATGGCTTTTCACAAGCCCTCCAAAAATGTACCCTTTTTATTGGCAGATGCCTGCCGGGTTCATCCATACATGGATGTAACAGCAACAAGCAATGGCTTTTCACAAGCCCTCCAGGCCTGCTTGTAGCAGACGGCAGTGGAGGTGTATTGGTGGTAGTAGAGGTAGCCAACGGACAGCAAGGGTGGTGGTAGTAGTAGTAGCAGCACATTAAAAGACACTGGACAGTCACAGGACAAAGCCCTGTGGTGGGGCAGGCCTCAGGCCTGCTTGTAGCAGACGGCAGTGGAAGTGTATTGGTGGTAGTAGAGGTAGCCAACGAAGAGCAAGGGTGGTAGTAGTAGTAGCAGCACATTAAAAGACACTGGACAGTCACAGGACAAAGCCCTGTGGTGGGGCAGGCCTCAGGCCTGCTTGTAGCAGACAGCAGTGGAGGTGTATTGGTGGTAGTAGAGGTAGCCAACGGACAGCAAGGGTGGTAGTAGTAGTAGTAGCAGCACATTAAAAGACACTGGACAGTCACAGGACAAAGCCCTGTGGTGGGGCAGGCCTCAGGCCTGCTTGTAGCAGACGGCAGTGGAGGTGTATTGGTGGTAGTAGAGGTAGCCAACAGACAGCAAGGGTGGTAGTAGTAGTAGCAGCACATTAAAAGACACTGGACAGTCACAGGACAAAGCCCTGTGGTGGGGCAGGCCTCAGGCCTGCTTGCAGCAGACGGCAGTGGAGGTGTATTGGTGGTAGTAGAAATAGCCAACAGACAGCCAGGGTGGTAGTAGTAGTAGCAGCACATTAAAAGAGACTGGACAGTCACAGGACAAAGCCCTGTGGTGGGGCAGGCCTCAGGCCTGCTTGTAGCAGACGGCAGTGGAGGTGTATTGGTGGTAGTAGAGGTAGCCAACGGACAGCAAGGGTGGTGGTAGTAGTAGCAGCACATTAAAAGACACTGGACAGTCACAGGACAAAGCCCTGTGGTGGGGCAGGCCTCAGGCCTACTTGTAGCAGACGGCAGTGGAGGTGTATTGGTGGTAGTAGAGGTAGCCAACGGACAGCAAGGGTGGTAGTAGTAGTAGTAGCAGCACATTAAAAGACACTGGACAGTCACAGGACAAAGCCCTGTGGTGGGGCAGGCCTCAGGCCTGCTTGTAGCAGACGGCAGTGGAGGTGTATTGGTGGTAGTAGAGGTAGCCAACAGACAGCAAGGGTGGTAGTAGTAGTAGCAGCACATTAAAAGACACTGGACAGTCACAGGACAAAGCCCTGTGGTGGGGCAGGCCTCAGGCCTGCTTGTAGCAGACGGCAGTGGAGGTGTATTGGTGGTAGTAGAGGTAACCAACAGACAGCAAGGGTGGTAGTAGTAGTAGCAGCACATTAAAAGAGACTGGACAGTCACAGGACAAAACCCTGTGGTGGGGCAGACCTCAGCCTGCTTGTAGCAGACGGCAGTGGAGGTGTATTGGTGGTAGTAGAGGTAGCCAACGGACAGCAAGGGTGGTAGTAGTAGTAGCAGCACATTAAAAGAGACTGGACAGTCACAGGACAAAGCCCTGTGGTGGGGAAGGCCTCAGGCCTGCTTGTAGCAGATGGCAGTGGAGGTGTATTGGTGGTAGTAGAGGTAGCCAACAGACAGCAAGGGTGGTAGTAGTAGTAGTAGCAGCACATTAAAAGACACTGGACAGTCACAGGACAAAGCCCTGTGGTGGGGCAGGCCTCAGGCCTGCTTGTAGCAGACGGCAGTGGAGGTGTATTGGTGGTAGTAGAGGTAGCCAACAGCCAGCAAGGGTGGTAGTAGTAGTAGCAGCACATTAAAAGAGACTGGACAGTCACAGGACAAAGCCCTGTGGTGGGGCAGGCCTCAGGCCTGCTTGTAGCAGACGGCAGTGGATGTGTATTGGTGGTAGTAGAGGTAGCCAACAGACAGCAAGGTTGGTAGTAGTAGTAGCAGCACATTAAAAGAGACTGGACAGTCACAGGACAAAGCCCTGTGGTGGGGCAGGCCTCAGGCCTGCTTGTAGCAGACGGCAGTGGAGGTGTATTGGTGGTAGTAGAGGTAGCCAACAGACAGCAAGGGTGGTAGTAGTAGTAGCAGCACATTAAAAGACACTGGACAGTCACAGGACAAAGCCCTGTGGTGGGGCAGGCCTCAGGCCTGCTTGTAGCAGACGGCAGTGGAGGTGTATTGGTGGTAGTAGAGGTAGCCAACAGACAGCAAGGGTGGTAGTAGTAGTAGTAGCAGCACATTAAAAGAGACTGGACAGTCACAGGAAAAAGCCCTGTGGTGGGGCAGGCCTCAGGCCTGCTTGTAGCAGATGGCAGTGGAGGTGTATTGGTGGTAGTAGAGGCAGCCAACAGACAGCAAGGGTGGTAGTAGTAGTGGCAGCACATTAAAAGAGACTGGACAGTCACAGGACAAAGCCCTGTGGTGGGGCAGGCCTGAGGCCTGCTTGTAGCAGACGGCAGTGGAGGTGTATTGGTGGTAGTAGAGGTAGCCAACAGACAGCAAGGGTGGTAGTAGTAGTAGCAGCACATTAAAAGACACTGGACAGTCACAGGACAAAGCCCTGTGGTGGGGCAAGCCTCAGGCCTGCTTGTAGCAGACGGCAGTGGAGGTGTATTGGTGGTAGTATAGGTAGCCAACGGACAGCAAGGGTGTTAGTAGTAGTAGCAGCACATTAAAAGACACTGGATAGTCACAGGACAAAGCCCTGTGGTGGGGCAGGCCTGCTTGTAGCAGACGGCACTGGGGGTGGATTGGTGGTAGAAGTAGTAGCAGCACCAACAGCGGCACATTAAAAAAATAGTGGACAGGACAGAATCCCGTAGTAGCAGGCGGCAGTAGCAGGCGGCAGCGGCAGCAGCAGCAGCAGCAGCAGCAATGTCAGATCTAATCAGTGGCATCAGGCACAGGGGTTTTAAAATCCTCACCGATCCACGCTTGATTCATTTTCAGAAACGTGAGATTTTCCAAGCTTTTGGCGGACAATCTTGTTCGCTTAGGGGTGACGAAGCCCCCTGCCGCGCTGAATACCCTCTCTGACGCTACACTGGAGGGTGTACAAGACAGTACACCCATGGCAAACTGTGCCAGTTCTTGCCATAGATCCAATCTGCTGACCCATAAGTCCATGGGGTCTGGGATCAGCATTTCTGACGGAGAAAGGGCACAGTCCAGGTACGAGTGAACCTGGTTGTTTAGGTGCTGCACCTGGTGATGGTGAACATCCCTTTGGTGACTACGATGTGTGTCAGGTCGGGGTATTGGATGTAAAAATGTTGTCATCATATTTTACAAACTGAATTGGCTGCTGCTGCCGCTGCTGCCGCCTATTGCGGCAGGTAGCTCTGCCAGAGGCGGTGGAACGATGAGACAGTGGGGAGCGGAGAGTGGCCCCCCGGTCAGACATGCTTGCAGCAGGTGTTTGCCGTTTGAAAGCCGTGACAAGCGGGCTGCATAGCTTCTCTCGATAATAAGCAAATTTTGCCTCCCTCTCGGAAGGCACAAAAAACTCCCCCATTCTGGCTGTATACCGAGGGTCTAAAAGTGTGGCTATCCAGTACTCATCTCTTTGCTTCATGCTAACAATACGACAGTCAGCGCGCAAGTAACGAAGCATACAGCTCGCCATCCTGGCCAGCGTTTCAGAGGGCCCGGTTGGTTCCATATCCGCCCCATACTGCCATGGTTGTCCATAATCAAGTTCGTCGTCAGACTGGTCATCACCATCACGGTCATGTTGTGCGGCTGCCTCGTCCCCTATCCCTTCCTGTGATTCCATCTCCAAATCCAGCTCCTCTTCAGGTCCTGTTTCCTCATCCTCCTCCTCCTCAACATCCATAGCCAGATGTGATCCTTCCTCCATTCTTTGCTGAATCATCGCTGTGAGCGTTTGCTCCATAATGAATATCAGCGGCATAACATCGTTCATTCCGCTAGCGTCACGGCTCACAAATCGTGTAGCCTCTTCAAAGGGCCTCAAAACGCGACATGCGTCTCTAACCAGCTGCCAGTGCCTGAGCTCGAAATTACACTGGCTCCAAACGCTGCCCGTCTGCTGCATCAGGAAATCATTCACGGCTTTCCGCTGTTCGTACAGACGGTCCAACATGTGCAGGGTGGAATTCCAGCGTGTTGGAACGTCGCAAATCAGGCTGTGTTCTGGGAGATTGTTTTGACGCTGCAAGTCCAGGAGGGCGTGCTTAAATGCATACGAACATCTAAAGCGAACGCAAACCCTCCTGGACATGGCCAGCACACCCTTCAAACCAACATATGACTTTAACCCCTTCCCTCTTTAGCCACTTTTGACCTTCCTGACAGAGCCTCATTTTTCAAATCTGACATGTGTCACTTTATGTGGTAATAACTCCGGAATGCTTTCACCTATCCAAGCGATTCTGAGATTGTTTTCTCGTGACACATTGGACTTTATGTTACTGGCAAAATTTGCTCGATATGTTCAGTATTTAATTGTGAAAAACACCAAAAATTAGCGAAAAATTGCAAAAATTTGCATTTTTCTCAATTTAAATGTATCTGCTTGTAAGACAGGCAGTTATACCACACAAAATTGTTGCTAATTAACATCACCCATATGTCTACTTTAGATTGGCATCGTTTTTTGAACATCCTTTTATTTTTCTATGACCTCACAAGGCTTAGAACTTTAGCAGCAATTTCTCACATTTTCAAGAAAATTTCAAAAGGCTATTTTTACAGGGGCCAGTTCAGTTGTGAAGTGGTTTTGAGGGCCTTATATATTAGAAACCCCAAAAAAGTCACCCCATTTTAAAAACTTCACCCCTCAAAGTATTCAAAACAGCATTTAGAAAATGTCTTAACCCTTTACACATTTCACAGGAATTAAAGCAAAGTAGAGGTGAAATTTACAAATTTCATATTTTTCTGCAGAAATACATTTTTAATACAATTTTTTTTATAACACAGAAGGTTTTACCAGAAAAATGCAACTCAATATTTGTTGCCCAGTTTCTGCAGTTTTAGGAAATATCCCACATGTGGCCGTAGCGTGCTACTGGACTGAAGCACCGGCCTCAGAAGCAAAGGAGCACCTAGTGGATTTTGGGGCCTTATTTTTGTTAGAATATATTTTAGGCACCATGTCAGGTTTGAAGGGCTCTTGCGGTGCCAAAACAGTCAAAATCCCCCAAAAGTGACCCCATCTTGGAAACTACACACCTCAAGGAAATTATCTAGGGGTGTAGTGAGCATTTTGACCGCACAGGTTTTTTACAGAAATTATTGGAAGTAGGCCGTGAAAATTAAAATCAACATTTCTTCAAAGAAAATGTAGGTTCAGCGATTTTTTTTCTCATTTCCACAAGGACTAAAGGAGAAAAAGCACCGCAAAATTTGTAAAGCAATTTCTCCCGAGTAAAACAATACCTCACATGTGGTAATAAACGGTTGTTTGGAGACACGGCGTGGCTGAGAAGGGAAAGAGCGCTATTTGGCTTTTGGAGTTCACATTTAGCAGGAATGGTTTGCGGAGGCCATGTCGCATTTACAAAGCCCCTGAGGTGACAAAACAGTGGAAACCCCAAACAAGTGACCCCATTTTGGAAACTATACCCCTTGAGGAAATTATCTAGGGGTGTAGTGAGCATTTTGACCCCACAGGTTTTTTGCAGAAATTTTTGCAAGTAGGCTGTGAAAATGAAAATCTACATTTTTTCAAATAAAATGTAGGTTTAGCTAATTTTTTTTCATTTCCACAAGGACTAAAGGAGAAAAAGCACCATAAAATTTGTAAAGAAATTTCTCCCGAGTAAAACAATACCCCACATGTGGTAATAAACGGCTGTTTGGACACACGGCGAGGCTGAGAAGGGAAAGAGCGCCATTTGGCTTTTGGAACTCAAATTTAGCAGGAATGGTTTGCGGAGGCCATGTCACATTTACAAAGCCCCTAAGGGGATAAAACAGTGGAAACCCCCCACAAGTGACCCCATTTTGGAAACTACACCCATTGAGGAAATTATCTAGGGGTATAGTGAGCGATTTGACACCACAGTTTTTTTGCAGAAATTATTGGAAGTAGGCCCTGAAAATAATAATCTACATTTTTTCAAAGACAATGTAGGTTTAGCTAATTTTTTCTCATTTCCAGAAGGACTGAAGGAGAAAAAGCACCACAAAATTTGTAAAGCAATTTCTCCCGAGTAAAACAATACCCCACATGTGGTAATAAACGGCTGTTTGGACACACGGCAGGGCTTAGAAGGGAAAGAGCACTATTTGACTTTTTGAGATCACATTTAGCAGGAATGATTTGCGGAGGCCAGGTCACATTTGCAAAGCCCCTGAGGGGACAAAACAGGGCCGCCATCAGGAATTTCAGGGCCCCCTACAGCTAAATTTTCTGGGCCCCCCTACCGTGGCACCGCCTGTTAACGGTACTCCGTCCAGCACTATATCATGGTACCCAGGGCCGCCATCAGGGGGGGTATTATGGGTACTGATGTGAGAGGCCCGGCCAAACCTAATTGAAAGGGGGGCCCGGCAACTGCCGCGACTTGCCTTTGGTAGAAAAAAAAACAGGCCCCTGCAATGGGGCTTGTTTTTTTCACCAAAAGAATGTCATGAGCTGCGGGCCCCCCTTTCAATTAGGTTTGGCCGGGCCTTTCACATCAGTACCCATAATACCCCCCCTGATGGCGGCCCTGGGTGGCATGGGGGTCGTCATGGGGGCCGTCAAACCCTGCCGCCAGTGCGACCGATCGCGCGCACCCGCAAACTCCCGCGCATGCGCACCCGCGACCGCCTGGAACCGTGCACCGAATTTTGAGGCAGATTTTGACCTGCCCACACTATCTTGCCGCGTTTTTTGCCCGCGGCGATTGAGGACAGCAGACAAAAAACGCAGGGAAAAATGCATTTTCTGCCTCCCATTGATTTCGATGGCAGGTCAGAGGCGGAACCGCGGCAAGAAAGGACGTGCTGCTTTTTCTTTTTTCCGCGACTGGCTCCCATTGATTTCAGATTACATCAATGGGAGGCGGTTTTGGAAGTTGTTTGGTGCTGATTCTGACGCAGTGTCCGAGTCAATATCAAGGCCCAAAAACTTTGTGAACTGGGCCTTATTGTTAGGGCTTATTCAGACGAACGTGTAATACGTCCGTGCAACGTGTGTGATTTTCACGCGCCTCGCACGGACCTATGTTACTCTATGGGGCCGTTCAGACTGTCAGTGATTTTCACGTAGCGTATGTCCGTGTGTCCGCTGCATAAAACTCACGACATGTCCGATATTTGTGCATTGTTCGCGCATCACGCACCCATTGAAGTCAATGGGTGCGTGAAAATCACGCCCAGCACTTCCGCAGCCGTATAAACTATGAATGAAAACAGAAAAGCACCACGTGCTACAAACATACAAACAGAGTGTCATAATGATGGCGGCTGCGCGAAAATCACGCAGCCACGCATCATACGCTGCTGACACACGGAGCTGTTATGGACCTTTTGCATGCGCAAAACGCCACATTTTTGCGCACGCAAAATTCACACGCTCGTGTAAATCCGGCCTTAGGGTAGGAACACACTAGGCATGAACACTGCGGATTTTATGCAACACATTTTATTGTGGATAATCCGCAGCGTATTACAGTCGCAGCAGAGTGGATGAGATTTAAACAAATCTCATTCACACGCTGCAAAAAAAATGGACCTGCAGTGTGGCTTTTGGCTTTTTAAGCCGCAGCGTGTCAATTTATTCTGTGGAATCGCTGCTCCTCTGTTGCGGAAATGCTGCGGTTCTGCCGCAAAAATCACACATGAGAAAAAAAAAAAAAAAGGTACTTTTTTAAATTTATAAAAAAGTTTAGACTTGCCCCGGCCGTAGTCCTGGTGACGCGATCCTCTATTCTTAGTGCAGCCCGGCCTCCTGTCATGACGTTTCATACCATGTGACTGCTGCAGCGGTCACATGGTCTACAGCATCATCCCAGGAGGCGGGGCTACGTTCAGAAGAGAGAGATGCGTCACCAGGACTACGGCCGGGGTAAGTCTAAACTTTTTTTTCCCTGCAGGATTCCCGCAGCGGACACGCCTCACGAAACCTGAGCCACTATTTGGTGCGGTTTTGCTGTCGGAATTCCCTGCGGCTACCGGGGAGGATAAGCTGTGTAGTTTTACTCAGCATATCCGCCTAGTGTGTTCCTACCCTTATGATGTCGCTCCTGGAGCTGCTGCCGGTCTCTAAATAGGAAATTGGTCCAGTAGAATTTAGAATTATTTCTTTTTGTGAACCAGCTTAAAAAAATACAAAACTTTTGTGTTAGGGCCTGTTCACATGACCGTTCGCTTCCGCTCCGGGGTTCCGTCTGAGGTTTCCGTCGGGTGAACCCCGCAACGGAAAATGAAAGTGATAGCACAGCTTCCGTTTCCGTCAGCATTAGCGCAGTCGACTCCGCTATTGATTCCGTCCGAAAACCTGCCGGAATGGTGACGAACGGAAACCATTAGCGATGTTTCCGTCACCATTGAGATCAATGGTGACTGAAACGGAAGCTGTGCTGTCACTTTCACTTTCCGTTGCGGGGTTCACCCGACAGAAACCTCAGACGGAACCCCGGAGCGGAAGCGAACGGTGATGTGAACAGGCCCTAACACAAAAGTTTTGTATTTTTTTTAAGCTGGTTCACAAAAAAAAATAATTTCAAATTCTACTGGACCAACTGCCTATTTAGAGACCGTCAGCAGCTCCAGGAGCGACATCATAAGGGTAGGAACACACTAGGCGGATATGCTGAGTAAAACTACACAGCTTATCCACCCCGGTAGCCGCAGGGAATTCTGCCAGCAAAACCGCACCAAATAGTGGCGCAGGTTTCGTGAGGCGTGTCCGCTGCGGGAATCCTGCAGGGAAACAAAAGTTTAGACTTGCCCCGGCCGTAGTCCTGGCGACGCATCTCTCTCTTCTGAACGTAGCCCCGCCTCCTGGGATGACGCTGTAAACCATGTGACCGCTGCAGCAGTCACATGGGATGAAACGTCATGACAGGAGGCCGGGCTGCGCTAAGAATAGAGGATCGCGTCACCAGGACTACGGCCGGGGCAAGTCTAAACTTTTTTATAAATGTAAAAAAGTACCTTTTTTTTTTCTCTTTTGTGATTTTTGCGGCAGAACCGCAGCATTTCCGCAACAGAGGAGCAGCGATTCCACAGAATACATTGACACGCTGCGGCTTAAAAAGCCACACTGCAGGTCCATTATTTTTGCAGCGTGCGGATGAGATTTGTTTAAACCTCATCCACTCCGCTGCGACTGTGATACGCTGCGGATTATCCACAATAAAATGTGTTGCATAAAATCCGCAGTGTTCATGCCTAGTGTGTTCCTACCCTAAGGCCGGATTCACACGAGCGTGTGCTTTTTGCGTGCGCAAAAACGTGGCGTTTTGCGCATGCAAAAGGTCCATAACAGCTCCGTGTGTCAGCAGCGTATGATGCGTGGCTGCGTGATTTTCGCGCAGCCGCCATCATTATGACACTCTGTTTGTATGTTTGTAGCACGTGGTGCTTTTCTGTTTTCATTCATAGTTTATACGGCTGCGGAAGTGCTGGCCGTGATTTTCACGCACCCATTGACTTCAATGGGTGCGTGATGCGCGAACAATGCACAAATATCGGACATGTCGTGAGTTTTACGCAGCGGACACACGGACACACGCTGCGTGAAAATCACTGACAGTCTGAACGGCCCCATAGAGTAACACAGGTCCGTGCAAGGCGCGTGAAAATCACACACGTTGCACGGATGTATTACACGTTCGTCTGAATAAGCCCTAACAATAAGGCCCAGTTCACAGAGTTTTTGGGCCTTGATATTGACTCGGACACTGCGTCAGAATCAGCACCAAACAACTTCCAAAACCGCCTCCCATTGATTTAATCTGAAATCAATGGGAGCCAGTCGCGGAAAAAAGAAAAAGCAGCACGTCCTTTCTTGCCGCGGTTCCGCCTCTGACCTCCCATCGAAATCAATGGGAGGCAGAAAATGCATTTTTCCCTGCGTTTTTTGTCTGCTGTCCTCAATCGCCGCAGGCAAAAAACGCAGCAAAAAACGCGGCAAGATAGTGTGGGCAGGTCAAAATCTGCCTCAAAATTCTTTAAGGAATTTTGAGGCAGATTTTTTCGGCCTGCAAAATACTCTGTGTGAACAGGGCCATACATAAACAGCACTTTGAGACATTTTACTCACTGTGTCAGAAGAGATGCTCCCACTCCAGTGTTCGTCAGGCGATGTCTTCGGTCCAGATGTCGTCCTTCACCTCCAGGCAATGGCGGGGATCGAAGAACTCCTGCCGCCGCGCAAGAACTGGACTCCTCCCCCTCTCCTTACGCAGCTACGCTCTGGAGAAGGAGGAGGAGGCGGAGTCGGACGAGGAGGCGGAGTCGGACGAGGAGGCGCTGGACGAGGAGGCCGAGGCGGAGTCGGAGGCGTGCCAGCAGGTAATTAGACTGTGCGCCGCTGTCCTGGCTGTTCTTCCCAGTTGATTGGTCGCTGTACTTTTGGTGCGTGCGCACCGCATCCCTCTCGGCGGCGGGCACGAGCGGGTTGCTTTCCGGCGTGTCCGGTCGTTCGCGCGTGAGCGCGCATTTGCGGTAACGAGCGCGATGTTTCGCGGCGGCGTTAGAGAGGGGGGCCCGCAGCTCACGCCGGTGTTTGACGAGAGGGGGGCCCGCAGCTCACGACATTGCTTTGGTGAAAAGAACAGGCCCCATTGCAGGGGCCTGTTTTTTTCTACCAAAGGCAAGTCGCGGCAGTTGCCGGGCCCCCCTTTCAATTAAGTTTGGCCGGGCCCCCTACAGTAGTACCCCTAATACCCCCCTGATGGTGGCCCTGGGACAAAACAATGAAAACGCACAAAAAGGGACTCCATTTAGGAAACTACACCTCTTGAGGAATGCATCTAGGGGTGTAGTGAGCATTTTGACCCCACAGATGTTTCATAGAATTTGTTAGAATTAGGCAGTGAAAATAAAAACAGTCCTTTTTCTTCAATAAGACGTAGCTTTAGCGCAAATTTTTTCATTTTCTCAACAAATAAAGGAAAAAAAGAACCCAACATTTGTAAAGCTATTTCTCCCGAGTACAGCAATACCCCATATGTGGTCATAAACTGCTGTTTGGGCAAACCGCAGGGCTCAGATGGGAAGGACCGCCATTTGGAGTGCAGATGTTGCTGGATTGGTTTCTGGGCACCTGAACCAAGCAAATATGGTACTATTTGCTTGGTACTATATTTGTTTGAGTATTGCTGGTGTTTTATAATGTGGGGGTACATGTAAGCGGGGCGGAGTATATAAGGGGCATAGTCAGGTGGTATAAAAAAATAAAAATAATCCATAGATGTGTGTTACGCTGTGAAGCAATCCTTTCTGCACAGGCCGGTGTCGCACTGATAAATAGTGACATTTCTTATCCCCCTTTTGGTCCACACTCCGCACCTTTGTAGTTTGGGGAATTTTGCTGGGAAAGTATTATCCTGGTATAATACGGGCACCGTCGCTTCCAGAGGATATGTTTGGGCCCTCCCCTTCCTGGTTCCCTAATTTTAGGTCCTTGATAAATCGCCTCTTGAAACAGAAGAAATGTTCCCCTCGGGCACAACTGCATATTTTTTTATTTCCTGACTTATTGGAGCCATAACTGATTTTATTTTTCATAGATGTAGCGGTATGAGGGCTGGTTTGTTGCGGGACGAGCTGTAGTTATTATTGGTACCATTTTGGGGTACATACAACTTTTTGATCACCTTTTATCCTATTTTTTGGGATGCTAGGTAAACAAAAAAACGCAATTCTGGCACAGCTTTTTTTGGTTTTTTTTATACAGCGTTCACCACGCATTATAAACTACATGTTAACTTTATTCTGCGGGTCAGTACGATTCCGGCGATACCTAATTTATAGCACTTTTTTATGTTTTACAACTTTTTGCACAATAAAATTACTTTTGTAAAAAGAATGTATTTTTTCTGTCGCCAAGTTGTGAGAACCATAACTTTTTAATTTTTTTGTCGACGGACGTGTATGAGGGCTTGTTTTTTGCGGGACGAGCTATAGTTTTTATAGGTACCATTTTTGGATACGTGCGACTTTTTGATCACTTTTTATTGTAATATTTGTAGGGCAAAGTGACCAAAAAACAGAAACTCTGGTAACGTTTTTTACGGGTTTTTTTTACGCTGTTCACCGCGTGCAATAAATAATACAATATTTTGATACCTCAGGTTGTTACGGTCGTGGCGATACCAAATACATATGGTTTATTATTATTTTTCAATAATAAAGGACTTGATAAGAGTAAAAGGGGGATTGTGTGTTATTTGATTACTTGAAACTTTTATTGTTTTCAAACTTTTATTTTTTGCACTTTTTTTTACACTTTTTTATACTTTTTTTACACTTTTCTTCAAGTCCCACTAGGGGACTTGAAGGTCCAACGGTCAGATTTTTTTTTTTCTAATACATTGCACTACCTATGTAGTGCAATGTATTAGATCTGTCAGTCATTCACTGACAGCAAGCCGTTTAGGCTTCGCCTCCCGGCGGGGCCTAAATCGGCTTCCGTAATGGCAGAGCAGGAGACCATTGTGTCTCCTGTTGCCATAACAGCAGTCGCCAGTCCCGATTGCCTGTCAGGGCTGGCGATCTGCTTGTAACCGCTACGATGCAGCAATCGCTTTCGATTGCTGCATCGAAGGGGTTAATGGCAGGGATCGGAGCTAGCTCCGGTTCCTGCCGTTACAGGTGGATGTCAGCTGTACAGTACAGCTGACATCCACCGCTGATGACGCCGGATCAGCTCCTGACCCGGCGCCATCTTGCCGGCAGCTACGGAAGCCGATCGGGCTCCGCCGCCGGGCGGATCTTGACCGGCTTCGGTGCTAGGCAGACCGGGAGGCCAGTATTAGGCCTCCGGTTGCCATTGCAGCCACCGGAACCCCGGCAATTTCATTGCTGGGGCTCCGATGAGCTGCAAACACCTTAAGTGCAGCGATCGCGTTTGAGCGCTGCACTTAAGGGGTTAATGGCGGGGATCGAAGCTAATTTCGGTCCCCGCCGTTACAGTCGGATGTCAGCTGTAAGATACAGCTGAGATCCGACGCTGATGGCACCGACTCAGCTTCTGAGCCGGTGCCAAACGTTTGACGTACATGTACGGCATTTTGCGGGAAGTCAATGCTTTCCATGACGTACATGTACGTCAAATGTCGGGAAGGGGTTAACCCCTTCCCGCACCTTGACGTAACTGTACGTCGACAGTGGCGGATTAAGAAGACCATTGGCCCTGGGCTGTTACCCAAACTTGGACCCCCTTCTCCACCACCACCCTGCCGCGCCGTAACTATTGCTAACACTACCTAAACACTAGTACACAAAGTAGGCACATTATGCACAAAGTACACACAGTACGCACATTATGCACAAAGTACGCACATTATGCACAAAGTACGCACATTATGCACAAAGTACGCACATTATGCACAAAGTACACACAGTACACAAAGTAGGCACATTATGCACAAAGTACGCACAGTACACAAAGTACCACATTATGCACAAAGTACACAAAGTAGGCACATTATGCACAAAGTACGCACAGTACACAAAGTACCACATTATGCACAAAGTACGCAAATTATGCACAAAGTACGCACATTATGCACAAAGTACACAAAGTACGCACATTATGCACAAAGTACGCACATTATGCACAAAGTACGCACATTATGCACAAAGTACGCACATTATGCACATTATGCACAAAGTACGCACATTATGCACAAAGTACGCACATTATGCACAAAGTACACAAAGTAGGCACATTATGCACAAAGTACGCACATTATGCACAAAGTACACAAAGTACCACATTATGCACAAAGTACACAAAGTAGGCACATTATGCACAAAGTACGCACAGTACACAAAGTACCATATTATGCACAAAGTACGCACATTATGCACAAAGTAAGGACATTATGCACAAAGTACGCACATTATGCACAAAGTACACAAAGTATGCACATTATGCACAAAGTACGCACATTATGCACAAAGTACACAAAGTACGCACATTATGCACAAAGTAGGCACATTATGCACAAAGTACGCACATTATGCACAAAGTACACAAAGTACGCACATTATGCACAAAGTAGGCACATTATGCACAAAGTATGCACAGTACACAAAGTACCACATTATGCACAAAGTACGCACATTATTCACAAAGTACACACATTATGCACAAAGTACACAAAGTACGCACATTATGCACAAAGTACCCACATTATGCACAAAGTACACAAAGTACGCACATTATGCACAAAGTAGGCACATTATGCACAAAGTATGCACAGTACACAAAGTACCACATTATGCACAAAGTACGCACATTATGCACAAAGTACGCACATTATGCACAAAGTACGCACAAAGTATGCACATTATGCACAAAGTACGCACAGTACAAAGTACGCACATTATGCACAAAGTACGCACAGTACACAAAGTACACACATTATGCACAAAGTACACAAAGTAGGCACATTATACACAAAGTATGCATAGTACACAAAGTACACACGAGTATGCACATTATACACTAAGTAGGCACATTATACACGAGTATGCACATTATACACAAAGTACACCTTGTAAACACATGAATATGGACATTAAACATACATGAATATGGACATTAAACACACATGAATATGGATATTAAACACACATGCACTTACCTTTTATGTCTTCACTGCAGCTCTTCTCCTGCTCACAGCACAGAGCCCGCCGACAGTCTCCCCTCCCCCATGTCCCGACAGCTAGCAGCAGAGATGTTTAGAGCAGGGAAGGGGGGCTGGAGGGGGAGCTTCTAAAGCAGCACAGACCACGGCTGCTAAGTAGAAGCAAAGCTCCCCTCGCCTGACAGGTGCGGTCCTGGCACCGGGGCTCCCTCCGGTGCTAGCGACGCCACTGGGCATGAGGGGGTTCGGGCGGTCATAGGCTCCTTGGGCCCCCTGGCAGTCTTGGGCCCCGGGCGACCGCCCGAAACGCCCTAATGATAATCCGCCACTGTACGTCGAGGTGTGCAGTAAGTTCGCGCACCTTGACGTGCAGTTACATCTGTGCTTTGACAGTTAACCGCCGCGCGGCGCTACACCGCAGCGGCGGTTAACTGTGCAGGGCGTCTGCCCTGCATTCCCCGTTGCCGATCAGCGGCCTATCGCAGCTGATTTCGGCAGTTAACCCCTTAATTGCGGCGTTCGATTTGAACGCCACAATTAAGGTGTTTAGCGCCGATCGGCAGACCCCATGTGAAATCACGGGGGCTGGCGATCGTACCCATGGCAACCGGACGCCAGACAATGGCTTCCGGGTTGCCATGTACAGAAGCCTATGAAGACCACCCGGAGGGTGGTCGTCGTAGGCTTCCTGTCAGTGTGACTGTTACGTCACAATGACAGTTGGAGTGCATTACACTACGTGTGTAGTGTAATGTATTCCAGCAGCGATCAGAGCTGCAAGTCTAAGTGTCCCCTAGTGGGACAAGTAAAAAAAGTAAAAAAAAGAATAAAAATGTTTTAAAAAAAAGTGTAAAAATAAAAGTTAGAAGTGACATAAACATGAACTGCTTTTTTTCCTATAATAAGTCTTTTATTATAGGAAAAAAAATGAACACGTAAAAAAAAAGTACACATATTTGGTATTACCGCGTTCGTAACGACCCCAACTATAAAACTATAATATTATTTTTCCCACACGGTGAACACCGCAAGAAAAATAAATGAAAAACAAAGCGAGAATCACTATTTTTTGGTCACCACGCCTCACAAAATATACAATAAAAAGTGATCAAAAAGTCGCATGTACGCCAAAATTGTACCGATACAAACTACAACCCGTCCCGCAAAAAACAAGCCCTTACACAGCTTTTTTGACTGAAAAATAAAAAAGTAAAGGCTCTCAGAATATGGTGACACAGAAAATAAATTATTTTCTAAATAAGTAATTTTATTGCGCAAACGCTGCAAAACATAAAAAAACCTATATACATATGGTATCGCCGTAATTGTACCGACCCGCAGAATACAATATAACGGTCATTTATAGCCCAGGGTGAACGCTGTAAAAAATAACTAAAAATCATTGTCAGAATTGATGGTTTTTGGTCACCTTGCTTGCCGAAAAATGGAATAAAAAGTGATCAACAAAATCGCATGTACCCCAAAATGGTACCAATGAAAATTACAGATTGTCCCGCAACAAATAAGCCCTCACGCAGCTCCGGTGGTGAAAAAATAAAAAAAGTTCCGGCTCCCAGATTATGGCGATGCAAAATGTGCAGAGTGTTCCAAAAGCGGATAAGATCGGGCGCCATTTATAATATAAGTGCAACACTGGCCACATATCTGCAGATTATTATTTATTTACCCCATTATTATACCCTCTTATTATGCCCTGATATACTCTGCCCAGCCTACATTTGCCCCCACATTATAAACTGAAATACCAGCAAAACGCCAGAGCTTCTACCAAACAAAATCTGCGCTCCAAAAGCCAAATAACGTCCCTCCCTTCTGAGCCCTACAGCGTGCCCAAACAGCCGTTTATGTCCACCGATATGGCATCGCCATACCCGGGAGAACCCTGTTAATATTTTATTTGTGGTATTTGTGGCACAAACTGGGCACAACATATAGTGCACTAAAATGGCACATCAGTGGAAAATTTTAATTTTCACTTTCCACCATCGGCTGCGAATTAAACCCTTCGCGCACCATGACTTAATAGCATGTCGTGGTGTGTGGGGTGATATATGGAGTGTCTCACGCACTGAGCCCGTGCCATACGCTGCGGGTGTCAGCTGTGTATTACAGCTGATACCCGGGACTAACGGACAGAAACAGCGATCGCGCTGTTACAGGAGCCTGTAAAAATCACAATAAACTACAATACATTAGTATTGCAGTGTATTCTACCAGTGATCTAACGATTGCTGGTTCAAGTCTCCCAGGGGGACTAATAAAATATGTAAAAACAAAAGTAAATAGTTATTATTAGTGGAAAAAATTTAATAAATATTTAAAGTCCAAAAAGAAACCCTTTTCATATTTTTTCTCTAAAGTAATGTAAAAAAAGAAAGAAAATACACAAAATTGGTATCGCTGTGTCCGTAAAAGTCCAAGCTATTACAATATACCATTATTGAACTCGCACGGTGAACGCCGTGAAAAATAAAGAATTTTAAATGGCAAAATCGCAGTTTTTTGGTCACCTTCGCTCTAACAAAAAATTTAATAAAAAGTGCTGAAAAAGTCTTATGTACCAAAAAATTATACGAATAAAAACTAAAGCTCGTCCCGCAAAAAATAAGCCCCCACACCACTCTATTGACGGAAAAATAAAGACGTTGTGGCTCTCGGAAAGCGGGGAGGAAAAACAAAAAAGAAAAAGCAAAACATGGATCAGTCCGGAAAGGGTTAATTTATTTTCTAATAAAAAAACATTTATGACCACATGTGGGGTATTGCCGTACTCGGGAGAAATTGCTTTACAAATGTTGTGGCGCATTTTCTCCTTTATCCTTTGTGAAATTGAAAAAATTCAACATTTTAGTGGAAATATTGTTGATATTAATTTTCACGGCCTAATTCTAATAAATTCTGCAAAAGACGTGTGGGGCCTAAATTCTCACTATACCCCTAGATAGATTCCTTAAGTGGTGTAGTTTACCTAATGGGGTTACTTTTGAGAGGTTTCCATTGTTTTAGTACCTCAGGGGCTTTGCACATTCGACATGACACCCAAAAACGACTCCAGTTAAATTTGAGCTCCAAAAGCCAAATGGTGCCCCTTCCCTTCTAAGCCCCGGTGTGGGTCCAAACAGCAGTTTATTACCACATGTTGTGTATTTACGTAATCAGGAGAACTTGTTTTACAAATGTTGGGGTGCTTTTTCTCCTTTATTCCTTGTACAAATTAAAAATGTCTAAGTTCTTACAGAAAAAAAGTTCTTACAGACTAATTCCAATGACTTCAGCAAAACAACTGTTTGGTCAAAATGCTAACTTTACCCCTAGAAAAATTCCATGAGGGGTGTAGTGGGTTTCCACGGTTTTCATCCCTCCAGTGCATTGCAAACGTGACACGGCACTGAAAACTATTCCAGCAAAATCAGAAATCCCAAATCCAAATGGTGCTCCTTCCCTTCTGAGGCCGACTGTGTGTCCAAACAGCAGTTTATTACCACATATGAGGTATTGCTATAATCGTAAGAAATTGTTTTACATATGTTGGGGTGTTTTTTCTACTTTATTACTTGTAAATATTTAAAATTTTTACGTTTTTTCACAATAAAAGTAGATTTTCATCTTCACATACTAATTCAAATAAATTTAGCAAAAAAACTGTGGGTTCAAAATGCTAACTATACCCATAGATAAATTACTTGAGGGGTATAGTTTCCAAAATGGGGTCACTTTTTGGGAGCCTTTACTGTTTTGGTACCACAAGACCTATTCAAACCTGACATGGTACCTAAAATAGATTCTAAAAAAAGGAGGCCCCAAAATCCACTAATTGCTCCTTTGCTTCTGAGGCTGGTGCCTCAGTCCATTACCGCACTAGGACCACATGTGGGATATTTCTAAAAACTGCAGAATCTGGGCAATAAATATTGAGTTGCGTTTCTCTGGTAAAACCTTCTGTGGTACAGAAAAAATGTATTACAAATTAATTTTCGAAAAAAAAATGAAATTTGTAAATTTCACTCTACTTTGCTTTAATTCCTGTGAAACGCCTAAAGGGTTAAAACACTTTCTGAATGCAGTTTTGAATACTTTGAGGGGTGCAGTTTTCAAAATGGGGTGATTTATGGGGACTTTCTATTATATAAGGCCCTCAAAGCCACTTCAGAACTGAACTGGTCCCTGAAAAAATAGGCTTTTGAAATTTTCTTGAAAATATGAGAAATTGCTACTAAAGTTCTAAGCCTTGTAACGTCCTAGAAAAATAAAAGAATGTTCAAAAAACGATGCAAACATAAAGTAGACATATGGGAAATATAAAATAGTAAGTATTTTGTGTGGTATTACTATCTGTTTTACAAGTAGATGCATTTAAATTTAGAAAAATGCTAATTTTTGCTAATTTTCTTTAAATCTTGGTGTTTTTTACAAATAAATATTGAATTTATCGAACAAATTTGTTCCCAAACATAAAGTACAATATGTCATGAGAAAACATTCTCAGAATCACTTGGATAGGCAAAAGCATTCCGGAGTTATTACCACATAAAGTGACACAAGTCCGATTTGAAAAATCGGCTCAGTCCTGAAGGGGTTAAGAAGCGTGTTATGACCAGATTGATCACATGTGCCATGCAAGGAGCGTGTGTCAGGTGATCTAGACGCAGTGCAGCCACAATGTTCTTCCCGTTATCAGAGACAACATTGCCCAGTATGAGTTTCAGAGGAGACAGCCAGCGTGAGATTTCCTCCTTGATGCACAGCAGCAGCTCCTGCCCTGTGTGGCTTTTCTCGCCCAGGCTCAGCAGGTGTAAGACAGCGTTGTGGCGTTTCACCTTGCACCTATGAAAAGAGGAGGGAGGAGGAGTGGAAGATACGCTGTGTCCTGTCGGGGACGGGAAGACCTCCATTGAGGAGGGCAAGGAGGAGGAGGAGGAGTAGGAGGATGGTAGGCGCCTTGTGTCCGGAGTTGAACCAGAAAGATACAAGCGTGGAGGTGGTAATGCCTGGCATTGCTGCGGTGGTGCAATGGACTGCAAAATATTGACCCAGTGGGCCGTGAAAGACATGTACTGTCGCTGCCCATAGTTGCTGCTCCACGTGTCGACGGTGGCATATACCCTGCTGCACACGGATAATTGCAAGGACTGGCACACCTTTTCCTCCACGTGCTTGTGCAAGGCAGGGACAGCTGTTTTGGAGAAGTAATGTCGGCTAGGTATTCGCCACCTAGGCTGAGCGCACGCCATCAATTGTTTGAAGCCGGCGGAGTCGACCAGGTGGTACGGCAGCGACTGCACCACCAACAACTTAGCCAGGTGTGAATTAAGCCGCACGACATGTGGATGACTGGGTATATATTGTTGCTTATTGGACAACGATTCCGTAATGGATAACTGACGGGACGTAGGAGGAGCACTAGATGACAGTGATGATGATGATGACAACGACATGGTGGATAAGGCCTGGCTACTACTTAGATGACAGGGACTCGGAGCAGCAGCAGCGGCAGAGGGGTCTTCATTAGATGTACATGATGGTGGGGCATGTCGATTGTCCCACATGGCCTTGTGATGCCGCTCCATGTGTTTACGTATCATGCGTTTACTATCAGCCACGCCGCGGTGCACTCAGGGAATGCTGGGTGTTGTAGTAGTACTACTACAAAGGCTGCCTGTATTGCAAGTTGGATTGTTATTTGTTATGATAACGGCCAGGGATGAGCCCCTTCTAAAAGCGTATTCACACACTGGCTTGGCAAATGGCAATGAATGAGAATTTCTATCAGCCACGCCGCGGTGCACTCAGGGAATGCTGGGCGTTGTAGTACTACTACAAAGGCTGCCTGTATTGCAAGTTGGATTGTTATTTGTTATGTTAACGGCCGGGGATGAGCCCCTTCTAAAAGTGTATTCACACAGTGGCTTGGCAAATGGCAATGAATGAGAATTTCTATCAGCCACGCCGCGGTGCACTCAGGGAATGCTGGGCGTTGTAGTACTACTACAAAGGCTGCCTGTATTGCAAGTTGGATTGTTATTTGTTATGATAACGGCCAGGGATGAAACACGCCTTACTTTCTGCTTGAAGATACGGCAATGTGCCATGTTTTCGTCCTCCATGAAGGTACAGAAAAATTGCCACACGGCAGAGTACCGTAAAGAGGTAGTACCACGTCCACCACCACCACCACCACCACCCGAGCTTGCCCCTTGTCTGGCAGGCTTTTTTCGGGAGCCTACACCAGCATCAGTGTCGCCGTCACCGGCTCCTGAGCTGACCCTACCGCTGCAATGTTTTGCAGATTGACTTCTGCCCCTACCTTGGCTTGGCTGTTTATCACTGCCAGTGCCGCCACTACTACCCTCCTCCTCTGACGCCGTCATCACCTCGTCACCTGGTTCCCACGTCCTGTCTAAAACAACATCATCATCATAGCCCTCCTCATCATCCCCGCCACTTCTGTCACTGTGTTGTGAATGTGATGTGACATCATGGTGGGCTCCATGCCCCCTCTCATTACTGCGTCTGCCACCACGGCTACCACCACCAACACCCCCACTACCACAGCTATGCGTCTCGGACACCGCTTCCACCTCCACCACCGCCGCAACACACTCCGTTGGCTGACTCACGGAAAACAAATCATCATCACTATGTTTTTCAGTATCTTCCTTCGCACCCGAGGAGATGTCTCTTAGGACTCCCAGGAAAGATGGCTTCCCGCTAGGAAGGGGGAGTGAAGACATAGATGATGGAATGGAAACGCTAGAAATACCCATATTACTACTGTCACTGTGCCAAGGAACTGTAGAGGATCTGGAATCCAACGAAACCTGGCTTGAAGCCAGATCGTCAGAGTCTTCCTGCTGAGATGACCGCGAGCCAGCCAACCAGTACACAATGGCCGTATTGTCTAAAGTAACCCGCCCACCGGAGGAGATGGACACATCTGGCTTGCTGATACTGCTACTACTACTACCAGCAGGCACATGGCTGCTGCTACTAGTGGAACTGGGCACATGTCTTGTGCCACAAATGCTGGTACTGGGTCTGGCACCAACAGATCCAACATTTGGACTGGAAGAGGACACGGAATGGGTGTTTTTTCCTCTACCCTGTCCTTTCACAACCATTTTTTTTACCAGACATTTCACTGCTGGAGTGCAGCAAGTTGAATCAAAACCCGGGGGATGAGCCCCTTCTAAAAGCGTATTCACACACTGGCTTGGCAAATGGCAATGAATGAGAATTTCTATCAGCCACACCGAGGTGCACTCAGGGAATGCTGGGCGTTGTAGTAGTACTACTACAAAGGCTGCCTGTATTGCAAGTTGGATTGTTATTTGTTATGATAACGGCCAGGGATGAGCCCCTTCTAAAAGCGTATTCACACACTGGCTTGGCAAATGGCAATGAATGAGAATTTCTATCAGCCACACCAAGGTGCACTCAGGGAATGCTGGGCGTTGTAGTAGTACTACTACAAAGGCTGCCTGTATTGCAAGTTGGATTGTTATTTGTTATGATAACGGCCAGGGATGAGCCCCTTCTAAAAGCGTATTCACACACTGGCTTGGCAAATGGCAATGAATGAGAATTTCTATCAGCCACGCCACGGTGCACTCAGGGAATGCTGGGCGTTGTAGTACTACTACAAAGGCTGCCTGTATTGCAAGTTGGATTGTTATTTGTTATGTTAACGGCCGGGGATGAGCCCCTTCTAAAAGCGTATTCACACACTGGCTTGGCAAATGGCAATGAATGAGAATTTCTATCAGCCACACCGAGGTGCACTCAGGGAATGCTGGGCGTTGTAGTAGTACTACTACAAAGGCTGCCTGTATTGCAAGTTGGATTGTTATTTGTTATGATAACGGCCAGGGATGAGCCCCTTCTAAAAGCGTATTCACACACTGGCTTGGTAAATGGCAATGAATGAGAATTTCTATCAGCCACGCCGCGGTGCACTCAGGGTATGCTGGGCGTTGTAGTAGTACTACTACAAAGGCTGCCTGTATTGCAAGTTGGATTGTTATTTGTTATGTTAACGGCCGGGGATGAGCCCCTTCTAAAAGCGCATTCACACACTGGCTTGGCAAATGGCAATGAATGAGAATTTCTATCAGCCACGCCGCGGTGCACTCAGGGAATGCTGGGCATTGTAGTAGTACTACTACAAAGGCTGCCTGTATTGCAAGTTGGATTGTTATTTGTTATGTTAACGGCCGGGGATGAGCCCCTTCTAAAAGCGTATTCACACACTGGCTTGGCAAATGGCAATGAATGAGAATTTCTATCAGCCACGCCGCGGTGCACTCAGGGAATGCTGGGTGTTGTAGTAGTACTACTACAAAGGCTGCCTGTATTGCAAGTTGGATTGTTATTTGTTATGATAACGGCCAGGGATGAGCCCCTTCTAAAAGCGTATTCACACACTGGCTTGGCAAATGGCAATGAATGAGAATTTCTATCAGCCACGCCGCGGTGCACTCAGGGAATGCTGGGCGTTGTAGTACTACTACAAAGGCTGCCTGTATTGCAAGTTGGATTGTTATTTGTTATGTTAACGGCCGGGGATGAGCCCCTTCTAAAAGTGTATTCACACAGTGGCTTGGCAAATGGCAATGAATGAGAATTTCTATCAGCCACGCCGCGGTGCACTCAGGGAATGCTGGGCGTTGTAGTACTACTACAAAGGCTGCCTGTATTGCAAGTTGGATTGTTATTTGTTATGATAACGGCCAGGGATGAGCCCCTTCTAAAAGCGTATTCACACACTGGCTTGGCAAATGGTAATGAATGAGAATTTCTATCAGCCACGCCGCGGTGCACTCAGGGAATGCTGGGCGTTGTAGTACTACTACAAAGGCTGCCTGTATTGCAAGTTGGATTGTTATTTGTTATGTTAACGGCCGGGGATGAGCCCCTTCTAAAAGCGTATTCACACACTGGCTTGGCAAATGGCAATGAATGAGAATTTCTATCAGCCACGCCGCGGTGCACTCAGGGAATGCTGGGCGTTGTAGTACTACTACAAAGGCTGCCTGTATTGCAAGTTGGATTGTTATTTGTTATGTTAACGGCCGGGGATGAGCCCCTTCTAAAAGTGTATTCACACAGTGGCTTGGCAAATGGCAATGAATGAGAATTTCTATCAGCCACGCCGCGGTGCACTCAGGGAATGCTGGGCGTTGTAGTACTACTACAAAGGCTGCCTGTATTGCAAGTTGGATTGTTATTTGTTATGATAACGGCCAGGGATGAGCCCCTTCTAAAAGCGTATTCACACACTGGCTTGGCAAATGGTAATGAATGAGAATTTCTATCAGCCACGCCGCGGTGCACTCAGGGAATGCTGGGCGTTGTAGTACTACTACAAAGGCTGCCTTTATTGCAAGTTGGATTGTTATTTGTTATGTTAACGGCCGGGGATGAGCCCCTTCTAAAAGTGTATTCACACAGTGGCTTGGCAAATGGCACTGAATGAGAATTTCTATCAGCCACGCCGCGGTGCACTCAGGGAATGCTGGGCGTTGTAGTACTACTACAAAGGCTGCCTGTATTGCAAGTTGGATTGTTATTTGTTATGTTAACGGCCGGGGATGAGCCCCTTCTAAAAGCGTATTCACACACTGGCTTGGCAAATGGCAATGAATGAGAATTTCTATCAGCCACGCCGCGGTGCACTCAGGGAATGCTGGGCATTGTAGTAGTAGTACTACTACAAAGGCTGCCTGTATTGCAAGTTGGATTGTTATTTGTTATGTTAACGGCCGGGGATGCGCCCCTTCTAAAAGCGTATTCACACTGACACTGGCTTGGCAAATGGCAATGAATGAGAATTTCTATCAGCCATGCCACGGTGCACTCAGGGAATGCTGGGCGTTGTAGTAGTACTACTATAAAGGCTGCCTGTATTGCAAGTTGGATTGTTATTTGTTATGTTAACGGCCGGGGATGAGCCCCTTCTAAAAGCGTATTCACACACTGGCTTGGCAAATGGCAATGAATGAGAATTTCTATCAGCCACGCCGCGGTGCACTCAGGGAATGCTGGGCGTTGTAGTACTACTACAAAGGCTGCCTGTATTGCAAGTTGGATTGTTATTTGTTATGTTAACGGCCGGGGATGAGCCCCTTCTAAAAGCGTATTCACACACTGGCTTGGCAAATGACAATGAATGAGAATTTCTATCAGCCACGCCGCGGTGCACTTAGGGAATGCTGGGCGTTGTAGTACTACTACAATGGCTGCCTGTATTGCAAGTTGGATTGTTATTTGTTATGTTAACGGCCGGGGATGAGCCCCTTCTAAAAGCGTATTCACACACTGGCTTGGCAAATGGCAATGAATGAGAATTTCTATCAGCCACGCCGCGGTGCACTCAGGGAATGCTGGGCATTGTAGTACTACAAAGGCTGCCTGTATTGCAAGTTGGATGCAACGAGGATGAGCCCCTTATAAAAGCGTATTCACACACTGGCTGAGTAGTGAGTAGTGGATGAGCCCCTTCGATTGCTGGATTCCTGGCTTTTAGATTCCTAAAGCTTTCCCTTACTGCACAGAGATGCTATCCCTACAGCTCCTGTCTCTAAAATGGCCGCTGAGCACCGTGCATAGACTTTTATTGCAGGCTTGAGCCCGCCCCTATGCTGCCTCCCGATTGGCTGGGAGAGCCGTTTGCAAGGCATTATGGGGTAGCCTGATGTCAGGTGATATTGTGAAATCCTCCATTTTAGATCTATCATGTGGCAGGCGCCAGAATGTAGCCGGGTTCGGTCAAAACGGGTTCGGCCGAACCCGGTGAAGTTCGGATTCGCTGCGAACCGAACTTTTCCCGATGTACGGACCGAAACCGGGTTCGGTTGTCCCAGTTCGCTCATCTCTACTCACCGTATACATGTTGTTGTGGAGGACCAAGAACAGTTATCATAAATGGCGTAAGTGATAGATTGAACTTTTGGAATGTTTTAATGAATAGTATGTCTAAAACAAGGCTCATGGGTATCCCCATTCACCGTTTTATATATTACACTTTAGTTAACACATCAAGTCAAAAATACCTGTATTTCTTTTAAATGAAAGTGTTTGGTCAAGAAAACCCATTGAAAGAATCCCGAATTAAAGGGGTTATCAAAAATGTTAAAATTGATGGCCTATCCTTAGGATAGGCCATCTATATTAGATTGGTGGGGGTCCAACTCTCTGCACTGTTTAAAAGGGTCACTGCACTTAAGCGAGCGCTGCAGCCTCTTCATTGTTTACCTTGGGTTCCAGGCTGTTCACACTTTCGAAGCGACTGTGCATGGTATTACAGCATTGTCCCATACAAGTGAATGGAACAGCGCTGCAATGCCTTAGATGGTCCTCCATTCAAGAACCTCGTCTTTTAGCAAGAGCGGACAGAGAGCATCTCTTGGTTTAGAGATATCCTGTGTTTGGGCGGATTATATTGAGGAAAATCTGTGCAACCAACCTGGGCCCAAGTGTCTGGGGGCCTATGAAATTAGTTTTTATCTGTTCCTTGTTATCACTGTGCAAAGCATCCCTCACAAAATCTTTGTATTCTCCAATCTTCAATTCAGGGCTGAGGTTGGAGGAGAATCTGTTCAGATCCTTTCATATGTTAACTATTAACCACCTGTGTGGGTGCCGGGACTTTGCACAGCAGCAATAGACCTTATTAGCACAGTCAGCAAATCAGCTGCTGCACAGTAGTCCCGGCGCCCGCACAACCTGCTACTAGCTCAGATATGAAAGGAAGTATCCCACAAAATAAAATATGTGAAAAGGATAGCCTACTACACAAAGTTGCATTTCTACGATACTACAAACCAGGAACAGGACTATTACTTTGCAATGCCAAGTGTAACCACACGGTGTGCTGTTTATCAGAACAGGAGCAACCTTTACTGAGGCTACTGTAGTACTGTAAAGTGACACCTTGTTGTAGTAATAATTAGTGCAATCATTTATATCTGATTTGCTTAGGGGAAGGCATTACATTAAATATGGCACTCGTTGCATTACAGTTGGGTTATAGACAGTCTGATACGTGAGCCCCAGTGAGATGTGTTTCCTACTATATATGTCTCACAGTGCATGACATGAATGCTAAAACCTAATGCTACATGACCATTTGATTTATTCTATATCTGTATCTTGATGCAAAAATGGAGAATCAATCAAATGGCATTTACAATACCGATGTTATACAATATGAAACAACCAACTTTTGTACTCTCCCTTTTATTAAAAAATTTTTGCACTAAAACCTTACTCGCTGCTTTCTAACAGTCAACATACATAACTTATTTACTGCATGATTTATTACAAACCTTCTCTAATTTTGGGAACCTGTCATATGCTAAGAAAGAAAACCTAAGACAAACAAAATCTTGCCCTACATCCACCACAAAAAGTCATATTTTGGGACACCCCCTCACGCAGCTGCTAGCTGGATGACTTCCACATTTTTCAGCACTAAGGACCTTATTCATATAATCCCACAAAAATCTTGGGGTTAATTTCTTAATCCAAGCAAAATGCTCCAAATAAAATAGATGGAGGTTCTAACCATAATATTCTAAATAAATAGACCTGAAAGCAATTAATATTTAATGTAGCAGATTAAGATTTGCAGCAGACATTTTAAGCATGTGTTATAACAGTAGATTCATGTTTCAAATATCAAACTTTAATATTTCTAATAGCTTTTTCTAGCATAATATTAAAACATATTGCTCGATTTCATCCTTGCTTGGGCTGTTAGAAAAATGCAACAGAAATTCTTCAGAATATGACTTAAGAATATGTCCTATATTTGTTGAGTATATTGATGTATATATACAGTATATATAATATAGATCACACACACCAATAATGTTTTAGAAGACCAATTTTACAGTGTAATCAAGTGCAATATAGTTAGTCCATGCAGGTACCTTTATATGTATGCCCTGGTGTGATGCTGATATACATATATGTATATATATATATATATATATATATATATATATACATATACACTACCGTATACATATACACTACCTTATTTTTGCAAGAAAAGCACAGTTTTTTTCAATGAAGATAACATTAAATTTTAATCCGAAATACACTCTATACATTGTTAATGTGCTAAATGACTATTCTAGCTGCAAACGTCTGGTTTTTAATGCAATATCTACATAGGTGTATAGAGGCCCATTTCCAGCAACCATCACTCCAGTGTTCTAATGGTACATTGTGTTTGCTAACTGTGTTAGAAGGCTAATGGATGATTAGAAAACACTTGAAAACCCTTGTGCAATTATGTTAGCACCGCTGTAAACAGTTTTGCTGTTTAGAGGAGCTATAAAACTGACCTTCCTTGGAGCTAGTTGAGAATCTGGAGCATTACATTTGTGGGTTCGATTAAACTCTCAAAATGGCTAGAAAAAGAGAGCTTTCATGTGAAACTCGACAGTCTATTCTTGTTCTTAGAAATTAAGGCTATTCCATGCGAGAAATTGCCAAGAAACTGAAGATTTCCTACAACGGTGTGTACTACTCCCTTCAGAGGACAGCACAAACAGGCTCTAACCAGAGTAGAAAGAGAAGTGGGAGGCCCCGCTGCACAACTGAGCAACAAGACAAGTACATTAGAGTCTCTAGTTTGAGAAATAGACCCCTCACAGGTCCTCAACTGGCAGCTTCATTAAATAGTACCCGCAAAACGCCAGTGTCAACGTATACAGTGAAGAAGCGACTCCGGGATGCTGGCCTTCAGGGTAGAGTGGCAAAGATAAAGCCATATTTGAGACTGGCTAATAAAAGGAAAAGATTAATATGGGCAAAAGCACACAGACATTGGACAGAGGAAGATTGGAAAAAAGTGTTATGGACAGACGAATCGAAGTTTGAGGTGTTTGGATCACACAGAAGAACATTTGTGAGACGCAGAACAACTGAAAAGATGCTGGAAGAGTGCCTGACGCCATCTGTCAAGCATGGTGGAGGTAATGTGATGGTCTGGGGATGATTTGGTGCTGGTAAAGTGGGAGATTTGTACAAGGTAAAAGGGATTTTGAATAAGGAAGGCTATCACTCCATTTTGCAACGCCATGCCATACCCTGTGGACAGCGCTTGATTGGAGCCAATTTCATCCTACAACAGGACAATGACCCAAAGCACACCTCCAAATTATGCAAGAACTATTTAGGGAAGAAGCAGGCAACTGGTATTCTATCTGTAGTGGAGTGGCCAGCGCAGTCACCAGATCTCAACCCCATAGAGCTGTTGTGGGAGCAGCTTGACCGTATGGTACGCAAGAAGTGCCCATCAAGCCAATCCAACTTGTGGGAGGGGCTTCTGGAAGCATGGGGTGAAATTTCTCCCGATTACCTCAGCAAATTAACAGCTAGAATGTCAAAGGTCTGCAATGCTGTAATTGCTGCAAATGGAGCATTCTTTGACGAAAGCAAAGTTTGAAGGAGAAAATTATTATTTGAAATAAAAATTATTTCTAACCTTGTCAATGTCTTGACTATATTTTCTAGTCATTTTGCAACTCATATGATAAATATAAGTGTGAGTTTTCATGGAAAACACAAAATTGTCTGGGTGACCCCAAACTTTTGAATGGTAGTGTATATACACAAAGAGAAAAAGAGAGCGATCCCCATCACATTGATGCAGAAAGTGTTTCCTTTAAATCACACGTGAACAAACAAGCGTTGTAGAAAGGTTTCAGACTTGGCAGGGTCCTTCTTCAAGCTGAATAACGTGATTGAAATAGTGAATACTTAAATACTAAATATCGAGTATCACTTGATCCCATATCAATATTGATGGTCATAAACAAGCAACGTAACTATTATTCTATACCATGTTACAAAAGCTTATGAACAAATCAGTGTAAGGGCGGGTTCACACATGGCGGAATTTCACTTAAATTCCGCTGCGGACACTCCGCAGCGTTAATCCGCAGCGGAGCCGTTTCTCCATTGACTTTCACTTTAATTTAGCAGTGTTCGTTTACACGATGCGTACAATTCCGCTGCGGAGCATAGGCTGCGGAGCGGAATTTGGTGTCCGCAGCATGCTCTGTCTGTTGCGGAGCAGTGGCGGACTCATGGCGGAATTTCTCCATTGACTTCAATGGAGATTCTAAGTTCCGCAATGAAGTCCGCAGCTGTCATGCACATGTCATGTGTGCTGCGGATACGTCTTGCTTTTTTAACTTGACATTTCTTCATTCTGGCTGGACCTATGTATTTCTAGGTCTACAGCCAGACTGAGGAAGTCAATGGGGCTCCCGTAATGACGGGAGCGTTGCTAGGAGACGTCAGTAAATAGTCACTGTCCAGGGTGCTGAAAGAGTTAAGCGATCGGCAGTAACTGTTTCTGCACCCGGGACAGTGACTACCGATCCCAATATACATGTATCTGTAAAAAAAAATGAAGTTCGTACTTACCGAGAACTCCCTGTTTCTGTCTCCAGTCCGGCCTCCCAGGATGACGTTTCAGTGTAAGTGACGGCTGCAGCCAATCACAGGCCAAGCACAGGCTGCAGCGGTCACATGGACTGGCGCGTCATCCAGGGAGGTCGGGCTGGATGCCGAAGGAGGGACGCGTCATCAAGACAACGGGCGGTAAGTATGAATTTCTTTTACTTTCACTAGGGAAAGTGCTGTCCCTTCTCTCTATCCTGCACTGATAGGGAGAAGGGAAGCACTTTTCCCGCAGTCCGCAGCAGCTAGTCCGCATCAATTTTCTGCACATTTTGTGCAGATCCGCAGCCGTAATCCGCAACCCGGATTAGGTGCGGCATTGATGCGGACAGTTGCGGAGGAATTCCGCCATGTGTGGTCATGCCCTTAAAGAGGCTCTGTCACCAGATTTTGCAACCCCTATCTGCTATTACAGTAACTTTTTTATTTTTAAAAAACGAGCATTTTTGGCCAAGTTATGACCATTTCTGTATTTATGCAAATGAGGCTTGCAAAAGTCCAACTGGGCGTGTATTATGTGCGCGCATCGGGGCGTTTTTACTACTTTTACTAGCTGGGCGTTCTGACGAGAAGTATCATCCACTTCTCTTCAGAACGCCCAGCTTCTGGCAGATCACCCTGTGACGTCACTCACAGGTCCTGCATTGTGTCAGACGAGCGAGGACACATCGGCACCAGAGGCTACAGTTGATTCTGCAGCAGCATCGGCGTTTGCAGGTAAGTCTATGTAGCTACTTACCTGCAAACGCCGATGCTGCTGCAGAATCAACTGTAGCCTCTGGTGCCGATGTGGCCGACGCTCGTCTGACACGATGCAGGACCTGGGGAGTAACGTGCAGCGTGATCTGCCAAAAGCTGGGCGTTCTGAAGAGAAGTGGATGATACTTCTCGTCAGAACGCCCAGCTAGTAAAAGAAGTAAAAACGCCCCGATGTACGCACATAATACACGCCCACTTGTACTTTTACTTTTAAACACGCCCAGTTGTACTTTTGCAAGCCTCATTTGCATAAATACAAAAATGGTCATAACTTGGCCAAAAATGCTCGTTTTTTAAAAATAAAAACGTTACTGTAATCTACATTGCAGCGCCGATCTGCTGCAATAGCAGATAGGGGTTGCAAAATCTGGTGACAGAGCCTCTTTAAGTCTTTAATCTCAATGTCACATTTCTCTGATGTTAGAATCTTGAAATGCATTATAATAAATTTGCCATATGTGGCGTAAATTATAATAAATTTGTCGGGCCGCGTGTGGCCTCTTTTACTAATCGGGCAAAAAGTCTTTTTTTTTCCTCCCAAATTCCGACCAGAAAACCGTTGTATATTTTTTCTTTAATAGTTTGATAACTGATGAAAAGGGGTTTGTCCAGGATTTAAAAACAACATGACTGCTTTCTTCCAGAAACAATGCCACACTTGACCTTGGGTTGTGTCTTGTATTGCTGTTTTTAGAAGAACGCAGCCATATATTTCTAATCCTGGACAACCACTTTAATTCAAATCACCTCCCTTTCTTTGAGTTCTTTTTACAATAATTTCCAAAAACATGCTACAACGTTTGATTGTTTCCATGTGTGAATAAAAAGAATAATTTTTTGCATCATTGGTTCTTTAGATCTCCATTCTTCTGTGTTTGTGAAGACAAATCCGCCTCCTTTCTCCATGTACACCGCC
The DNA here is from genome assembly GCF_050947455.1 of Rhinoderma darwinii. NCBI lineage: Eukaryota > Metazoa > Chordata > Amphibia > Anura > Rhinodermatidae > Rhinoderma > Rhinoderma darwinii. The sequence goes on along the minus strand of NC_134687.1, from coordinate 44,117,663 downwards.
GGTCTATTGATTGGAGATTGCGGTTAAGAAACCTACTATCATTTATATTGTATATATCCAAAATTCAGGCACCGCATGAAAACCACAGGTAAAGCGAATAACATTGATTATCTGGTTACAATAGCATCTGTACCATGGTGGGATATATTAGGCAGCAAGTGAACAGTTAGTTCTTAATGTTAATGTGTTAAGAGCAGGAAAAATGTTCAAGTGTAAGAATCTGGGCGACCTTGACGAGGGCCAAGTTCTGATGCCTGTACGACTAGGTCAGAGCATCTTCAAAACAGCAGGTCATGTGGTGTGTTACCGGTATGCAGTGGTTAGTACGTACCAAAACTGGTCCTAGAATGGACAACCGATGAACTGGTGACAGGGTCATGAGTGCCATTGGCTCATTGGTGCGCATGGGGAGCAAAGGCTAGCCTGTCTGGTCTGATCCCACAGAAGAGCTACTGTAGCACAAATTGCTGAAAAAGTTACTGCTGGCTAAGATAGAAAGGTGTCAGGACACACAGATCACCGCAGCTTGCTGCATTTCGGCTTGTGTAGTCACACACTGTTCAAAGTGCCCATGCTGACCACAGTCCACCGACAAAAGCACCTACAGTACAATGGACATGTGTGTCTGTGTGCGTGTGCGTATGCATGTGTGTGTGTGTGTGTGTGTGTGTGTGCACGCCGCTTAACTGGGGAAAAATATGAACATTATGATTTAGGGGAAAAAGGCAAGCCGGCTGAGGCAGTGTGATACTCTGGGCAATGTTCTACTGAGAGACCTTGGGTCCTGGCATTCATGTGGATGTTACTTTGACACGTACCACCTACCTGAACATTGTTGCAGGCCTAGTACACCCCTTCATTGCAACGATCATCCCTCGTAGCAGTGGCCTCTTTTAGCAGGATAATGTGCCCTGTCACAATAAAAAATAAAAAAAACTTGAATGATTTGAAAAAATTCTCTAGAACTCAATTCGATCAAGCATCTGTGGAACGTTTTGGAAAAAGTCCAATCCATGGAGGCCCCACATCGCACTTTACAGGATTTAAAGGATATGTGCCAGATAACCCAGGACACAGTTAGAGGTCTTGTGGAGTCCATTCATCAATGGGTCTCCGATGTTTTGGCAGCACAAGTGAGACCTACACAATATTAGGCACGTGGTTTTAATGTTATAGTTGTGTGCACATATATAAACTCTTTTAAAATAACATCTAAGGCTCAGTTCACATGTCGTTTTGTGCACACGTTTGTGGTATACGACGACGTATACGTTTTTACAGTTACAAAAACGTATGCATTTGTAACATATGTACGTTTTTTGTGGTATACGTCGCATACGTTTTTATACGTTTCTGTCCGTTCCTTAGATAAATCAAACTTTGTAAAGTCAAGGTTTCTCACGTAAGGTTACAAAAACATATACGTTTTACGTATGCATACGTAGGGTTTAATATTGCATACATTGTCCATACGGTACGTCGCCATTGACTTCAATACAAATAAAAACTTATACGTTTTGGAAAAGTACTGTAAAGCATAGTAGACTATGCTTTTCAGTACATGGGAAAAAAAAGAATACAACGTAAGCACACAGACTGTAAGCACAAACTACACCATTAGGGCAACCGTCCTGACCATATAAATCAATGTGCGCATTGTGGTACACGTTTTGACACTGTTTTCTCATGTCAAAATGTGGACGTCAGACGTAGAGTAAAAACCAGATGTGAACTTAGCCTTAGGTCAATTTCACATGGCAGTATTTTGGTTCGTATCAGTATTTATAAGCCTAAACCAGGAGTAGGTCTAAAACACGTAAGAGGTGCAAATCTTTCTATGATACTTTTTCTCTGTTTATGTTTCACTGCTGATTTTGGCTTACAAATAATGATGCCAAATACTGACCAAAATACATCCGTGTAAAAGTGGACTTAGTGTTAGTCTGGATATCCATTTCCTACAAATTCAGCATTCAAACACAGTTTCCTTAAGAGCCATAGATTTGGAATTGAGCGACAGGGCACATCTTCGACTGCCGCTCCCTGCAACTTCTCCTGGGAAGCGGTCTTGTGGCTGGGGAGGAATGTGTAACATGAAACCCTCGTTCTTGCAATACATTTTAAATATATAATATATACACATACACACCTTTATTTTGCAATTTATATATTTTATTAAATATGGGTCCCAAGACACAAATAATATAGAAATATTTGGTACCCCACAAGTGTAACAACCTGTACAATAAATTCTAAACATTATTTATGATGATCGATGTAAGATGTAAAAAAAATATATAACATCTGCAGCACAATTGCTTTTTTATGCATTTTTCCAGAAATAAAAATGAATATAAACTAAATGAGAATACATAGTGGATGGTCCATCAGCAAAGACCCATAGTATGTCTTAAAAAAATGAAGGCTAGCATTATCAAGTGTGGGATGCAAAACATAAAAGTATCCTAGTATGAAATATACCAAGCTTATAATGTCATGAATTTGTTTTCTAATAGCTCTTCTACAATTTAAAGGGGTCTTCCCATCAGGGACATTTATGGCATGTCCACAGGATATTGCCATAAATACCAGATAGAAGCGGGTCCCACCTCTGAGACCCGCACGTATCTCTAGAACCAGGAACCCTAATCCCCATTCTACCTCTCTGTGCTTCGACTGACTTGTGTGATTCACGGTCATGAAGAAGAAAACAGGATAGCTCGTTCAGCTACGCTGTTTCCGTAAGTCACATAGTAGTGAATGGCAGTTACGTAATCAGCGTAGCATGCAAGTTACGCTGTTTCCGTAACTACAATTCAGTTCTATGGGACTTACGGAAACAGCGTAGCTCAGCGAGCTACGCTGTTTTCATCTTCATGGTCGGGATTCCCACAAGTCAGTGGGAGCACAGAAAGGTAGAACAGGGTTCAGGGTTTATACCCACATCTGACATTTATGGCATATCCTGTGCATATACCAAAAATGTCCCTGATGGGAAAACCCCTTTAACAATAGAATGATATAATTCATACCGTTTTACACATAAGACCTAAGTGAAGGTAACATTGGATTTTAGTGTAGTTTCTTTTAGTCAAATAGGCACTGTATAAGCTAATATAAGAAACTTTGTAATATATCCACTTATCAGACTCCTCTCCCCCTTCTACCTGTTCACTCGCTCTGAACTTATTGCTTTTTCAGTCTCCTTAAGACAAGATGGATTATCAGCTCACTGAGGGATCAGGTAACAGCTGCCTATAGCAGCCTATGTAGAAGTTGAGGGGAGCAGGAGTGAGAGACGCAGAGAAAGGCACACAGAGATTCTGTTGCAGCTTCTAGTAAGTGTTTTATCTCACCCCTGTGCTGGATTCACAGTTATACTGATCTTTACTGCTGTTTGATGGTCCTCATGTTTCTGCTGCTTCTATATACATTATGTGATAGATAGAGATTGGAGAGCAGGATTTACTCTTCTCTCTGTGTGCAGTATATACAAGACTTACAGCAGTTAGGCTCCACCCACCTGCTCACGGAAAACTGAGAATTAGAGATAGAGCCCGCAAAGTTGAAAACTACTAAAACAATTTAATATACTGTAAGTGTCATATAATGGTCTGAAATAATGTTATTCCTCAAGTGTTGGCTCCAAGGGTGCAGTTTTGGCTACAAGAGGGCACGATTGGCTACAAGTTTCTTGGGGGTAACTATAGTTCTGACATTATTATTGCCTATTTACAGTATTTTGGGGCAAACTGCAAAATAACAGGTATAGTAATAGGGGCACCTGGGGCAGCAACTAGCACAGAACTGGGGGTAACAGCAGGATGACAAGTTTGTATAGAGGTTTGGAAAAGGTGGGGAGGGTGTTTGAAAATCGAGAAGCTAAAGATGTCTATGTTGCAAATTCTGCAGAGACAATTAATGGGTGAGAGAAGTCAACTTGGTGGTCTGGGCGGATAAAGCAGAAAGTGACCGACTTCAATCTGAGAAGACTTCATCTGAGAGGGGTCTAACAAATTTTAATACCATGCGTTGCTGTTAGATACATTATAGTCTACTTGTTACTCACTAGTTGAGTTACAGTGTCCCACAGCCGCTGGATCTAACCCATACATTAACGCATAGAAGTGTTCCGCTAGCATCATACCTTCTAGGTAATTTGCCTTGATAGCTCTCTTTTTCTATCAGCGTGCATGATCATTTTAATATATGTGGTTCATTAGTGTTGCTTATAATAGCATTAATAAAGGTTTTGTTATTTTAGTATATTTGCACAGGTAGTTGGGAAATGGGGCATTGTTGCCTTCGGGCATTTATGTGTTGGGACTTCATCTGTGAGTCACTGAATGTAACTGTATTGTTATCACTTATATGGTCTGCAGGTTTTCTGCATAGAACTTGTATCTTCCACTATATGATCACTGTAGGGGGGTGATATTGGTCTTTGTATAGTTGTTTTTATTCAGTCACAGTATTGTGGTATTATTTGGTCACTATGTGGTGGTAAAATGTATTCATGGTGTTAGGATGTTTGGACCTTGTATAGGGGTAAAATACAAAAAAATAGAAAGGGAAAGAATGGAAAAGGGAAAGGAAACGGCGGTAGGGAGGGGGTAAGGAAAGAACAAATAAGGGGTTTGACAGGCACTCAGCTCAACATAAATATCAAAATATCAAAATTTATTAACAAAATATAATAAAATGACAAAAATAACACCAATTGTGATCCTGTATCCAAAGAATAAAACACAACACAAAAACAAAAATAATGGGGGAACATAGATGTCACAGGCCCGGCCGGGTAAATGAGAATTAACTCACATGGTACAATTAACGAAGTCGCTTATGAAAGAATATATTATGCACAAAACATGCTACACGTAATAGTGTCTGGTAGCTAGTAAATGAGTTGCTCATATATAAACCATGTGAGTGGTAAGATGAATATAATCCCATACAGCAACAGGGAATGGAAGGCAAATAGCCGACCTGGTATAATACCACGTGGACATAGAGAATATGTCCACGTGGTATTATACTAGAACACAATTGTAGCAACATTTTCCAACAATAATAAATAACCTTGTTAAGTCCACAGTGTGGTTGCGGTTACACTGACATGACAGGCAGGACACAACACAGAACAATATTATTGGAAATAGAAGTTTTTGCACAGTGTGTTTTTCTTCAATAGCAGTATAGGGGTAATATTTATCTACTGTATGGTGGTAATATTTGTTAATGGTATTGTGCTATTATTTGTTAACTATATATTTATATAAATAATTTTTGTGTGCACATTGTCTTGAATTGACTGAATGTGACGGTGTTTTGTGTACAATATTTCAGCATTTGGGCCCCAATTTTAATTTTGTCCAGAGCTACACTTTGTCTTAAACCAGACCTGCAGCTCAGAACAGCAGCTAAGGCAAGATGGCTACACCCATAAATCCAAAAAGACCATAGAATATACATTTATATAGTCAACAAAATAAAAAAAAATACGTTTTAGAATTGATTTTCAATTATCAACCCTTTAACGACTGGCGTATAGCCTTTTTATATCGGCCATTTGGGGTAGTTCTGAAGCGTCGCCTTTCCACGTCGGCACTTTAGAAGAACTTTTCCTACATCGTGCGGGGTGCTCCTGAAGCCCGGGCTGTTGCTAACAGCAGTGGTCTCCGATCATATTTAAACCCTCAGATGCGGCGCTCAATAGTGAGCGCCACATCTGAGTGATTTTAGAGGGAGGGAGCTTCCTCTCTCACCCCACTGGCACCCCGCATACACCGCGGGGTGCCGATGGTTTCTATGACACCCTGGGGACCTAACAAAGGCCCCCAAGTCTGTCTAGTGAATGCCTGTTAGGCCATGCCAGAGGCATGGTCTAACAGATGCCTGTCAGTTTTACACTGACGGAGTAATACACTGCAATACAGAAGTATTGCAATGTATTATAATAGCAACCAAAAGATCGCACAGTAAAGTCCCCTAGTGGGACTAAAAAAAAAGTTTAATAAAGTTAAAAAATAAAAGTTCCAAGTAAAAAAAAAAAAAAAAAAAAACACCTTTTCACCTAACAAAATACTTTATTATGAAAAGAAGTAAAAAGTTACTCATATTTGGTATCCCTGTGTCCGTAACTAACCCAACTATAAAACAATTACATTATTTAACCGTAAAAAAATAAAATAAAAGAGAATGCCAGAATTGCTATTTTCTATTCATCCTACCTTCAAAAAATTGAGATAAAAAGTGATCAACAAGTCGCATGTACTCCAAAACGATACCAATTAAAACAAAAGCCCTCATACAGCTGCATCAGTTGAAAAATAAAAAAGTTATGGCTCTTAAAATATGACGACACAAAAACAATTAATTTTGAAAAAAAAGTATTTTTATTGTGTAAAAGTAGGAAAACACAATACTATTGCACTATTGCACTAGTATAAGAAAGGTATGTAAACAGTGTCGTAAATTCATGTTTTATATTAGACAATTGTATGGTTCCCTCTTTTCTATTAAACAGAATACAACTTTAAGAGCTATTATTTTTTTATAAGATGTTGTTACCTTAACAGATGACCTAGTAATAATATATGGCTTTTATTATCCTTATTTAAACATGTCTATCTCCCTCCCTTATTTTTAGTATTACAGAGTTGGGTTTGTATAAGTGGGACAGATTTATTATTAGTCAAGGAATTAAGTTAGTTGGATTAGTTAGCCAAGCAGAAAAGGGCATACTAAGAATATTATATTTTGTACACTGCAGAGACTTTAACAATGTGAATTGCAGGGTGCAGATGTAGCAAAGTTTAAATGGACTCTGATAACTTGCTGCAACGTGATATCACATGACAAAAGCCATTGAAAAGTCATTTAAAAAGTCAAGTTAAAGTTCCTTGCCATAGTGTATTTAATGTGTTAACAGGGTTGTACGGGCATTTGGCAGTTTTCCACAGGATAAGTCATCAGTATATGATCGGTGGGGTTCAGACAAAACATGTTTTTATGGATCTCACTTTCAAGCTGGAACAGGGAAGGGCCTTCCCAAAACTGCTACCACAAGGTTTGAGGCACACAATTGTCTCAGATGTCTTTATATGCTGTAGCATTACATTACTCCATTACTCTTCCCTTGAAACAGGGGGCCTAGCCTAAACCCTAAAAAAGTGCTCAAAAGCATTATCCCTCCTCCACCAAATTTTACAGTAGGCACTATGCCTTCCATTAGGTAGCGTTCTCCTGGAAACCGAAAAACCCAGATTCCTCCATCAGACTGCCAGTGAAACGTGATTCTTCACTCCATTAAAAATGCTCCTACTTCTCCAGAGTCCAGTGGCGGCGTGCTTTACACCACTCCAGCTGAAGCTTGGCATTGCTCATGTTGTTCTTAGTCCTGTGTGCAGCTGCTCAACCATGGATAACCATTTCATGAAGGTCCAGACGCAAAGTTCTCATGTTGATGTCACTTCTAGAGGTAGATTATAGAGTTTGGAAATCTGTAGTACTCGGCGACGCCGCTCTGTCAGTTTGTGTGGTCGACCTCTTTGTGGCTGAGCTGTTACTCCTAAACACGTCCACTTCACAATAATAGCACTTGTAGTTGTACTGGGCAGATCTAACAGATCAGGAATTTCATGAACTGATTTGTTGGCTTCATTTTATGCAGCTGTTTGCTGTGGGTGTGACTGAAGCACCCACTCAATAATTACATATGGGGTGTCCACATAATTTTGACCATATAGAATATTATAATAGGAGAACCAAATCATAATGCCCACAATGTTAAAGTGAATATCCATTTGTGACCTTAAGAATTGCATGTTAGACAGTTCCCTAAAGGCCATGCTTACCTACTATTTGTTAACCTCTGTGCTTAATGTTTAGCTTTTTTAGAGTAGAGCTGTGAGCTGTGACTAAAGCTTAACTAGAGTGCCTACAGGAACTCTGAGGGAGTCTAAATTCCACATATACCCAGATGTATTCAGCTGTGTCACTTATACAGTTGCATATGTCTGACATTGACTACCATTAAAAATAACGTGTACTGATCAT